>NC_135006.1:15536178-15852404 GCF_051020985.1 Nomia melanderi | reverse complement strand
GGGCCACGCCGTGATCTATGGACCCTGTTGGCCCTCTTGTTCCCGTTATGCGGCAGCGAATTGCTTCACGAGAGGAAGAAAACATCCCGTAATTAACCCTTTGCTCTTTAGCGGTGACTTTTGGTCGCAACTTGATTTAGTACGGCGAAATTATAACGAGTTACGTATGATATTAGAATTTATGCGTGTTTCATTATTCGTTGGTTTCAGAGAATGTTAACTATATCTTCTCGGAATACGTTGAATATTTCCCGATGATTAACTTTCAAATGCGAAGGGTTAATTTATGGACGTTCCCGATGCTTGAACTCAAAGGAATTTAATATGATCCAAGCGATTTCATCGGGATCGATTTTTACATAATTCGGTAGAGCGGATGGTCTTCGTTGACGAACGAAAAATTGGCGTGCTAACGAAGCAGAAATTAGCTCGTCTTTCCCAATTAACGGGTCAATAATCGAAGTTCATTGCGCTATCCTTTCCCACTCGCTGGAAGGCTCCATTAATGCCGAAGCTCCGAGGTAATTGTGCGCTCGTTAATGCACCGGCAATAATCGACCACGTCGCGGAAATTAAAGATACAATGTACGGTCGAATGTTCGGGGCGTATTGTGGTTTCGATGCGGACGAAGCGTTCCTTGATCGAGGAAGCGTTTCATTAAAAGTATCGCGTACACTTTCGGACTACTTTCTTCTAATCGGCGTATTCATTGTCTAGAGCTATGATGAGAATATGTAACAGTGACGATAAAATATTATTCTTCAACGAACTAGAGTCGAGTTTCACTTCATCGAAGCTCCGCAATCTTTTAACACTAAACCTACCGAGCAATTAAATGGACTTTTTGAAATTCCTCAATTACAACTTCAAAGCTGCATCCATCGAGACTTCGATTGATTTAAAATTCAGTTTACGTGTTGCTAAATCGATTTCTCGAATAATTTCTTAGATATCCGTTACCTTTTTAATAATCTTCACCTGTCTGGTAGGTTTAGCGTTAATTGTCACTAATATTTGTAAGAAGCTTACACTTCTTTTACATTTTCACGTCGAACATATAGAAGGAACGGATGAATATCTCGACGGAAATTGTAAATCCACGTACAGTAGTGCGCTCGAAGATTTGTCGAAGGCAAATGTAACGTGTCGAACGATTTCTGCTCGGTTCTACTACGGTGTCGTTGACGAGAGAATCCTACACAGCGATCGCGTGGATCCCCTCCGACGCGGATCGAATCGAACGACGAGAGACGTGATCCGTGGGCGTAGCTAGCTCCGCGCGATCGGAAGACACGGACGGAGAGCCGGTTACCGTGCAAAACGCGAATAAAGAAAGTTTCATGGGCGCGGTAACTCATTACCGCCAGTCTGCTTTCGGCTCCGTCCGACTTAGCCGCCGCGAGTCGACGACTTTACGCCTTTTACATTCAAGTCCGCCGATAAATTTATCCGGGCCTTATCCGGCGTAATTACAGCTGTAACGTATTTCGTGGGCAGACTTTTATCTACGTTTAACGATCCCGCAGACAAATTTTTCCCCCCCCCTTTTTTTCCCCCGATACTTCGCCGCGGATAACGCGCGCGGAGAATGATAAGGACGGAGATAGCGACGGGCAGGGGGAAAGAGAGGGGAGCGGCGAAAGTTTCTAGTCGGAGAATATGTGCTTCGGATGTGTATTTTTAAAAAGGCGATCCAATAAAAAGCTTTAATTAATAGCGAACGCGGAGAACGAGCCGGACGTGGTTCGCTGCGCGTTTATTTCGAAAACTCCGCGGCGTACACGCGCGGCGGTGTCTTCATCCCCGATGGTCTCGTGTTCGCGGTCGTTAACGCGCTGAAATATTTTAATTCCCCCCGGTTTTTCCCGTGGCCCTCGGGTCTTCTCTTGCTTCGAGACATTTTTATACGCGACAGTACTCGCGATTCCTTTGATCTTCGCAGAGGAAAACTCGTATAACCATAACGCTGCTACGCCGTGTCCCGTTCGCGGACGAGTTTAGAAATTCCAACGGAACGTGGTTCTCAGACCAACTAGACGGTTACATCGGAGCACGCTTTGTACCGGCGAACATTTCCTGAAATTCAGTGCAATCTTTTACTCCCGCAAAGCCTCGCGTTATTTTTCTACCTCTCTTTGTTCCCAACTCGTTTACACGTGTTACTGTAAATCATTTCCCGCTGCTGCGATGCACAGAATGACGTGAATCGAGGGATTAAACGACGCTATAGAACGGTGTTCCGCTCGTCAACGAAGCCGAGCACGCCTTAGCGAGGCGACTGATACGAAATTATTCGAGAAACGGCGCGTCGATAACCGTCCCCGCGTCCGAACGAACAAGAAGAGGCGCGCGCTCTCGTGATAAAGCTTGGACGAACGTTTCACGGGTGCCGATTCATATTCCCTGCGATTATCAGGGCCTGAATGAGACAATGCCCCGGACAATGCCGCGCGGATGGCCGCCGTTCGCGTTCCGTTATCTCCGTGCGAATGCACTCGCATCGGCGGTGGCGTCGGTCAGTTCCGAGCGACGAGAAAAAGAACCGCTCTACGCAACGACCAGCGTATCCGGCACAAAAGCGAGATCAAAGGCGAGGTCAGCTGGGAGGATTCGACGCGAGGTACCGAAACGCCTCCTCCCCCGATCCTCTGTCTTCCTTCGCGCGCAGCATCGCCAGAGACAAAGACGGAGCTTCGTTAACCTTCGATTCGGAATTCGAACTCCGGCACGCTCTTCCAGAGTTTCTTCTTTCCCCGATCGCGCGGCTGAAAGTTTAACGTTGCGAAACTCGAGGGAAACGGTGCACCGTTTCGAAACGTTCTACGGCGAATAAATCGTTGCTCCGCTCGCGAGGGAAGAGGGAGAGCAAAGATGAACGACGACCGAATACGCGGCAATAACGAGGAGCGTAAATAAGCAACGCGAGAAGCGCCCGGGTAGGCAAAAAGCGCGCATCGAGCATCGCGGTGGTGCAATATCGTGCGCCAGAGACGCGGACGACACGTCGCGTGGTGTCAGGGACGGGCACGTGGTTTATTTGCGAGCGGGAACGACCGCCGGTTTTCCTTTTTCCTTCTCTCCCGTGCCAGCTTGTCGCGAAACGAAGACGCGGAGGGCGGAACGGTGAAGATAAAAAGGGAAACGGGGACCATGATCTCTGGGGAGCACATCTGCGGGCCAAGAAACGGGCCCCACGTGGCGAGAATTTTGGTCCGAACGAACCGCGAGGGGCTTCTCTTTCTCGGAGCCGAGGGATTTCCTGAAGATTGCCTCCTTTGAATATCGAGGATTGCCGGGAGAATAGTCTGGGATGTTTGTGTACGGTTGCGCGAATGCGTATCGTAGTTATCGTGGATGCGAGCGGTACTCGAACGACGAAAAGTAATGATTCAAGTTCGGATCTACGTAGATCGGTAGTTTGGAAGTTAGTCTGCGAGTTGATCCGCAATCTGGCAGTTAATAGAGAGGATTCACCAGTTTCAATCCTCTCGGATGATCGGCGTCGATGGAACGATTGATAAGCATAGAGTCGAAGATTCGCGAAATTGAGTCGTGCAAATGTTTCCGAACACGTCGCGTTCTTAATTGTAACAGCTCGCGTGTGGCACAGTTGTAAACCGTGCCGCGTATGATAAACAGCGAGTAACGATCAAAGGGAGCATGCAACACGAGCAGAAATAGCGATCGTTTCACGGGGCATTTCTATGCGTGGCTCTCCCGCCTCTCCCTTTCTCCTTGCTCTTCCCTCCTTTCTCTTGTCTTTCTCTCTCGGTGGAGTTGCACAGGTCATGCACCTCAAAGGCCGGCCCTGTCAGGGCCGTGAATAGCCCATCGGCTTGGGAACGTGGCGGGGCGGGGGGAAGAAGGTTGTGAAAGGGCACGCCGAGTGTTTTCAGATGGTACTCGGGGAGAACAGAGCGACCATCGAGAAGAATGGGAACGAACGGATACACGAGATGCATCGGGGGTAGAGAGACTTTTCGTGGAAGCTACGAATCTTAATCCCGGGAAATTCGTTTTCCCAGATTTTCCGAGAAATTGCAACGGCCCCGGAGACGCGAGTTATTCACCGTCCTCCGCAGTCTGATGCATTGTTATTAGGTTGACAAGACGGTTCTATCGCCGGGACAATATTTTTTGAGAAAATGTTTCTCCTTACAGCGAACAACGACGAGTGCATTGTTGCTCGGAGAGATACGCGCCGCTTTTCGAGGGCTATTATTCGTCGCTGCGGCTACATCGAATGAAACGCGACTACCATTAATCGCAGGATAAAGCATTGAAGAAATTCCACGGAGCAGCGGAATTAAAAATATTCAGAGCGCCGAAGGCTAATTACTCCGGAAAACGTAACCGTCGCGAATTCGAGCAAATACCGAGGTTTTCATCGATGGAAAAAAATTTAGGATTGCCCTGCCTTCGCTGCGCCGAATTTGAATATGGACCGTGGGAGTTCGTTTTCCATTGAAATCCAGCGTAACCCGGCATGGCCGTAATTGTGCGCCCGTTTATACCGTGGAACTTAACTGGCTGATTGATATTCGAAACACGTATCGCTCGTATTTCAGTCCTCGCAAATCCGCGGAGAAAAATTCTCGGGCGATGCCATCGGTCACGTAAAACGCGAAATGCCGATGATAATGCACTTTAATTGGCTCAGTGAAGCGCCTCGTCAGTATTCGCGTGAAAATCCAATGAACTCGCGAACATCGTTCGGCTTTGTCCCATTAATTAAGTCGCACGAAAGGAATGTTAGCTTCGCGCGATTCGTTTTTCCTGCCGAGGAACAGCTTCCACGAATTGTTTAAACATCGTCCTCGTTGGCGCGCGCGATCAAGCGACGCCGAGGAGCAACGCGATCTCGTGGATTACTGGAGAGCGCGGCAATCCGTTGGAAAGATTAATGGTTCGACATTATCAGGCTGATACAGCGGCGTCGAGCCGTTGGGTTTTTAAGGCGCAGGGTCTTCATTTTCACTCGGCAGCCGCTAAAAACGGGTCCGTCGCGATCTTTCATCCTTCGACAAAGACGCCAGCCGTTCGTCGTTCGCTACCTTCGGTCGAATCGAATTTCTCGTTAGATTCTTCTATGCTTTCCGGTTACGTGAACCGAGACGCGGATACACGGAAACGAAGCACAGAAAGCGGAAAATCAGTCGAGCTCGCGACAAATTGCACGATTTCCGGCGTTACATCGAAAGTCGCGTTTTCGTTGGCTGCGTCGAAGACCCACTGCGGATCGAGGCTTCGTCTGTCGATCATCGTGGAACGGAAACGGGGGGAGGGACGACGGCCGAAATTAAAGATCTCGTCGCGCGATCAATTGAAGGGTCAAACCGGTTTAAGCACCGTGCACAAGCCGCTCGAACGAGCCCGTTTAACGAGCGTTTCTAACGCCCGCCGCGCTGTATTCGTGATTGACGCGTGCAGCGATTATTAGTCCGTTAAGAGAGACGACGCAGTTAAAAGACCTGCCCGGTTTCGAGATTCCCTTAACGTTTCCATGGACGAATCGCCGGGTTTACGCGTAATTCCTGCTGCTCGAGCTGTCCCGTCGACCCTGGCACCGGTCCAGAGGCGTCTGTTTAAAGGGTCGCGCCCAGGGACCGTCGAGAAAAAAGGCTTCCTCGATAGATAGGGGTGCCTTTATTTACACCTCGTGTAATCCGGGTGGCCCGGATGCGAATAAATCGAGGAGTGGCCCTCGTGGCGTGGTTTCTTGCTCGTGTAACGTCCCCTTCTTCTTCCCTTCCATCATTTATTTCGACAACGTCAACGTGACCGTCTTTTTGTGTTCCCCCGATGGCTTCGATAAATGGCATAAATCATTCCTCGGCGAGGCTCCTTCGGGATCGGGGGTACAACGATAGCCGTTAAAGATTTCCAGTTCTAATCCATAATGATTTCCTACAATTTCCACGTCCCTCGAACGCTACCATTATATCGTATAATGTGTCTATAATTACATTATCACGTATTCCGCGATCAGCGGAAAAATCCCATTAACTTCCTGTTGCGTTATGCGTTGCTGCGGTTTCAAATGAAAAGGCGCACGACAGCAGTTTCGTTTTTTCTGCGGGAAATACGGAACCGCGACACCGCCGACTGGACCCGTCGACCGAGTAAACCGTGCAATTTCCTGTTTAGAATACAAACGCGAATAATTCCGGCGGTATTAGATCGCGCCCACGATTTCATCGGGACGCTCCGTCCGGATACCGTTATCGCGCAAAGAATTTCCGACGCGAGAGAAAAAGTGCAAATTGCAACCGAAGGAGAGGAGTCGTCCCGGTCGCCCACGCGACGGCCAACGCGTAGGCGTTGTTCACGGCGCGTTACGGCAAGTGTGCCGCGAATCGTCGACGACTTTGTAACCGAGCCGACGCCCGTGCGAGGAAAGTGTATCGACCACGTGTGTAATTGGCATTCGCGGGTACGCGGCCTCCCGCGGGACGCGAAACGCGAAACCGTGCTGCTCGTGTGGTCCCCGGACGATTGACGCACGTCTTCTCTGCTCGATTCGCGATCTCGATCTCCCGACGATAGCGCGCAGGCTGTTCGGCCAGTGAGACGACGCAACGGTCCCGTGCGTTGCACTCTATCACTGGCGCAGACGGATAAAAGGCTGTTCTTCTTAGCGGTTTCTTCATTGGCTCGACCTCGTGATCGCTCGTCGACGTTGTAACGGACGTCTAAGATCTCCATGGAACTTCTCAGCGACCCGTCGTTCCCTGTCTGAGTGTTTTTTCCTCCGTCAATGCTCTCGCCGGTTTATTAATCCCAGCAGCTCAGAGGTCTCACGGTCTGTTCTTGTGAAATCAAAAAGAGAATTTATTCCTAGCGAAGCTGACACAAGTCGGTGTACCAGGATTCTTGTCCTCGCCAACTTTCCAGCGGTTTTTCCTTGCGCGGCGTTGCTCGGACATTACCGTCGAATAATCCGTGAATCGTAATCAGAGTTAATTCTTTGATTCCGTCGGGCCTCGATCGGGATCCGGCCTGTCCGGTCGAGATTTCAATCGAGGACGTTGGATTACGTCTGTGCGCCGGTGCCGGCGGGCTTCTCGGGCTCCGACGTCGCGTATCATCGGCTCCCCTAATGGTTTCCTCGAGCTAATCGTCTTCCACGAATTCTAATAGCGCCTCGGTTTCTTCCCATCGCGGATTAATAATTCGCTGCCGCGGCCCGGGGAACGGCCGATTACGCGGATTCGTTCAGGAAAGGATTAATTCCGAGCGACGCGCGATCGTTCGTTATTTCTGAGCCGAAAGAAAACAAGACGCGACGTGAACGTGGAATCGTCGGCTCGGTTGCATCGCTCGCGGAACGAAGGAAGAAGCTAGACACGGCTGAAATATCCTTCGAGGCTGTCGGCGTTAATGAGACGATATCGCTGGATCTAGCTGGCCGCGTGTAATCACTGTGAATCACCGCGATGCATCTCTTACGCTCCACCTATTAGGGTCAGCGATACGCGTGTCCGGATCCTTGGAGTCTGTTAATCGCGGAAACACAGGTTCTCGGACGCATTCTTTTTGATTAGCGCAGCAGCGTACGTGTTCTTTAAAGGAACATATCTATTAGCTCTCTATCATCCTTTCGAAATGCAAATATCGTTTAACCGTTATAACGAGGTTGATCCGAGATGATGCTAAATTGGTCGGACAAACGATCGCAAACGATTCCTCGTAAGACGCGATTCAATTTCCGATCTCCGCTGAAATTCCGCGCGTTGACGGGAATTTTTCATGGAATCACTTTTCCGTCTACAAAGGAAAAGGTGTCGCGTCAGCAACGAGCGGCGATAGCATTTGTCGCGTAACGCGATCGCAATAATGGCCTCACCTCGCTTAGGATCT
Source organism: Nomia melanderi (assembly GCF_051020985.1). Lineage (NCBI taxonomy): Eukaryota > Metazoa > Arthropoda > Insecta > Hymenoptera > Halictidae > Nomia > Nomia melanderi. The sequence goes on along the minus strand of NC_135006.1, from coordinate 15,844,543 downwards.
AGGTCAGTGCATCCGAAAAATAGGTTTTCGCAGGCCGAGTCCCAGCGAGTGGGCATTCAGCGCGGCGTTGTAGCCACAGGCGAAATGTACCTTTCGAGATGATAATTACGAGGAGCCTTCTGTTTCGTCCCTTTCTCTTTCCGTTACCCTTCACTCCCACCACTCCGCACCTCTGCCCCCTTTACCGTTTTTTATTACGGTCCGAGCATTGTGCGACGCCTGCATTGTTTCGGAAAAGAAACGCCTTTGTCGGCCGTTTAGCGGTCAGCCCTCATGGTGGTCCGCGAGTCCGTGTTTCTTCGCTCGCGCTTTCTACTCGGACGTCTTAATTGTGGGTCAATTTGAAGAGAGTGTCGGGGAGAAAGAGAGGGAGAGAGACAGGGAGGAAGAAGGCACGCACGGGATCCGCGACCACGCACGAATCTTGTGGCAACGCGGTGGCCCACCGGCGGGATATCTCGCCGAGCGATCTAAAAGTAGAATTCCAGCTAGGAGATCGTTCTCCGGGCAGGGGCCGCGTGGGAATCGTTAGAGCCGCGAGAAGTACCTACGTTTGAAAGGGGCCGTCGGTTTAATTCAATTTACGCCGCTCGTGATCTTATTCCCCGGTGCGAATTGAAACTCGGACGGAGCGCCGATGCAGAGGACCCCGTGTCGCGAATTCTCTAGGATTCGCACTAGCATTCTACAGAATATTCTCACTTCAGTCGAACCACTTGAACGCGTTTGACCGTGAGCTTGACCTTTCCCTTTCACTAATTGCTGATCACATGATCAAAGATATTTATATGCTCGTAGCGTTCTCTGCACGCGGAACGCGGCAAGAAGGTTTCGATCGAATCGAGTATCACGGTGAATTTTTCTCATAGAACGATACGATAATTACAGAGAATGAAATTAGCTTTTATTCCCGCGTAAGGTACTGCTACACTGATTTCCTGAATGCGCCGCGAACATCGCGAAAAAACGCCGCTATCGTGAAAGCTATCGGATATCGCACTCGCCGAACCGACGCAGCCGTACTCGCTATTTAGTGTATGCTACGTACGGAACCACGCGGCGCGGCGCACACGAATGTAAATTAATTTGCGACGTCTGAGATCGTCGGTAAATATAATTAGCCTCGATGCTTTCCGATCGGAATCCCCCTGCGATCCGCCACTCTCGAATAGGCTGAATTACCAATATTCGATATTCAGGTTACGCGTTTCAATTCCCGCAGGGAATGTCATCCGGGTGGAGTCTAGTTGGTTTTTCGACGGAGGACGAGGGGATGGGCTCGTCGGAATAAATATGCGTCGACGAACGCGAATATACTTTTGGATAGTCAATATTCAACCGAAGCCGCCGGCCGAACAGGCATATTGAATTCGAAACGGCCGTTATGGTCTTTAACGATGCGACGCACGAGCGCGTGGCCGAACATTACAATATCTAATGCGCCCCGGGCCCGAAAACCGAATTAATTCCGGCCGGATATCGGCCAGCTTACCGGATATTCCTAGCAGCGCCGGTAAAACGTGCCGGCGCCGATTCACCGGAAGCCGATCGGAGAACCGTTTCACGGAAGCGTGTCTCTGCTGCTCTTTCGGAACGGCGCCACCGCCTTTCCAATTACGAGTTTCGGAACGGAACCCCGAGGAGCTGTGCCACGCTTGCAGCGTATCCGTTGCAAGTTTAAAGTGGGCCGGCTGCATTCAAACTCCGTGCCTAACGGCGGCTGCCCCGGCGCAGTCCGAATTCAACGTTTTTATCAACTCGGGGAACGTGTAATTGAGAAGCGTTCGACTTTCTGTAGCATTAACAGCGAAGTGCGGTAGGAGAATGAGAACTGAAATAGATTATAAGTTTCTGTAATATTGTTCGTTGGAGATATTAACGATTCATGGGTATATGTTAGTTTACCGATAGCTTTGACGTGAAAAAAAAATACGTGGATTTATAGAGCTCTCTCGTGTTGTGTGTTATAGGAGGACAAGGAGGGCCCATTTCTCCCACGTACGCCACGAAAATGTGAGAGGCCGGTGAAAATGAGCAATGAAATGATCTTGAAGGCCCTGACCGCCGGCAGCAACATTCCATTCGTCGACGAGGATGGCCTGCTACCGGCTGTCGACCATCAGCGCACCCGATCGAACGTCACGCGGCGAGAGTTCACGAAAGAGACGGTCGCTACGAGCCTAGGCACGAGATATGGCCAGAGCTTCACGACCTTCCGTTCGATAGCGCAACCGAGAGCCGATCAGGACGCCCAGTATAGAGGGGCAGCGGTTTCCGGCACGCAGAAGGGAGCAATGTTCAATCAGACGGGTCAAAAGGAATCGGCGCAGCATCGGCACGCTAAGCAATCGCCCGGCCCGAAGAGGAGCAAGAACGAAACGACTGAGGCCGGCCCGGAGAATCCTTTGCAGCGTTACGAAAATGCGGTGCTGAAGTACCAGAAACCGAAAGCTCGGCCGAAACGGCAGGCGAGCCGGGAACGCCAGCAACCGCAACAGCCGAACCTCGGTTACTCGAGCAGCGACGAGAGCGTGGTCAGGAATAAATCGAAGAGCATCAGCTCGATAGACACTCAGTCGGTGAACAACATCTTGGACGAGTACGAGGATCTAGATTACAGAAGATCCTCGGACCTGAGCGACGTCGGTAGCATCAACGTGACAAACTTCGAGGCTGTCATGATGGACCAGCAGAAGAAACAGCAACAACAACAGCAGCAACAGTTGCAGCAGCAAGACAAATCGAAACTCTTGACCACGAAGATACAACCAAAGTGTTCCCCGGTCCGGGAGAAACCTCAACCAGTTCTGAAAGTGAACCAGCAGACGCAAGTGAGGCAACGGTCTCGCGAGAGGCCGAAGGAATCCGTGAAACACGTTGCACCGTCGTCAACGGAGGACAATTCCCCGTCCCGGGTCTCGCCGGTGGCTTTGACGGTGGACGCGAGCCGCGGCAAAGTTCCGGAGGTGTTGCTACGCAAAGGGGAAGTTCAGAAAAGGGTGGACGAGTGGCTGAGCCAGGCGCAGAGCCAAAATTTCCCGGTCTCCCAGCGGGAGAAGCCGTTGACGAGGTCGAACAGCAGCGCCGATCAGAAGAGCCAGAGGCGGTACCGGCAGGACTCGCGTTCCCGATCGATCGACGAGGGACGGGACAAACTGAATGGGACTTCGTGCAGCTACGACGACCTTAGTCGCGCGGATAAGAAGATCGAGCGGAAAGTGGACAAGGTGAACGTCGGCGTGAACACCAGCCGGGGAACGTACAAAGAGTACCTGGCGCTGAAGAACAGGAGCAAGCAGCAAGATTACGGGTTCAGTTTGTCGAGCAACGCGATGCCCAGGACTAGGGACATCAGTCCGTCCACCGGGTCCAGGATTCCCCAGAGAGGCCCGCTCAGCTCGAGCTTCAGGTCCAGACGGTTGGAATCCAACAACGACGAAGGTCAAGCGGACAACGTCGCGGACACCGGACAGGTCTACCAGACTGACAGGAACTGCCGGGTCAGAGGCGCGACGGAGAGTCGGCTGACGAGTTTGGCGAAGACCAGAAACGAGTCCGATTATGGAAGGATATCTGGGGTAAGCGGCGCGGTTACCGGCAGCCCAACGGCGGCAGCATCGTCGTCGCCGTCGGTGATCCCCTGCAGGCGAGCCTCGTTCAAGCGATCGCAGAATCACGATCAAAGCGCGAGCGGCGCGACGAGACCGCTCGTTAAGGAAGAGACAGGCCAGCACAGGGCGAGGGGTGGGAGCAGCGGCGGGCCGAAGGGCCTGTCGAGTAACCTTGGTGACCAAGGCGAGCCGATCTCACCAAATAAGGACGGAGAAAGTAGGCGGCCGGCTCTCACGAGCGATTCACCGCGAGCCGGTGATAAAGCAACCGATGCTGCTGCCGCTGCCGCTGCCGTCGCTTCGACCGCCGCCTGTAAATCGATGGAAGGTTCGAGGAGCGGCGATCGACCCACACGAGACGTCGCGAGGATTACCGGGGAACCGGAGGCCAGGTACGCGGCCCGGCACCAGGACAAGAGAGAGAACAGAGCGGACCAGACGAGGCAGGAGGCTGTTTACGGTGCCGTTGGCGCGCGTGTCCGGACCCTCCAAGGTCAACAGGAGTCACGCGTCACGAGACCGAGGAATCCTCAGCCCAGCAGCGTGCCCGCAGAAGCTAGGAAGCCCCCGATTCTGCCCAGGCGGGAGTTGATCCCCTGCAGCCAGGAGATCGCGAGAACCGATCATCGGACGAAGAGTTCGCCGGTCCCGTCATCGCAATCCACCTTCAAGCCGAACAACTCCGCGTACGGTGGGCTGCAACAATTGAACGAGCAGAACACCGTCAAGTCGAAGGTGTCGGTTTGCCCGAGCGACTCGCCGCTCGGCAGATCGCATTATTCCTCGCCGAATCACGTGGAGAAGATTTACGAGCGCAGCCTGCAGCCCCAAGTGATTCACGCGGATGACCTCGAATCGCTGCTGCGTCCTTCTTTGCAGGTCTCCGCTTACGGCGAAGGAGGAGGAGCAGGAGCAGGAGGAGGAGGAGGAGGAGGAGGAGGAGGCAACGGTGGAGGTCGATCCGATTTCAAGTCGCCTTCCAAAGAAGTCGGGCTGTTGCAGCCGAACGTGGAGACCGAGGAGTACGAGGAGGAAGAAGAGGAGGAGGAGGACGAAGAAGAAGACGAGGAGGTTTACGAGCGAATCGGCGAGCTGCGGTACGAACACCTGGAGACCATCGAAGAGGACGATCAAAAGAGCGAGGCGTCCGTTTGCAGGTACCCCGAAATCGGGCTGGGCCAGTGCCTGAAGATCCAGCAGGCCTTGCCGAACGGACGGTCCAGGACTGGCGCGGAGAAAAGGAAGGAGTCCTCGATGTGCCAAAGGCGGGAGCAAACCGATCCCGCTAGGACGTTCGTCACGTTCCATTCGTCCGGCTCCCCTCAGGCCGCGAAACTCGGCCCGCAACAATCCCGAGTCGTCGGGACTGGTTCATTGGGGGTCACCAACGAGCAACAGGAGGAGAAGCAGCGAGACGCCGCGGAGCCGATCATGATCCTCGAGGACATGGAGGTGCTGTACGACTCCGAGAATCTGCTTGACAGAAGCCAGCCCTGTCACACGCGGGAGAATAGCAATCTGTCGACCGCGACGATCCCTCTGGACGAGCTGGAGAGTGAAAGGCAAGCGGCAAAGTTCAAGGCCGAGGAGGCTTGCGCTCGTCTGAACGCGGTGGCCGACCAGACCGTCGAATCCAGGTTTCAGAACGCGGGCGCGATCGAGGGCGCGGCCTTTAAACTCGACAGCGCGGCCGAGAACGAGAGAACGGTCTCCCGAGAGATCGACGACCGCGCCGCGGTGGTGAACGAAGTGTTGCTGAAGAACCTCCAGTTCAAGCAGGACCTGCCCAGAAAGGATTACCCGGAGCATGCCGTCGAATCGTTCAAGATCGAGAATGCCGGGCAACAGAAGCCTTCGATCGGCTTTCACAACGTCCTCTGCGACAATTACGAGAACGCGCGGGACGCGAGGTTCAAGGAGAACAAGGTGTACGTGACAAAGGAGGAAATGGAGCGGCAGAGGCTGATGGATCTGCTCAGGAAGGGGGACTACGATTCGGTGAAAGCGGTGAGTGATAACCGAACGTTTCTATGCTCTTTCTTCCGCGACGCTGATAAAGCGTTCCAGGGCGTCCCGGAGTCGATCATCGGGACGCGCGTTTCAGGATTCCGCGAATTACGACGGAACCGATCGAACGGTTCCGCGTCGGAGGCGGATAATCCGCGTCGGCGGGAGAAGAAGCGAGGAGAGTCGCGGTCCTCGCGCCTTCTCGCTGCTTTCTCCGTCGCGAGCGATATTTTCGAGGCCGCGTCCGCGCGCCTTCTGTCGTAAATTATGGCTTAAGCTCCGCCACGGTCGAGCTGTTCGCCGTTAATTGCACGGTGGCGAGCGAATTATACCTAGATAAACTTTATCGGGACCTGTATCTCAATTATAGTCGGGAACTCTAATTATAACGCCGTCCTCAGGTCGCGAATGCTGATCGAAAACACCGCGATTCCCGTAGAGATTGCTGCTGCTTTAAAAATCACTTGTACTGGTTTGATCCCCTCGTAAATGGCAACTACCTGTGTTATTGGGCATTAAGGCTCATTAGATTTGTTATTGCGACTCGCCAAGTGGTTCAGGGTAAATCAGCAAATGATTTGGACCAATCCGATTGCCGTACACGCGATTTCATCGGCTACAACGCGATAAATAGTTGGAGTGTAGGGTAACGCGAAAATAAAATCGATTTTCGTGCGTTTTCACGGATTTTCGCGGGTGGAACTCGCGGGACGTCACGGTGTTTCATAACCGGCAGTGTTAACTGGTCCGTTTTAATTCGATACGCGATTAAGCTTCATTGGAAAGATACGGCTGACAGCAAACCAATAATTACATTCGCCGTTGCCATCGATGCGTTGTGTCCCGCGTGCCGAGTCAGTGGTTCTTCCAGTAATTACAAGTCGGGATTAACCGGGCCACGTTCCATTTGCTCTTTATCTCGATCGCGTGTACACCGAACCGCCATTACGCGCGAGCCTCTTTTCCTGCGTTTCAACGTTTTGTCAACAGTGTTTCCGTGTTTCCCGTGCCCTGTAACCCTCCGTGTTCGAGCGGCATTAGAACTTCGCGAATTTCGGGAACGTGTGTCGACGCAGCGCGTCTCGAAGAGCCAACGTGTACTGCTACGTCGCTGAACATGTTAACGCGGTTTCCGGATCATTTCGTCTTCTTAATCCTCCCTATAGTTCAAATAATGTACATTGCTTTCTCAGTATTACCCCATTAACGTGATATTCAAACAAAAATCAATGAAATCTAAAACCAATAATCACAACACGTCCACATTTCTCACTTTTACACGACATTCGTATTTCTCCAATGAAAATCATTCGAAATAGCAACGACTTGGCAACACGTCGGTAACCTTCAATTCTCGTCATGCGAACAGTCGAATTTCCGAGGTATTATCCATACGCGGCCGCACTGTGCGGCGTGTACAAGAGTAACAGGAATTATTATCTACGAGGGTAGTAGATATCGTTCGCGGACGTCGTTGCTCGTGGTCGGTCTTCAAGGTGCGCACGATCCCGGGACACGACTTCGCGTAAGGTTGGCCGACGAGGGGCGGCCGGGGTCGGGGACGGGCGAAGAAGGAACGAAGAGGGCTGCACGATTTATGATTCAGCCGAGCTGGGAACCGAGCATTAGGTATGCGGTTCATAGTACGCTTTAACGCGCAAGAAAGACGCAATAAATTGTAGCACGCGTGCTAGCACGGCCCCGCGGAGCGCTAGACGGGCGAGGCGAGAGAGGCTCACCCTTAACGAGGTTTCCCGGCGTCGATTTTCTTTTTCCCTTTCGCTCCCTGTCTCAAGGACAGCGTAAATTAATTTTCGTCCGCCTCTGCCGCGGCGAGCCGCTCGAAACCGCCGCTCACCCCCGCGAGACGGAATTGTAATTTTCGGTCGTTAGGGGGGACCACGGGAATTATTATTCTATCGTTTCAGCGACACGCGACCGCGCGCCCGCGCGGATTGGACGCCGGCCAGGTCCCGCGGACACGTAGCCGCGCATAAAGATGCCATTCAACGCTGCAGGCGTTAATGGGACGGATTAATAAGTGGTTTTTCGTTGAACCGTTACGTCGCTCGTCGCTGGAACTCGGGATTCTTATACCGGGTGGGTCGGGGGACGTGGTGCAATCGGGAGAGTCGTTTAGCTCTGACTTTTTAATCGACGTTATTCCTCGTTTCATAACTTTGGAACGGACACGACTTTATATTGCGCGGAACAGTCTGCGCTCGAAGGTTTTCTCCCCTATACATAATATTCAATTTCAAATAAAGTAACGATAGAATTCCCGATACTGTCGCATAGAAATAGTACACGAATCGTAGGGTAGAACTGTTATATTTCAATATTTCATGTGTAATTATACTTTACAAAATGTGATATACCGAACACGGAGTTTTATGGGTTTCCTATATCAAAGGGGACGGTGACTTAGAGTTGCCTCTCGCGCGCGAAAGGTTAATAAATATGGTTATCAGGCATAGTATATTTTTGAAAGGAAGCGAAATATTATTTCTCTGCTGGCCGTATTAAGTCGCGGAGGAAACGCGAACGTCGTAAACGCGGAACACCTTGTTCTTTTATTAGCTATTAGCGATAAAGTCGCACGATAATGGGTTAGGTAACGCGATAAATCTTCCGTAGGAAAAAAATTCGGCAAAGAAATCGCGTTGTTCGAGCGCGTTGCGCCGTAGGTGTAGACACCTACTCGACGGTATCGCGTTTTTCAGGTACGCCGTATATCCGCGAGCTCAATTAACTTCCAACGAGCCGTCATCCCCAGACGCTCGATGAAACGCCTTCGTATTCTCTTATTTCCGGAGTTTTCAAAGAATTCGTGGCCAGTCAGCGGCAGGGTTCCAACCACCCCCGTCGCTCGTAATTTCGTCCATCGCTCCCTGTGAACGACGACGACGACGACGGGAGCCACGGGCCCAACGACTCGAGTTAATCGCGCGGTTTCCGGAATCCTGGAAAAACCTCCGCCGAACGTTCCCCAGAATGAAACGAGCAATTATAAAAAATACACCGACGAGTTTACATGTTCGTTGCGTATGTTCCGGAGAAAAATATTGCCGGACAAAAAGCTGGACGAGTTAAATATGAATTCCGGCGGGTAATTCATCGCAAACATTCCTAGTGTATCGCGATCCGGTGTGCAATATCAATAATAAAAACGATGCAACGCGCGAATTAAGAAGACCGTAACGCGAACCAACGCAGAGTGCAAACATATCGAAACGTTTAATTTCGAATTCAGCGAGCATTCTCTCGCCGTTGTAAATACAACTGAATTTCAAAGGTATACATAATATTTACGTTTATCAGGTTGAAAGCATTCCAATACCCTCCAGTTTTAGGTTAAATTAACGCAATATTCTCCATTTCAAACGCGAATTACAACACCTTTACAGGAGAAGTATCCACTCTACTTTGCACAACAAAAGTTGGGGAAACGTTAAACTCGCGCGCGGAAAATCCCGACGAGGTGTCCCAAGGTGTTACGATCGAGGAGCCGCGGTTAGCGCGATGAGAGGAGGAAACAGAATACCACGGATGGAGCGAGAATTTCGCAGGGTGGTCGACGATAAACGCCGGAACGGCCATTACTTTGACGGAGAAGGTGGCCGGCGGCGATCGAACCCGCGGGAAAATTCCCGGGAGGACGTAAACTCCGTGCGGCGCTCGTCATATTCGGCCGCGGATTGCGTCGGAGCGGTGTCCGCTCGTAAATTTCCGCGATCGAGGGACGCCGGGAGCACGCGGCCGCGGGCCCTCCCCCGCATCCGTATGCGGCGCCACGCGCACGTGCATTTCTGCACGTACGAGCTCATGCACGGGCCGTGTGCGGTTCCATATCGATGCGGGGACCGGTCCCGGCCGCGCATATCTGACCGACTGCACCGGGTCCTCGTCCTCTCCTCGGCCGTACTGTCCGCGCGCGCGGAGGAAGATACACCGCCCCCGCGACGAATTATGACTCGATTAATTCCGCCGTGATTCCCGCACGGTATCTCCGGTACACGCGCGACTGTGCCTAGATTACGTTCGAGCCGGGCGATGCCGAGGCTCGCGGGACATTGTATCTCGCCCGGCCGACGGAGAACTTTGCGAATTTCGGGACTATTGTTCCGATTAAACACGGGGACAATGACGCGTAATCGATGCATAAATTGGTTTATACGGAAAGGACAGTGGGCTCGGGGCTCCGGAGAAGTTTATACCGCTGGAAGTTTGCATATCGATTAGAGGAGGCCCGCAATTATACGGTGAACGATTGGTTTGCCAAATCGAACTTTATCGGGACGTTTACCTTGTGATCATTCGACTGGCGACTCCGAATCGACGATTCGACGCTGTCTGTGCAATCGAAACGCACCGGGACACAAAATTCAATGAAAGTAACCGGCTGTTAGCGGAACTAATTCGAAGCTGAAACGGGGAAGCTAGAAATTCGGGTTGCCGCGCGTAGTTAATTCTACTGGAAAGAGTGTTAGCGTGCCGGCTCGATTCGCCGAAGCCCAGGAATAATTTCGACGGACTGTAAAGTTCGTGTCGCGGAACTTTCGCCCGTGGAAGCCCGGCCGCGCTCGCGTCGATATTTCGTAAATCGTGCATGCGCCCTTACGAATTGATGCGCGCGAATATTCTCGGCCAGCTGTGCTCCCCCGGTCCGGATATTCGACGCGGATATTCGGGAGCCGGCGACTTACGGGCGTCGGTGAAGCTCGCGGCGTGGACACATCGATCTGCCGGCGGTCGATCGCGTTCGGGACACGTGTTGTCGCAGACAACGCCCTGTCCCCGACACCGCGCGCCTCGCGATTAATCCACCGGTGATTTCGACATTTGCGCTGTCGCTGAATTATACGCGGGCGCCGGTGTGCGCAGCTGCGCGTGCCTTCGCGCGAGCGAATCGATTATAGTTATCGTGGCACGGAGTTAGCGAATCAGGTACTCGGCTGATTGGCTCGGGCGTCCGTTACGAAATCACTTTAATGGAAGTACTATTAACCCCTTGCGTTCGAAAGTTTTTCGATTGGAATATTCAACGTTTACCGATAGGACGTGGACGACCTTCGAGAATAACCGATAACAAAGCAGAGAAGTTAATTTGCTTGAATATTTCGTATTGATGCGTTACGACAGGTTTAACGTGATATATGAGGCTTTATGGTTGTATCGAATCAAGTGGTGGTCGAGTCTTCGAGATCTTCGAAATTAGTAAGGGATCTAATATGGATCACTCAGATAATTTGCGAACAAAACTCATTTTAATCGCCAGAAATGAATATCTAGGGAATCGGAAAGGATACGTACAGGAATTTTCCACTTTGTCGAACTTCTGTTAACTTCTCTCCCTTCTTTTCGATTAGTTCCTATCACCAATGAAGTGTTTCCCACGATAACCGAAGCCATTAATTCTCCAGAATTTCGAAATGTTCCACATTAGGAGCAGTTCCATATTAACCGCCGTCGCCCTGTTCGTCCAGTAAATAAACAACAGATTCAAGATGCACTGGACTATTTCCAATCGCTGCGATATCAGCGATCATTACTCACTTCCGACTACAAAGAATCCTCCCGCCGGTGATTTTCCACCTAAACGGACTGACCGAGGCGATGAGGATCGCTCGCCGGCACGAATCGATTATGCTGATCGACGCGAGGAAACGAGCGAAGATGCCGCGCGATGATTATTTAATGGCGGCCCTAATGACACTGACCCCGCGGTAGAACCGCGAGGAATTTCACCGGTGGTTCAAGGAACCCGCGGCTAATTGAACGCGGATATTGAGCAGTAACGTCGTACCGTAAATATCGCGAGTCGTCGGCCACTCTCGAAGGCGGAACGGCTGAATGCCAATGAAGCGTGAAAGAATCCACGCCACGGGCGGGGGAGGAAGCGGGGGCCGGGAGGCGTCCGCAGGTGAAAGGAGACGCGCAGGTGTGGAAAGTCGAGGAAGAGAGGCGAAGACGGACGGTGTCTCGAATGACAGTGTCGATTTACTTATCTACTCGCGCGCGGATTAGCTCGAGTAATTTATTGGACATCGAATGCATCGTTCCGCGTCCATTAAATCGCTACCGTGCACGGCGTTCCATCGATTATCCGGCGATTCTTTTCAAAGAGCCTGACCCGGGCACCGACATTCGCGCGGCCGCGATCGCGCTGGCGGCCGGTCGAACTATATACCCGCGGTTTCGAAGCCCTTCCGTAAATTCCGCAGGCCGGCTCGCCCTGAATTACGCGGACCGGGTAACGGGTTTATGCACCGCGGGACGAAAAATCCTGCGCGCCCATTAACCGTTCGCGACGGCGTAATCCTTTTAAATATTTCGCGTTTTCCGAACCGCGCGCCTACCGAGAGAATGGAAATTATTCGGCCGGAATCCCGGCGGAACGTTCCATTATCAAATTTATACTTTTCTCGGGGAAACCCCCTTTAATCTTCGGCGCAAAACCAACCCGGCTTCCTCTGTGTTCTTCTGAAAAATTGATTCCCTTTTATTTCCCATCGAGTCCGCCGGGAAACCTGTTACATGATGATTCCCGGTTATACAATGATCACGCTGTTAATTGTTAATAACGTCCCGGTAAATTGGAACGAAGAGGGGAACGCCGTTGGAACGGCAAGAGGAATATCGTTACAACTTTTCGCTTCTCTGGTGACCCGTGCACTCGGCTTCGTTTTGTCTTCAAAGGCGTAATTGTATTGGGAGAGCCGTGCGAAGGGGAATCTTCGATCGTTCGAGTAACCGCAGAATCGTGAATCTACGGGTTATTCCATCGTACCCTTCGAATGTTCGATAACGCTCGTAAACATTCGTTTCGATCTGTTTAACATCGTGTTCGTGCCGCTTGTTGCATCGTTTATTCTATTGTTCCTGGAAAAATTGATGTTCGTTCATCCAGATCTTCGAAATGAAACGACAGTGTAGCGATGAAACATACGGGCACTGAATAATGTTTACAAATTTGAATATTTATAAACTCGAATTGACGCGTTTCGTCGGAAACCGAGTGTCAAGGGTTCTACCAACTGTCGAATACAATTAGTTGAAAGCACATAGGATCCGCGGTTCATTTCCGGATTCTAGAATGTCCCCATCGCGGAACAGAGCGCGCGAGTTATTTAGAAATTGTCTCGGCCGCACAAAGGGCTGACACTTGCACTGTCTCGAGAGCACTTGGGCCGGCACGCGCGTCCGGGGGCGTCGGGACGCGCCGGTTCATTGGTTTTCAACGGAGACAGCGCCGATACCGTGACAAAGCGGCCGAGGGTCGGGGCGTTCGCTGTCGTTTCCGTCGATAAAAGGATGGAAAATGCAGGCGGCAGACAGCCGAACGTTAAAAACAAATTTCGTGCTTACGATGAAAAGCAATTTTACACTTGCCCCCGACGCTTTCCAGGGGCTTCTCGAAAACGCGATGTAATTGCAGCACCGTTGGTTTCTGTCGAGGGTTGATATTCATTTGAAATTCGTTAATCAATTGCAGCGCGAACAATATGAAATTTAATCGTATCGGATGCGTTGTCGGATGCGTTTCCTCCGTTCGGCGAATCGCGTGCAATTTAATTGGTCGATATATTAGACTACCTGAAAGATACTCTCGTTTGTCCTTCAATATCACGCTCCATCGCGGTACAGGCAATAGGACGTATCTAACGAATAAATAAATGCACCGAGTCACTGCAGGAAATTACAAAGGAAGAGCGTGCTTTGATTACGCTCTATTTTATTATTAAAACGCAACAAGAAGAAACACGGTAAAAGAATCTGCATCGGCGATGCAATGGGGATGCATCTGGTTATTAACTTAAGTTTCCGAAGGGGTGTCGTTGTTTTTCTGGTGGTTAATACATGAAACCTTCCGTGTACGTGCGCGCTAGTAATCGTCCGTGGCGGGCCACACGTACAATCTGCATTAAGACGGTGAAAACGAGCCAGCGCTCGTACTCGATCCTCTCGTGTTGCCGGCGATGTATCGATTTCCATGGACGAAGACCTACGAGTTCGAGCGTGTTACGCGTATCCGGCGACGAACTCTGCCGCCGCATAAATTGCCCGATCCGCCGACACCGAGGCCCGAGCATGAAAATACAAACGACCGTCGTCGGGTTGTATCAGTTTCGCGTGGTTTATTGCAGTCGTAAAACCTAGAGTTGGGAACAATTCGACGACGGTCTACTCCCGTCCGTGTACCAACCAGTTTCGGAAGATGAGCCTGGGCTGATCGCCGGCCTGCGAACGTATCTCGGCTGAAATATGATTCTCGACTGGTTTTCGGCCGTTCATCAGCCTCGGTTTCGATGCGTCGATCGTATATCGTCTTCGCAACGTTCGTTCAACGCCCTCGGAGAGCGTACAGGATCCAGTTTTTTCAATAACGCAGCTTCCACGTCAGAATTCTTTTGGGGGATTGCTACGTTAGTCTGCGTAGAATAACAGAAAGGAGGAAATAAAGATGGATCCAGCGATATAAACGATTCCGGTGAAGACGACAGGTCGATCTATCAACGCGGCGCGCATTCCTTCGTTTCCCCGAGCAGAAAGATCCTTCCGGAGAATGCAGACCGTTCAGCTGTCCAAGCTGCCTCCTAAACAGCCTGTTTAGCCTGCTTAGTTTCCGTCAAGAATCCTCAGTTTCCCGGGACGCCGAAGCTTCTTGCGGCCGTGTTCCATACGGTCCAATCCTCCGGAGGATATTATGTGGTCTGTGGGAGGAATACCGTGGGGCAGCTCGTCGAACTCTCCCTGGAATGAGGGGACCGAGCACAGAAGTATCCGGCAATTGGGAGGTGCTAGGATATTGCATTCCATGTAGCAACTTGGCCGGTTTACTTCTACGTCCTCTCCAAGTCCTCGTCGCCTCTCCTTCTCCACTGCCCGCGGCTCGGGCGACACCTAGCCGGATCCAGACAGATGGATCTATGCTGGAAGGGTTAGGAGATGCTCCAGTTAACCCTTCCCGTGAACAGCCGTGTTTACGGTGTACCCAAAGCCTCTCCTGCTCGACTATCCCTCGGTTGTTCCACGCGTGCCTACCGCGTACGTGGGCTGTCCGCATTATGAGCTGTTTGCCAGGGCAAGTGAGCAAATGTCTCGAGGATTTGATTCCGTCGCGGTCAAACACGTATAATCGAGGCTATTAACAGCAGGGATCCGCTCTTCACCGAATTATACGCTCGTGATTCTAGCATAACTGTCGCTTGTCCAAGGAATATTTAACTGATTCATATGTAACTGATAAAATTAACTTCCACGGTCCACTTACGAAATCGGTTAACGAGGATCGACGCGGTTCCCATCAAAGTTATCTCAAACGTACGGTCTTCCGTAGAATTTCGAAGCCGCAGCCGCGCGTATAATGAACACGTGTTCCCAGTCTCGCATTCTCCCGGAAATACCAACCGTAATCACATCTCAGCCTGTGTTATTTCAAAATTTCCGACGTATTTCGAGATACCTTCGCGTCCGCGGAAGTTCCCTGTATCCGCGGTGCCTCGCCTCTCGCGGCTCGTCGTGTAACCTGAGTAAGATTACACCGGGAATGATAATCTTACGGACAGGTACGAATCGGACTCGGCTTCGTAACTTCGGTATCGTTATAGCGCCGAGCGTGTCTCCGATCGGCGCGAACGTCGACAGTACGGAAGTTGCCGTTCCCCAGCTGCTCTCTCGGTGTCCTCGGAAGGAACACGGTTCGTCCTTCGGAACCGCTCGCGAACTTCGCGGCGCAAAGTTTCGCGAACGTTTCCCGACGAAACTGGAAACACAGGCTTTTATCTGCGCGCGACTCCGCGCCGGTAAAGGACCGGAAGAGTTGAGATAAGAAGTCGGAAGGGAAACCGGGGAAAAAATATCGGAGGAACACGAAGGGAACCGGAGGAATGCATCGATACCTCCCCCACTCCTCTGTCGTTTCGTTTATTTCGCGATCCTGCTCCTCCGTCTCTTTCTCCTTTCTCTTTCACCGCCCCTCTTCGCCGCGTTCGCGTTTCATACTCGCCCGGCCTCGCTCCTCCGTCGCTTCGCCCCTCTCCCTTTGCCGCGTACCTGCGGTTTCTCGATCGCTTCGCGAGAAAGAGGAGCAGCGTATCTCTTGGAACCAGTTCGCCCTATAACCGACGTCTTTGCATCGACCGCGAAGCGAAACGAGAGCACTCTCCGGCTGAGTTGCAGCTGAAGAAACTGAGATTCGAAACGTCACGACCGCAGCCCCCGGAAGCCTCCCCCGAAATTCCCGGCGACTGGCCCCACCTCGCCCTCGGACGTCTCGCTGGGAACAATTTCGCGATGGGCGGAATGTACGCCAGCTTCGCCGAGCGTGACTCCTTCAATACGCACTGAATGGGATGTTGGATTAAAGGATAATCGTGCAAATGAAAGGGGTACGTATTAAATATTTGAGCGTTCCGCCGGGTTTCTTGAATATTCACGGAGTCGGATCCCTCTCTTTGACGAAGAGATACTCGTGTGCGCTGCCATTTATCGTAATTACATGTTTCTCAGAATTCATATCCGCACGGGAGATTGCGAGACTGGGGAAAATGAAATCTGGTTCATTCATTGATATCAGTTTCAGTGGATTGAAGACGCTTTGCTGCTTTCAGGAGCAAATGGAATTCAGTGGACGTTTTTGGATTCGTTCCCTATGAAACTGTTGCTGAATAGTTTATTTGTTTTCACGCGAAAGTAGATCTCGCTGTACCGTTCGGACGGAAAGTAACATCGATACCATGGTCCGATAGTAGAAGGCAGAAGCAAACAGGGTCGGAAACGGGAGTTCTTTATCGGCCGAATACAGGCGAGCCGATGCCAATTTTCACGCGGGTCCACGGTCTGCCGGAAAGTGGATTTTCCTTTACCCCGTGACCCGTCCCATTGTATAACGTAACTCGAAAAATTCCAGTCGGGACTCCGAAATTGACCGTGGAGCGTACAGCTATTTTCGGTTTCGACTATTGTACAGGGGATTTTGTACACCGGTGCTCTCTAAACCGGCAAATACGTTCGCCCCCCTTAAATCCCGAGTTCCGTGACATTGCGCTCGATAATCTCGGCCACCTGTATCCAGATTATCCACGCCACGTGCCCACGTGTCCGTCGGGAATTCGATTTCCCCGCAGGAAATCGCTCGAAAAACGTTTCACGAGGGTCGCGCGTGTCGGACATCGCCATATGTCAGCGTTTCCTAAATTAAATATCAAGTAAAGAGTGCCGGTTGTCAAAAATAGAATAATCATTCGGTAAAGCATCGGAGATGTTACATCATCGTGCGAATAAACGTAGAAATCTAATACTGAACAGATTTTCTGCTCAATCCTCTTACTTTATAATGTAACAGCTATGCATTGGACATTATTTATCCGCTTCTTCTCTTCCTTTTCTCAGCCAATAGCCACATTCGCGCCGTAAATTACGACAGGATTCGATAAAGCGAAACGTGTCTTTAATCACTCCTAAGAACCACAAGATTTTCCGTCGAATCCAATATATGGGCTGAGCCGTGAAAAAGTCCGGCAAAAAGAAGCCGACTCGCGATACGAAAAAGTTTGGGAAAGGCTGCCATATGGCGCTCCTGGCGTTTCCGATTGGCTGATCAAGGGGGTTAGCGTCTCGGGAAGATCTCGTCGCTGTCAGCATCGTCGCCGGGCTATCGACGGAGCTCCGGAGCGTTTCATTAAAAATCCCCCAGCCCCCGAGCGTGTTCGTCCCATTACTCGGATTCCGGTCGGCCAATCTGAACAGAGACAGCGTCGCGAACGTAAGAATATTTGAATTCCCGGAGTAGCGATCTAAATACCTCCCGTTGCTGGTTGACGGGCCGCGTGCACCGCGCCTCGTTCATGGCCCGATCGATAGACGGGAAAGTCGACGAAATTCGAAACCGATTTTCTCCGCGAGAAACCCGCCAGCCACCATCCATCCTCGAAACTTTCCCGTCGCCTGTGTACAAGGCGAAAGTTGCTCGGGGGAACTCGGTTTTGCATAGGGAGAAGCGTATCGTCGACGTAACGCACCCCGCCGCCGTCGTAAAGTAAAGCTGCGCGTCTGAACCGACGAACGAGCGATCGAGGATAGCTCACTTGGTGTTCCCCCTTTTCTCTCGCCACCTATGCTTTCCGCCGGCTCCGGGACACTTTACGGTGACTAATGCGGCAGCGTACACGCGGACGAGGAACGTCGATAAATTACAGTTCGCGCGATCGCGAAGGGAATAATAGAATATGGCGTTAAGGGATGATCGGATTAAACTGAACCTCGGATGAATCGGTGACAACGCGTCAGCGACTTTCGCGTATAACCGGCGATACAGAGATATTCTGTACGCGAAAAGCAGTCCATTAACCCGTTGCTCCGGAGATTGATTTTACGTAGCGGAAGTAAAATTTGTTCGTTAATCCGAGGAATGTCATCTATATTTCATACGGGAATATTGGATATATCCAGTGAGAAATGCCGGAGTGCAAGGGGTTAATAATGATTCGTTCGCGGAAGGTAATTTATATGGAAACTCTAACCCAGATCCTTCAGTTCCCGTTTCCTCGGGCAAACAGCTACGACTTTATGGAACCTTTATGGTCGCCGGTTCAGTAATTAATTCCCGGAGTTAATAAAACCGACGTTACAGATGCACCTGTTAGATTCCTTAGACGAACCGGTAACGGAAAACGAGCGCGTTACAAAAGGAAAGCGTCGACGGGGGATATCTCGTCTTCGAATCGCGCGGCGCGTGATCGTCCAGGAAACGGGGGCGGATCGAGCGGGATCGATTAACGGTCGAGTTGCACAGGGAAACGAATGACGCAGTTTGGAACATCTGTCGTGTTAGCTCGTCGCGACGCCATCTGCAGCCTCGCGAGCATCAACCGGAGCCCAATAAGGCGGACGAGAAATAAATTCTTTCGTCGTGCGGCTCGCGAGATTGCGCTGGTTAAATTACCTGGGAAAAATAAAGAGAGCGTCACGGCAGAACGGACAAAGAGGAGACTCTGTAGACAAGGGAACGGAAAATCGAGTCTGACCGGAGTTTATTTACAGGCGGCCCTTAAATCTCGGAGCTCCGTACGGGGACGCGTGCGCGCGTTACAAGAGAATTCCATTCTTGCCGGTGTCGTGCCCGGCTGTAAATAATTTCCGAAGATCCCGAGGAATTCCTCGAGCGGCCGGGCGAGACGCGAATTCATCTGAATTCACGACGACGACGCGGCGATCTGTAATATTTCTCTCGTCGGACGCTGCCACGGCGACATATTTTCCCGCGGCGGCTATCCCCTCACCCTCCCTCTCCCTCTCTCTCTCTCTTTCTCCCTGCAGTCTGTCCGCCCACGCTTCCCTCGACTGCGACAACGCCGGCGAACGGCTGGCCGGCCCGTTTTTATCCTTCGTTTCCGTTTTATCCGAACGTAAGCAGTTGTTTAATAATGAATAATGCATGGAGGGGATAATGGATCAGGAGGAAAACGCGCGCGTGGCGGCGGCGACGATGAAAGAGCCTGTTTAAAAAGGGTTCGCAATTTCCTGAAGTGGCCCGCTCCTCGTCTCCAGCGTATTCCCAGCGGCGCGTGTTCTTCCTCTCGTGTGCAGCTGGCACACTTCGCTGCACGTTCTCGCTTCTTTAAGCGAACTTTATTAGAACGCCCGATCCGTAAGAATCGAAGGAACCGGCGGGAACTATCCGGCCGAGGGTGAAACCCGCGCCGTGCGATTGAATCTCCTGATCGCCGTTTTAATTAATCGGAAGGGACGTTGCCATCCCGAACGGAGATTTCGTTTCAGAAGCTCTCCCGTTCAATTCCGTCGAACAGAGAGCGTCGGTGTCTTTGATATTTCACGTTTCTCCCGCGTCCCCGCCTCTCGGCCTCGTTCCTATCTGCCGTAGCGGAGGAAACGAACGATCCTCGGTGCGCAATAAGAAACCAAAAAGGTAGCAGTTTTTTTCCGGCGGCGAACTTATCGCGAGAACAGGGTGTTCGCGAACGATCCTCTTACACCCCCGTAGCCTGCCCCCGTCTAATTCATCCGCCGGCTTAAGGGGATTAAAGCAACGGTAATAAGAGCGGTGTACGCGAATCCGCGGCGGTCTTAAATTCCTTTCGCCCTCTTCCCGTCGCGCAGCGGCCTGGATGAAGATCGGTGCAAGAAGCGAATAAGGGAAATTCTTATCTCGGGGGGCGCCGGATCGGCCGGGGAGAACCGCCGCGCCGCGTGTAGGGTTAATTAGTATTTATCGCGAGTATAAGCCGGGAGATTGGCTGGCGGGAGTGAGGCGGCCCGGTCTCTCGAGCGGGATCCCGGGGCTGAATTTTATCGCGCAAGTTTCCTCGTGCCGGCAACTTTATCCCGTCCCGTATCGTGACACATTTTTCACGGCGGTTGCGTTTCCTCGGGGAAAGGCGATCGCGATAACGAAGGCCGGCCTAACCGCCGCGGCGTCAGAAGTTCACGGGCGAGAGGCGTAAATTCCGCGAGTAAATTGAAAACTCTCGACGAAAGCCGACGAAACGTCCGCGGGACGGGCGGCCACCGGGGCAACCGACGGCATCATTCGGGTTTACAGGTCTGTATCGCGCAGCGGCCGCCGCGGCGAGAGCGGCGAGCCCCGAAAAATCGTTGATTTACGCGCGACGCTTCGGAAAGTCGGGGGGGATCGGTTCGCTTCTGATTTATTCGGAAAATTTGGCCGCGACCGTGCTTCTGCGGTGAAATCCTCCGCCGCTTTTTTCCGCGTTTCGAACAATGCGCGCGGCCATTTTTCCGCCCGACGAAAGAGCCGTTTCGCGGCTATTGTTGCCCGCCGGAATAGAAACAAAGCAAAACGGCCGCGGAGAGTCGAGGCCGAAGATTTAAGGTGAGACGCCGAGTTTATTATCGCCGCCCGGTATACCCCGAAATCAGGGCAGTTCATCGTCGGAACGGTTTCCTGTAGGATCCTTTAATCTTCGAGATACGCGCGTACCAGCCCGTGAGGTCGTTTGTCGTATCCTTCGCGCCGCGGGGGTGGGAAGTTAAACTTCAACATCCTATCTTTCACCGGCGGTGCACGCCGGCTCTTTTTTCCGAAGTGGTCGCGCGGGGGTGGCTCGTCGCGGCGCGAACAATGGCCGCCATTAATCTTCATGGTGCGTCATAAACCGCGAAATAAAACCGTCAGCGTGGCGGTTGCGTGCGTGCGGGCGGGCGGCCGCGAAACTTTTATCGGTGAACGGAGTTCGAATTCGCGCCTCGCGATCCTATTTCCTGGTTGCGGCCGTTTCTCGCGCGCTGCAGCGATTCGACGGACAGGGAGGAACGTCGCGGGGCTGCTGCTAATTTCCGCAGTCGGAGTTGCCGGGAATATTGGTCGTTTCAGATTTAACGAGCGTCGCGGGAAGGTGGCCGTTGACGATCAGATAAATCCTTGGACGCGCGCGGAAGAGGATAAAGTTGGGAAACAAGCGAAGATGAAGGTAGGAAACACTGAGAGAAAGGGAAAGCGACGTTAGGTTCGTCGCGTTGCCTCGCGACTTTTTCCGCGATGGTTATCGGGCTCGCGATACGCTCCCGTAATTCCGTTCGTGACATCTTTCAACGCTGCAACGTTCGCCGCTTTTTTTCTCGTTTCTCCGTGCCTAGCCGATTTTCGAGTGGACATTGCCATGGACTCCGCGATTCTTTCTAGCCCGATCCCGGAGATCGCGGACCGTATTTAGAGCGGGTTCGTAAATCACTGAATCCGTACGACGGCGACGTTATCCCGCTGGAAGGGAGATCGGCACACTGTCAGGCGCACAGAGTTATCGCTCACCATAAATACGTACGTATCTTTATCCCGTTTATATTCCGAGGCACCGTGCTCGACTCCGGCGGATTCCGTTCGCGAGCTCGCGCGTCAATGGGATACGGTGGACATTATACACGAGCGTGACTCCGGTTGGCGTGAAACCGTGGGAGAACGCGACGGCGGGAGGAACTGGAGCCGTTCGGCGAGCGTGTAACGATTCAAAAGGAAGGATCTAGTCGGCCGTCCTTTCAGACCGGGATATCGGGCCAGAGGAACGTTTACCGCGGTGAAATTACTATTGTGGGAATTCACGCGCGCTCCGGCTTTCGGGCCAGCGCGTTTCCCTTCCATCCTTTTCGTCGCGCTTCTTTTCAGTTTCTTATTAACCGGGATATAAACAGAATTATATCGAGGTAAATGGCTCTATTCATGGCCACATTTCCGTTCCGACCACTCGCTTCTCTCTCTCGTGTTATTAAAAGCTGCGAACAAACGTTCCTCTTAAATGCTCTTTGCCGTTAAGTCGTGCATTATTGTCTGCTCGTCGAGTTTACCGATACTTGGAGTTAACAGAAAAGTTTCAAGCTTTATTTAAACTTTCCTTCGGATTCTATACTATACTCCGGGATACTCTGCGACTACAATGAATCTTCATGCAATTTTACGCAACCATTCTTATGATGTTTATCGTCCCGAAAGCAATCGTTACGTGATCAATCTCATAGAGTTTTCGAGTAAAAAAGGTTCGACAGACGAAATATCGATTTACCGAGGTTTTACGGAGACTTTCGATTATATGTAAGTGTAAATTTCGAGGCGAAGAGGTTTCCGTGTTATAGAGGTTTCACTGTGGCAGTAGCACAGAAACAAGGAAACAACTCGCTGCACCGAACAAACAGAGTGGCCATCGTTTTTCCGCGGCGGTTGCACGGCTGTCGTAGGTATATACACCAGTTGCATTTCCGGCGGTAGTCGCGCGTCCGCGAGACGCGGTCCACGGCGAACCAATTCGGAAATTGGTACGTGCTCGCAGGCAGAACACACGGGCGACCCCCGGCGCAGCTTAATAAAGTTTCCGCGGCAGTGGTTTCGACTAGACTTAATTAGCTGCTGGCTCGTGCTCCCCGGGACCGCTCCCTCTCATCTTGGACTCCTCTTGTTGCTCGCGACGCTGCCAACCGGCACGGTTTACGTCGACTTTCTGGCTTCCGTCGAGCCGTGCCGTGACACCGCTTCCCTTTGTCCTAATTGAAGACGCGGGACCGGTAGCGCCGAGTTCCCAGTTGAAATTACACGTACGCTTCGAATCGAGATGCGGCTGCCTCGCTTTCCACGATCGGAACCGTACAAATTGAGAAGATTTGCAAATTTAGTTTCTATTTTCGTTCGAAGCGACCGTGTTTCCCCGCGCCTTTCAGTTAGACGCGGCACTGGAAACGTTTCCGAGCGACAGCTTCGAGGCGAAATTAATTAGTCCCTGTAATTAACCCGGCCGCAAACGCCACGGTTTGCTCGCCGGCGCACAATCGAGATTAATTGTCTTACCGTCAACCGTATCGAGGGAAATTGTTCCTCCGCGAGCCTTTCGTTTCGCCGACGATTCCCGCGGCGCGTTTGATCACGGCAGACCCGAGTTCCGCGGAGAAGATCCTTCAGCTGTTCGCCGGATCCTCGCGCATCGTCCGACGGAAGCCAGACTCTCGCGTAGACGCATGGAACGACGGAAACTTCGCCCGTGAACGATCTCCGATAACCACCTGCCGCCAGGCTTGCCAGTCTGAATTTTTTAAAGCTGAATCTCTTGGAGGTCGGCCCGAACGGAGCCGATATTAATAAACGCCAGAATCGTTGCCGTACACGATCTATCCGGCTCGATTTAACCGTCTATCTTCGAAGTAATTTCCTGCCGAAAGCTGCTTCGCCCGGTGTGCCTCTATCGATCAGAATTGTCGCGAGACGGTGGCAAGAGGAGGACGATACTTTTCTCCGCGTATCTTGATACCCTGCGAGCTTTAGGGTCACGATATCCCGGCCGAGGATACCCAGGGAAATGGGGCAAGGGTCGAAGTGGCGGCCGATAGATAGGCCTCCGAGAAAATGGGGTATCGCGAGACGTCATCGAAACTGTCGTAATAACGTGCTCCCGATGTCTGGGAAAATGGACTTTTCGGGCTGGTCGTCGTTTTGTTACTTGACACGCCGCACACGCTGCCGGAAATCGACTTCGACTCGTTCCGCGAATGGATTGCTTGGCTGGCGCACTCAATTTCTGCGCTGCCACCGAACCAATCGTATCGGCGTTATTTCTCGTCGCTGTTTCAAAGGTCAATTACTCGAACTTATGATATCTCGACGGGTTGACAAGTTGGGAAGGGAGGGAGGCTCTCTAAAACTCATCGAATTAAATGCCGGCAATGAAGAGGTCGTGCAACACCGTCGAAATGATTCTACGAGCAGCCAGTAAAATCTGTTGAACGTTCCCCAGGCGAAAATCTAGACGCGTTCTCATGTTTTATTCCGCCGGCGACTCGATTGTTTCTCCATTAACGGGTATCGCTCGCGATCGGAATCGCCGTGAAATCCCCGCTCGCTATTTCTCGGCGGTGCTAAGCGAGAATCGCGCGACCCATTAAACGGCACGCTCTCGTGAATCGTCCGCCGTCGCTTCGACGCGTCTCGCCTCGCTGCCGAAGATGCACGACGCGACCGCGCGAACAATGAGTTGCCCGTCCCCTTCTCCGCCATCCGTCGATGCAAATTCCGGCGAGCATACACGCGTCGATAATATCTTTCTATCGTCGCTTTGTCTTTGGGTCAACCGGGGAGTACACGAATTGAATCTTTATCGTGTTCCCGCGTGTACAATATTATTAACGAACTTCGAGTCGAGTACTGGTGGTAATAAATTTCTGTGGGATTCCATTTCTTGCTGGAAGTGGTTACCATTCGGTTGCTCGTGACACGTTCTTCTCGACCGCGTAGAAGAAACAAATCGCACGCTCGAATTTAAATAATTACTCATACGGCTTGCGCATTTTCGACGGTACGCCAGTCCGACTCGAGCACGAGCGTTAAGGGGTTAATGCTCGGGCACCCGTCGCGTCAGCGTATCGCGCGTCAGTCATTTCCATAATAATATTAATACAGACCGGCACGCGGCCGACAATCCTGTTTACCCATTGTTCTCGCGAAACAACACGCGATAGATCTCGTTTCCGCGGTGTTTCCATTAAACGGCAATGATCCGCGCGCGGCGACGATTATCGAGTGATCCTATTCAGAACCGGTCTCGGCAGAATTGGGGCGCGGACACCGGCGGCGCTCGCTTTCGCGCGATACAGCCGGGCCGAAACGAGTGGCGCAACTTTGTGAAAAGCTGCGATAAGTCACGCCTATTGTCGGCGATCCGCGAGCGAATTCTCGCTCCGCGAACGGCTCGTCGATGAACGGACCGGTTTTTCATCGGGAGAGTATTAGACTGCGGATATTTATGAAAATTCCCAGGGGTGCGAGCACAACGAGCCGTTAATTCCCGAATCGAATCTTCTATTTCGTCGGTTTCTTGAAACCGCCTATGTCGATCTTTTGCATTTAAAAGTTCTTCGCTGGAAGTATTCGATATCTACAACCTTAACCCTTCACAGACAAACGTCACTTTGGCAAGATGAAATTCTTATACTTGTAAGACGCGAAGAAATGATTTAATTAGTCAAACAAGAGATCAGCACGTAGCTTTCTCATTCTATTAATCTATTGATATCTAATTTAGCTTGATCCGCTGAAGGTTTCACAGATTTCAGTGAATCTTCGAGGAGTTAATCTCCTATACAATAAGACACCGAGACATCGAATGATCGTTGCCTATCGAAGTTACGGTGAGTCTTCCGTCGAGTAACCATGATACTCGATGACTCCGGAATTCCAGAAAACCTGCGCCGATGCACGACGAATCCCCGGATAAGAGCGCGCAGAATTACGATAATAGGAGACGCTCGTTCGGATCCGAATAGTGGACGGTGGATGATCGAGAGCGGCGCGGGATGCGCCCGTAATGCGGCCGTAACGGCCGCGAACAACGGACGGAGAGGAGAAAGGCGGACAGGGGATATCGTTTGTCTGGAGGCGCGCGGAGGGGAGCAATATTCACGGTTTACGTGCAATTTCTGGTTTCGTCAGCCGTGGCCGTGGAGTGCAAAAAAATTCGCCGCCGCGCGACGGTGAATTATCACGCTTATCTGTGCCGTCGCGTACACTGGAATTTCCGGTAAAAGCCGGCCGGTGCTCCTCGCCGTGCCGAGGAGATGCGGAGAGTTATGTGCCGGCGATAATATGTTCGCGTCACGTGCAACGGAAGTCGGAAGTCGTTCCTCCGGCGTTCGCCGCGGAGCGGCGACCATCCTGATTGCAAAAAGCGCGATACACGCCGCCGGTTTCGGCTCGAATAATTACCGGTGTCTTGCGAGTGTTTTTCGCCGGGCCTGCTGGGAGCGTGTTAAGGGGCCGTGTTCCGGGTAGAACGGTGCCAGATTGCAGAACACGTTGGTACTCCGCGGAAATATCTGCTTAAAGACACCGGCGTCCCCTCCGGCAACGTATTAATCCGTCTATCGCGGGATGAGTCGACTCTGTTTGCGCTCGTAGAGCCTCCAGGCTGTAGACACACCCTGCACCTTCGATCAATCGGTGGAACTATTGAAAGCAGCGTTTAATCCTTAACCTGATAGCTTGCGAACAATAGTACATTGGTCCTGAGACAATCGGATCACTGCAAAATCGCGAACAATCGTTCTACGCGATCGCTCCACTGTGTTCCGCGCAATTCTTAAGTCTTTCAGCTACGCAGAATGTTGCGTCAACGTATAGGAAAGTATATTGAAACTATCGGAATGAACTGAATTGAACCAATCTAAAGAATCATATTTATATAATATAAGACTAACGGAAGATGTGATTGCTGAATTAGAATTCACTCGCGTCTTCTAAGCGAGCTTCGCTGCAATTATTCTCGAGAACACTCTAGGGCTGCTTATGGGAGTTAACAATACACCGAAACCAAATGTTTCGGTTGAACAGTTGCCAAGGGGTTAGCTCTAGGTCGAGAGACCTCTATCGTACATCCTGTTGTCCCGAGTAAAGTTGATGTTCGTTGACACAGATCTTAGAAATTGGGAGTTCGAAAGTGTACCGTTCAGACGCGTGTCCTTGCGACTAGCTTCGAAATGTGTGCTCGATTATAACGGGCGAATGATTCGTCTTTTGATAACAAAGTTCATCGTCTCTATCGACGAAACCCAAACGAGCCTCTATCGCGGGCAAGCCGCTAGTGCTCCGTTCAAAGCGAATTCACTGGCAGCGACAGGGTTGAAGCATCAACGAACCGAGAGCTGCGCGGCTCGCTGGAACCGGCCATGCCACGCGCACCTGAACCAATGAACGTATCGTACATCACGCTCGGTTCGATACGCAAGCTGGATGATCGCGGCCGGCCGTGCGTCCGCACGTGCACGCAGCGCACCGTGAAAGCGTCGAGATGACGTATGCCGTCCCGCGCGCACAGCCGAGTACCTGGTTGTCGACCTGAAAGTGCTTGAATTATTTCCGGACGTGTGACGCGATTGTCAACACTTGATCCGCGGCTGGGTTACGCACGCGTTCTTCTTTGCAGCTCGGTCGGCTTGTCGCACTTCGAAGGAACTTGAACTACAATGAACGTGGTGGTATACTCGGCCAGACTTTACGCTGGCAAGAGTCGCGAATCCTGAATGCAACATTTCGAGAGCCGCGATTAGACAGATGTTTTAACCCTTTGCGCTCGAGAATATTTTTAAATATCAATTATACGTTTCGCAACTAACATAAAGGAATACCTTGCTTAAATTAAATAACAGAACTATTTTATTTCGATGTTCCATGCGTTGATGTATTACAGAAAAATTTAATACCGAATTTGAAATTTTATCATTTTCAAACGGTTAATTTCGTAATATTTAAACGTCACGGTCTTGCGCAATATCACAAGTTGGGCCATGAGTAATTATATGAATGATTAGTATTCCATTGAGTAGAATTTTCATCGAGTTATTTAAAATTTCCTCACTCTCGATATACTCGAAATACGTAGATCTTTCTTTTCATCGGATTGTATGTTATTATGAATTTTTACTTTTCGCATTAAAGAGTTTCTTTGTGTTAACGACATTCCGGCCTTCATTCGAGAGAGCCGTATTGAACGCATAGGAGAACAGTTTAGCTAAGTCTACACTATAGCAACACAAATCAGGACCTAAATGTTGCAATTATAAAGCGGTGGTATCGATTCGATCCCAGGAAACGAAGATGAGCATGGCGGACGTGGAAAGCAGCGAAGGAAAAAGAATATTTCGTTACCCGTAGATTAAGCGTTAAGTCCGTTGAGCGTCGCCTCGGTCCTCGGGCTCTGCTCCACTTTTCCTTGGTGCACCGACTTCAGGGAAACCCTTCGAGCTCGCCTTCTTAAACTTCCCCCGTAACTCGATTCGCTCGCGGTAGAGGCAGCCTGGAAAGGGTTTCGCCTACCGCGCAAGGCGAAGGGACGTTATCCGAATTCCGCTGAACTCTCTTGTTCCCGAACGCAGACGATCCTTGGGAACTTCTCGCCGGGATTTGTATTTTTAGGGAACTCAGATAGCCGCTGAACCTGCGTGGTGACCGTGCAGTAACGGCAGACTTCGCGAAGATATCACGGATCGTTTGAACTTCGTTACTTAAGGTTCAGAGAAGAAGGAAAACCACTGTTCGCGGTATCCAAGCGGAGCAGATTCGATAGAATTCGTTGGATTTCCGGAGTAGGTCGGTGATTTTCAGCTTTGCCATCGGAAAAAGCAACTTTTAATCACCGCGATCGATCGAAGACTCTCGAGGAACGTTCCCGTCCGCGCGATTCACTTGCAAAAACCCCCTCGGAACGCGTGAGCAAATGTTTGCCGGGGGCGTCGAACAGCACGCAGGGATTCTCGATTTGTCCGACATTTATCGCGCACCGATTCCGATATTAAGCAAACATTTATACGATTTCCGTGCCGTTTCCCGGGATGCGCGGACGTATCCAATCCCCCCCCACGACCACAAACAGAAACAATTCGTTCGCCGTGTCTGCGCGGCGTCGATCGATCGTCAAACATTTGCAAAACAGGCGAAACGGGTCGCGCGGGTTGTTCAGCTGTCGGAAGAGACGTCATTGGTTCCGGTGGATCGTCGGTGGTTACCGTTCCCTTTAAGTTCCGCTGTCTCCGTGAGAATTCCGTCGAGTTCCTAAGACGACGGACGGATAAATATTGAGCAGCTACCGAGAGAATCGACCGAGACACAGTCACGATCGGGCCGTCGTCGTTGAATCGACGGCGATAATGCCGCCTCCTTTTGATCCCCTTTGCTTGCCTCGTTCTCCGTCATCGGCGGCAACCGTGACAACTCTTCGGAACAGAGGGAGCAGGAGAATATTTGCCGATGAAGTTCCGGAAAGGTATTCACGACGGAATTGACTTTTACGGCGGCGTTGCGCCTTCGCCTTCCCGAGTTGCCAGCGAGGGTAGCTTTAACGCGGAGAATGCTGCCTATTTAGCGCTGCCGAACCTTCACTCATCAAAATCCTGCAAAGTCAACTATTACGCGGGTAGAAAGCAATTTCTCGCTAAGTCTAATGTCTCCGAGGTAGCCATTACCGATCAAGCTTCAGTTTCACAGAACGGTACGCCTTTCCATTAGCCTACGTTCAGGAAATGACTCTCAAGAAATGACTCTCAGTAACCGTTACATTAGATATAACAAAATTGCAAAGTGTTATATATAACATCAACTCTCGTACAATGCATCTACATGTGAGATACTTACATAAAACAACTTTGTCTCTTAATCTCCTACGTCCGATTAGTTCGTTTCAAATAATGTCCATGTCTCACAGAGAACTGTCAAATGTTTCCAGTTTCTAGACTTCCGGGTGCAAAGGGTTAAACTCGAAAATGTTACTAATCTTTCACGGCCAATCACTCGTTCTTTCGAATAAACATGTAACTACGTTCCATTTCGCTTCGGTTCTTTATTCCGACATGCATCAGCTGCATTTCCCCTATACCGCTCGGTGGTTGATTCTGTTGCACGCCCCGCGAGAGATTTTTCAAGCTAAATCCGGCAGTGAACCGGTTAAGAAATGTACACTGTAAGGAACGTTCCATTTCCTTCGGGATAACCCGTGACGCCGCAAATCTCGGCGAACAGAAGTTATCGCGGCGGCCACAGTCGTCCCGTCATCGGTCCTGACAACCTGCCACGGCGAGGGGAAGGCCCGGGGAGGAGGGAAGCGATTCGCGGAGCGGTCGTTGGGGGCGTCGTTCCAAGGAAAACGCTCGAGGGTGTCGTAAAGCTGTTGCGGGGCGGCCGACCCTCGTCCCGCGGGACGGCGAAGGGTCGGCAGACCGCTTCGCAGTTATTCGCGCGAGCTTTATTTACTCTTCTCGCTGCGGGCCGGTCGTTGATTTTGCTCTTCGAGCGGAGAGCAGCGTTGTTACCGCGGCCGTTGCTGTTTGCTCGTCGCACACCTATCGTTCCACGGCTCGTGCCGGCTGGTTCTCGTTACTCCGCCGGATCGAACAGCGTTGAATTAGATCTGCTGCGGGACGCCTGTACATTAAGGTCCGTTCGCTCGAATCTTCCTTTCGCCGCGTGCTTCTAGATGATTTCCTTGTAAATCTTGAGGAAATTGCCGGCTATCGTATTCTCGAGTACTCTCGCGATAGTTCCAGGTGACGGACTTTATTAGCGACAAATGAGAGAAGTTTCTCTACACCTTATTTCTCTTGTTTTCGAATGAAAAAGGCGAGTCGACCGCTCGGTGGTTCTATAAATACCGTCGCCCTTCGTTGATGACCGATCAAGAGGCTGAATGAATTTTATCTTTCGAAACGCGTGTCGAGTGTCGGATAATGGTGTTCTTCATCTTATACGAGAACAGAAGATTACGGGTTATTTTCGGAGAGGAGAGCTCTGGGTTATGTTTATTGGCGGTTAGTAGCCGTGCCACTTGCTTTGAGTATCCCGAAGTTATCAGTTCGAACTGGAGCACTGATTTATTGGGTTTCTCGTCGCTAGTTAGAACGGAGATACGAAGTCTGAAAAGATGTTGGGGAATAATGTTCCTCCTCTCGCGAGAGTATTTCCGAGGGAAAATTTGTCACCTGCATCTTCGGGATTGCAGGTCGAAGTCGCTCGAATTACAGACTCGATCTTTCCAGGATCAGAGAACGCAGCGCTGAACGAACTTCCCGAGAGCAGTCGGTTAATCCGGCAAGCAGGAAATCCGTCGGCGAACCCTGAATAATCATGCGCATAAAATGTATCGCTAATTACGTGCATATCAAGCGTCGTTATAATTATACACCGGACCGAGATGCCATTTATTGTTTGGGAACGGTTTGTAGGATACAGACAATTACGCCGGGGGAAATGTACTTCTCTTAATTAAAGCGTCCAGCGTCCATTATTATTTATGCTGACGGGGCATTTAGAACGATTCCGGGTCCGCGCGCAGGAAAATAAAGTCGGGACCCGCTCGAAAACTGGCTTCGGTGAACCGTGGTTAATCGATCGTCCGGCAGTTTCGAAATTCCATCCAAATTCTCATCGGTGAACGCGAAGCAAGATACAAAAACCGACGGAACGATTGAAAACGCGAGAGGGAAACAGTCGAAACGTTGACAAAATTCGTCGCGCACGACGCAGAGGAAATCGCGCGTCGGTCTCACTCGAGGTCCTCGATTCGTTCGCCATGGCTGCCGAGACGTTCACCTCCATTAAACGCCCGCCGTTCAACCCCTTTGCCCGCGCCTCTTTTTCGTCCCATTAACCACGTGTGCCGCTCGCGCAATTCGCGGCGAACGGTGTTTTGCTTATCGAGCCGCGTAAATCGACGCGAGTCACGCGAGGGACCGTCTCCCGCGGGAGAGGCTCCTCTCCGCGACCCCTAATGCCCGTTTTTACGAGGCCGCAATCGCGCGGCGTGACAATGCCCGTCATTCTCGACGTAAAGCGACGCACGATCTCAGGCGACGCGTCTCCCGTGTCTCCCTCGCACCCCGCGACGTCGCATTTTCCACTCTTCGAGGGTTGATAAGGGTGTGATGAGGTTCATCGCGACCTGTCGCGCTGTTAGTTAATTTTCTTCGCTCGGGAAAGGAATTGCCGGTGCCTGCCGTGTCAGACCATTGCACCTGATGGTGTCTCATCGTAAATATCACGAGCGAGCTGTCGGCAGACCTACTTTATTGTAATATATCATGTATTAATACATCAACCGTTTTAGTACCACGGGTTTCTGCGAAAACCTGGAAAGGTTCCAAGCGGCGCGATCTTCCGTTTCAATACAGAAACGGAATTACGCTCTTCTATTTGTATAGAAAACATTGTACAGCGTGCGGATGTTCGTTCATTTCCGAGTAATAATAGAAATGAATGTGTACAATTAGGAGGGAAGTAGATGAATAAACTTAATTTGATCCTACAAACCGATAGACTGGTTTTTTTCGGTAGCGCGACGGAAAAGCGCGATCGCCGCTTGCCACCGAAACGATTAAGTTTTCTAATTTCGCTGCACCGCAACGAATGACAACTGCAAAGCGCTTGTCGAACGTGGAGGGTTCAATTTTATGCTCCGTGTTCCCCGGACTTCGGATTTCGATTCCGAAAATGATCGCTGGCGAGACCCTTTACACCTCGACCGAAGCCTCGGGAATTTCCAGGCGTTCGCCGGAACACGGCCAACCTGAAACTCGAAACAATAAACCGGGTTAGTCGCTTCGACGATCGCCGCGGAATTTGCTGGCTGCATCCGCGCCCCTATGGGTATGCATCCGTACGTGCGCCGACGCGTTAAAGGTTGTCGTCCCTGTTCCGTGAAACCAGGAGCGCGAGAAGACGCGATTAAAGTCCGATGTGTCCATTCGACGATAGCAAAAGTGCTCCTATGAACACGACAATCGGATTGATTCCGTATTGACCACGGTAATCTCTGTTAACCCTTTGACGAAGATTCCCCGAAGCATGCAAAACCTGCAGATTCTACCAAATTAGGCATCGAATGCTTAAATAATAGAGAATACAGTAACTGTACTGATTCCTCGCTGTTCGAGCAGTTGAATCATTCGTTTTGAACTCGATATTCTAAACATGAAAGTTTGATCTTGGTAAAATGTCGACGTTCGTCCGCAAACCGTTAACTCGTCGCAATATCAGGCTCCTGAATAAGACTTCAAGTGGAACTTAACAAATATAAAGAAAACTTCACTCAAGCCTTTCAAGCCTCGATTAAATATCATCTTCCGATTCTCAATGATATCACCTCGGAGTCGATGCAAACAGAATGACCGTAGCTTGTCCTCCTTTTTCAACGAATTACGAACAATAAAACACTTCCGCCCGTAGCAGTCGCGAAGGAAATCATAACGCGAGGAGCTAATTGCCCCGTTAATCGGCCCACCTGTAAAAGATTGCATCCCGATCTCGCGTCTTTTTACAAGTTTTTTTCACGAGTCGGATAGGAACGTAATTGTCGCGAGCGGCAGCGAGGAGTAATCGTTGTTTTACGAGGGATGCGTGTGCATATCTCCGCACGCGATGCACGGTGCACTGACGGCGCGCGCGATACTTATGTGCGCGAGTGTACGCATCGCGTCGCATTAATCCTGAATACGGGACGGGTCGAGGTGTAATTTTCAATCGTCCGGTGGGCGAGAAGGGGGCTCCACTCGACCCCGTCGATTCTTTTATTCCGCGTTTGACGTCACCGCTGGACGCGCTCGTTGTTTACCCTCTCGCGGAACGGTCGCGAGAGTGGACAATGGATTCAGCTGGCTGGAAATTTATATTAACGGGGCCCGTAGAGGCGAAGCGCGCCGGAAATTATTAGTCGGCGCGCTCCTCGCGGGATAACGAGTCGACCGGCGATCGTGCTCGTCGCCGTTTCAACGGGAAGACAGAGGGGAAAGAATGGCCGGCCGAAGAAACGCGATCCCGTGAGCGTATCCACGGAAGAAACGATCCTCTCGCGGTGCGCGCCGGATGCTGTAGATTGCTATTGAACGCCGCGCGGCGGCGGCAAAAAATGCCTTACCTGCGGGTAAATAAAGAGCAGGTGCGCAACGCCGAGGCCGGCTGGGTAATTGTACGACGTATTTATGTAGGGATCCGCGCGAACGGTACGTCCTGTTCTCGTATAATTCATGCTGGACGAGCTGTAATACTGGACGCGCTCTTCTTCTTCTTCTTCTCTTTTGCCGCTTTCGCTTCGTGCGCGGTGTCCTCCCAGCCAGAACAGAACGAGATCGTGCGCCGACGGAACTCCCCCCGGCCCCTATCGGTACACTCGCGACGGAAAGTTGCCGATCAAGGTCTCTCCGATCCGCGAAGAACCACGACAGTCGAACGAAGCCGAGCTAATAACCGGCGACCGAAGATTTCTCTCGAAGCGAGGGTGCGCTAGAGCGAATGCTCGGATGCTGCGAGTCGACGAGTCCTTGTAGTTTCTAGTTTTGTGTTCGTTAGGAGATTCTATTATCGTAACGTGCGTTCCCTCTGTTTCAATCGTCGAAAGAACACAGTGGGACCTCGAGGGTTGCTCGAAATCGAGACCGAAAACAATCATCCCCAGCTATTAGGATGCAACGGACGAAGTCTCCGCGCGAGCTGCCGAGGTTCCACCGTAGTTTCGTTTACCCCGCTCAAATCCTCATCGAGAGTGTCCCAGCGGAACAAAGACGAGCCGATCTAATCCGGCGAACTCAATAATCGTTCTCCCCTCCCTGTTTTTGTTCGATTCGTCGAGCCGCGAGCCAGACTAAGCTATTAAACGCGACAGTCACGAAACAATTTAGCTGGCTGCTCGTGGGATAGTATTCAGGCTACGTCAACGGAGAGGGACATTTCGTCGGGACGAGAGGCAAGTCTCCTCTGCGACTTTCCGGTCCCGTTTCCCTCGCGCTCGCCGGGTAGACTCCCTTGTCTCGGAACTCGAGCGAGACAGACGCCACGTTTCGGCCATTCGTTGTCCGCTATCGGATCGACTTCTTTCTTCGCGCCTCCCTTGTCCCATGATCACCGCTTCGATCTGAATTCTTTGTTCGTTGCCACGATAAAACACGCGCCCCGGGATTCGTTGCCGGCTGTCGTCGCGTCGGGTTCGACAACGATCCGTAAGAGTCCCTCGATAATTAACTTACACTTCCATTAACCCGGGGAAGACCGCGAGCCCTGAAAGATTGGAATCGCGTTTGTCTCGTCCAGCTTATTCCGAAAAGTCTGATCTTTTTAACGCTGAAACTACCGAGCAGCTAAATTGATTTTTCAAATTTCTATATAGAAACTCCGACATTTCTCAGAGAAACGTCCATTGCCTGTTTGAGAATTGCGAAATAAAGAGATCGGTAATGGGTTACTTTGACCGATCTGATAGTTTCAACGTTGAACGGTACTAATCGCGAAGAAGCTGATTAGCCTCGGTGTTCAGTTTCCGCAGGATTAGCTGCTCGCCAGTTCCGTTTCTAAGCACGCGACGGAAAAACCGCAGCGTCGTCCTTTAATCCGTTCGTTCGGCTAAGGTGCTGAGGTCCGCGGCAGTTTTTCTCCCCCGGCGTTCCTTAGCTGGATGGATTATCCGGAGCCTTCGGCGGACTCATTACCAGATATCCACCGAAATAATTGGTTCCCGCGGATCTCGGGTAAACTATTCGTCGTAATCCCGCGTGTCCGACGGTCGTCCGCATACTTGGCGAACTCGCAGCCCGCGTTCGTGATTCCGACTTTACGACCGCGCTCGGCGAAATTAAACAGCCCGCATGCCGGCACGAGTTTAACACCGATCGGCTAATTAACCGAAATATTACGGGTCACAGAGACTACGGAGTTCCTGGCTCGGCGAGCCAACGTTAATGTAATGAAAACTGTATTGAATTGGGCCGATCACGTGCACGGTCCGCCGTTCGACCACCAACGCACGCTTAAAATTGTATCGCGCGACCAATAACGCGTGTCGCGGCACGCTTTCCTCGCTCGCTCGCGATAGCTAAGGGCACGTGAATGCCAGCGATCCAGCATTATAACGACGGGCAGTAATTTTCATATGTTGTGTCGTTTACAAGACAATAACCATCCGGTTACCTTCTCGCCTCCATAACCGGCTGCGTTAATTGAATTCGCTTCGTGCTACGTTGAACGAGTTCATCGGAATTTTGTTGTACGCCTTAAACGAGATGTATAAGTCTGGTGTTTTAACACTGAAACTACCATGTAACTCAAAATGACTTATTCCCGATCTCTTTCGCGATTACTGGAAAGGTAACAGACGTTTCTCTAATAAATTATTAGAGGAATCGATGCAGCGATACGCGAAGTGAATTGAAAATCAATTGAAATCTCAGTAGACGCTCACTCGGAGTTTCTATAGAGGAATTTCAAAAAGTCAACTTCACTGTTCGGTAGTTTCAGCGTTAATTCGGGGAAGTTTCTTCTGTTCTTTTCGATAGGAAGACTCGCGCGTGAAATTATTCGTTCCCCCTGTACGTTGCTCTCTTGTCGCCGCGTCGGTTCGATGCCACGGGGCGAAGTAATTTCTGAAAATGAGGGAGAAGCGAGAGTTAACGACGATCAGGCAAAACACGAGCAGCTTCCCGTCCGCCGCGTTCAACTACCGCGCGAAAAGTCGCCGGGCTGTTGTTCCACGATAAATTCGACGCCCCCGCCGCGAGAGCTCCGTCACGAAACAATGAAGGGAAACTTGCTCGCGGTGCGTCACACCATTCCTTGCCGGAAAGCGTGGAAAGCAAATACGCTTAATTAGAGGAAATTTCGAGCGAGACGGGAGACCCGGAGACATTCAGCCGACAAAGGAGAATTGAACTGCGAGGGGAAACTACGCCTGTCCTCTCCACCTGATTTTCCTTTTTCACTCGAACGTCGTCTTGCCGGTTCCCCGTGGGTTTCCATTGCTCTTTAACCTCCGTGCAGGCAACTGGGCACTCAGTTCCGCGTTTTCATTAACCATTTCTCAAGCCCTCGCGAGTACGTCGCAACTTCCCGGACTTCTATCCTTCAAACGACTTTCCGCCGATACACTCTCGAAAAGTTAAACCTTTGCACGAAGTTCTTCGTTCGAAATGTTCGACATCGTCCGTCGAGGCAGACGCTTCTTGAAACTCAACAACGATTCACGCGTGAATATGTATCGCACGAAGTCAATTACACGAAGAGTTAGTGTCGCAAACGTTGAGTGTTCGGACTTACGCGCATCAAGCTACAAAATATTTCTGAATCGCTTCGAAGGCTCACGGTGGAAATGAAACGGATCGAAAGTTTCGCAGACGCGGAACTTCGGTCCGTGGAATCTCTGCGAGCGATCGGAGGTCAATAACGCGATGGGAGGTTCAATTAAAGACTCCGCCCGCGCGGATACGTTGATCGATGCAACGCTCCGGCGGCCGGCTACAGCAGCGATCGCGAGGATCGCTTTGCTCCGGCCGGTAGATTCAATTCGGCGGGATCAAATCGAACGAGCCGATAAGTCAGGGATCAATAATTGAATTGCGGCCGGTCGTGCATCAAAACACGCCAACAGGCTCGTTCCGCCGGTGCCGGGACCAGACGACAGACCCATAGCTCATGCAAGCTGCAAGTACACTCGAGCCTCCATTAATATCGGCCCGTCTGACGCGGCCGGTCCACGAGCGCGTCTGTCCTTTGCCCTCTCCCTCTCCCTCTCCCATTCTCGCCCCCTTTGTCCGTCTCTGTTCGCCTTGTTCCCTGTGGTATCTTATTCCGGAAGAGTCGCGGACCAATTCTCGCGTCAAGATTGTTTCGCTGGAAACTGCGCGAAGCGGTCGATCGAACGCCATAGCCGGCGATGAAGACCTGATTCACGCTGGCGGTCAACGGTACGGTCGAATCGAGCCGAAGCCGGTCATGATCGTTGCCAACGCGAAGAACAGGTGATCCGAGGGAAATACTCGTAGTTGGTGAGATCGAGTTGAATCGTAACTCATAGATCGTCGAGTTGGTTTGCTGGCGATCGAAGGTAGGGGCAATCTTTGCTGGATTCGATCTGACTAACATGTTTCACGATATACTTAGAAGATACCAGCTTCTCGAGCGAATGGAGAACAGTGGAGTATATATGAGTTGCTTAGTAGTCAGGGTTGAGTCCGGAAAACAAACTGAGGAAATTAACACTAGAACTACCGATTTAATACGATTATAGTGTAATCTCTATGAAAATTGTAATAATTGATTATTATCAACTCCTTCGGACATTCGTTATAGTATTCCAGTGGGACTATTCACTGTCAAGTTCATTTCGAATATTCAATGCTTTTAAGATATCGATAATTACGAAATAGAAACGTTGAAACGTTTTGAGTTCTGAAATTAGAAGAAACGAAGAAACGAGTAGATCCTTGAATAATTGAAAAGAATATTGTTCATTGCTATTTCTCGGAGGAACATCTGTTATCTTTCTAGTAATTGCAAAGCGAAGACATCAGGAATGGGTGATTTTGACCCGTTCGGTGGATTCAGTGTTAAAACGGCCTACCAGCGATCAAAGGTGTCATCGATTGCGCTGGACAGTCTACGATCGCCTGTACCTCGGGAACGAAGGATTTAGTAGCCGCGATGGGAAGCGAATCGGTGGAGAGCCTTGCAAGAACCGATCTCGTACCGTGACGACGTTAACTGGATAACGACCGAAAGAAGCTCGACCAGTTTCCCCTCCGCGAATCCGCGACTCATCTCGCGACAGATGGCCGCGTTATCCGGATAATGTCGCCGTGTCCGTGGGAAATCGCGCGCAGTCTCCTGCGTCCGATCGCGATTAAGGAAAAATTGCAGCGGCCGGAGAAAAGAACGGGAGGCGTAAAGAAAGCGCAGCGTGACGAAACGAGACGCGCAAGCATGAGGAATCTCGCCGGAGAAAAAAATGGAAGGACTCGAGATTGCGAGACGTCTGCTCGATTTTCTTACGCTCGTCCAGCCTCACCTCGAGTTTCGCCCTAGTTACAGCCCGTTACAGTGGAAATATGAAACTTTATCTTCGAATTCCGTGCACACCGACGAACTCGCGAAAGTTTCGGTGCTCGGCGTGCATGCTCCAAGAAGCGTTAATTGCACGAGACATTCTTTAAATGTAATTTGAAATTTTCCGAGTTCGCGGTGTTGGTGTGTTGCATATTTCTTGGTTGGGACGGTTAGCTCGAAAATGCAACCGGAATGACCGTCTTGGAATTTAAATTGGATCGGCACGCCGTCCTGGATAATGGGGCCGGTGGTAAAAGTAAAATGATCGAGGACGAGCCGAGTAATTCGCGGGGACATTTTCCGCGTGAAAGTTTAATTAGTCGTCGGTAGCTATCGGACAGTCGCGGGAGTTACAAAACCCAAACGACGCTTCTCGTCCATCGGTTTCTCGAAAGTAATTCCAACTTCGTTTAAAGACCGATCGAAGGGAAACCCCCTGCGAAAGGGACACCTAAAAGTTCGCCGCGCGGCTACCCCGCGGAACCGTTCCTCCCCTCGAGGAGCGGCGTCATTACTATAACGCGAGGTCGCCAACTGAAATCGAAGTTCCGCGACACTGTAAACACTGGGACTCGGTTGTAATCCTGTTCCAACGAGGCGACCGACAGTTGTCTCGCTACTGGGGGAAGAAAACCGAGGAGGAAAAACCGGACACCCGAGTAAATATTTTTCAATCATCTTCACGAAGTACACGAAGCAGTTCAGAACTTCACCGAACTCCAGAAGGGACGGCCCACCGGGAGTCTCGGAAGGGGAGAAGGAACAACCCCTTCGATTAAAGAAGTCTCGGCCCTCGACGATCAAAAGGCAATTACAGTAGCACCTCGACTAACCGGGTCGCGATCTCGATTGTCCGGAGTCTAGGTTATCCCCTGACTCTATCATTCGAAATCTTAGTTCACCTATATCAGATCCTGGAAACGTGCTTTCGAAAGATTTTTGGAACTCCGAACAAATTTGTTCAAGTGGTTGGCAAAGAGTTCTATTAAAGCATCGCAAACAAAAGAGACATTGTGTCTGTTGCTCGCGTACAATTGGGATGTTTCAATTTGCTGTGTAAATGTAAAGCAACGCAGAAATTGATCCGCGTTGGACGTATTACCTGGCGCCATACTAGTCGATGATCGACGCTTCTCTAATGATTTAAAAACAATCGTAACAGGCAAGATAATCGATCAAATGAAAACGTTCAATAACGTAACAAATAGTGAATAATCGTTCCTGCCTTTCTTTGCTACAAAAGAATAACTCTACGGAAGAACAGTGAAGGTTTCCATGACGCTCGTTAACACATTACGTACCGTCTAATTCTCAGAAAACTGAATTGTTCGGACGGCAATTTTCACTGAGGTCAACTTATATCACTGTACATAGAAAAATTCAGGTATCATATTGTTATGCAATATATTCTAAATAGATAATCGATTCGAATTAAATTTGATATTTCTTCAATGCTGCGGTAATCAGCGAAGTTGCATAGCTAAGTGTTTTAATATAAAAACGAGATTTCTCGTTGCCGGTGCGCAATGTGTTAGAAGAGTGATCGGGAAGGTAACGAAGGGGTTGTCAGGGATCGCCGGAAGTTGGCCCGGCGGGTTAGGCAGAGAGCGAGCGGTCCGGTACGCACCGGTTGCGGCGCGTCGTCTGGGCCTTCGGCAGTAGTCCGGGACGCTTGCGTCGCGTCGCTTCCCTCGCGTACGCCGGCGTTGCTCCGGGCAACCGATGGGGATGAATCTACGCGACGCCGGGCGTCGAGTTTCCTCGTAGCGGGTGGGGCTGTTAGACTCAGTGCGCTCCACGACGCCGAACTGACCACGTACAACCGGGACGCGACGCGACGCGACGCTCTCGCGACGCCGATCGACACCCCCTTCCTCCAGGCACGCCGATCGTTGGATCCGGCGCGATCGTCGGATCGATCGGTCGCGACGAGCCAGCGCCGTCACCGTCGATGCCGCGTCGACCGCGCGTCGTCTTCGTCCAGTGAGACCACGATTTTCCCGTCGATCGAACAACGATCGAACAAAGTGCGCCCGTTAAGAGGAGGGAAAACGGATGAAGATCCTTCGGATCGAAAACTCGTGAATCGTTCCGCACGGTACCACGGCTGATCGATCTTTCTCCTTCGACGACGATCCGCGACAAGGGACTACGAGGATCGTACAGCGACTCGATCTATCTGGGATCTATAATTCTCTCGTGCGCGGTCGCCGGTATCGCTTCCTCGTTCGATTTATCTATCGGAGCTCCGTCGCGTTCGATTTCGATCGAGAATCGATCGGTGATTCGTCGGACCGCGCGTGATCGATCGACCGACCGACCGATCGAGGAGCGTTTCTATCGGTCTCGTGAGAAACCCGGAGGCAAGAGCCTTCTTTGAATAATGATCGCATTTGGACTCGCGTCGGAAGTGATTCTTCCCGTGTCGCCGGCTGAAAAGATTAATTGACAGCCGCGGAAGGGGAGAGCAGGTGTTACGGGGCTACTGGAAGGGTGTTAAACCTAATTGAGAAGAACGTAACGCCGTGAAAAGCGCGTCAACCGTTTTTTCCCCAGCTTCCTTTAATTGAACCGGGCCGGAGTTCGCAGTTCACGGAGGGTCTCGACGGAATTGCGTCCGTAATTCTCAAGGGTGAAAGTTAATCTGTTAAAGGGGCGCCAGGCGGAGCGTTAAACAGACGATCGGACGTTGATTAACTCCGTCGGTCGCGCGTCGGGCGCTTCGGGGACGAATTTCAAATGAAATACACCCTGCGCGTCAGGCCGGTTTTAATCGAAAAGAAACTCACCGCGAGCTTTCAGCGATCGTCGGGACCGTTCCGTGGAACATCCGACGAGGAGAATCTTCAGGAACCGCGCCGAGATAGTTCCCAGGGAACGTGATCGTCGTCGACAGGAGGAGATCGTGATCGGGGACCGTAGTGCCCCGTTGATTTGATTAATTAATCGCCAGTCGTCGAATGTCGAACCGATCGGTGGCCCCGAGGAACACGGGAAGCCACGTCGATCGGAGGTATCCCGGATCGTGCCGATCCGAGGGAGAAGTTAATAACGAGCACGGGTTCTAACGAGTCGTGATCGTGACAAGAGCGGCCAGGCGAGTCCGGCGAATTAATCGTGGCAGTTGGGGAGAGAGTACGATAATAAAGTTCGTGCGTCGACCAGTGAAGTCTGCCTCTCGCGAGTGACGTTTCCTCCTCCCGTTTTTGTCCCGCGACGGGACGAGGCAGGAGATCAAGGACCCCGGCCGGCTCGATCGTAAGTCAGCAGCCAGCAGTAAGTCGTTGCAGAGTTTTTCGCGGCTCGGCGGGAAAGATTTACGAATGCATCGGCGAGCTTGCATTAAATCTTCCGGAATCGACTGGGGCCGACGTGCCTCGCATTTTTTCCGCCCTCCACCCCGCGGCCGACTTGCCAAACCCGTCGCCGGTCCCGCCGTTTCCCTTTTCTTCCCTCTTCAGTTTCAGGAGCCCATTAAAAGTTCGCCGAGCGCGACGCGTACGTGGAACCCTCGCGATTTATTCCAGTTTCCAGCTGGGCGCACGATAATCGCGGACTGTTCTCATCGCGACAAACAGGCCCCGTGCGGGGGAAAGAAAGCGGTTGACCGCGTTGCGAATTAATTCCGCTGGAAATTTATAATCCCCGGGTAATTACCCCCGAGACTTGTCCGAGCGCTATTCAATTACGAGGTGGCAAGCTTCTCTCTCTCTCTCTGTCTTTCTTCTCGGGCTTAATAAACGGTTACATGAAATGCCGCGCGCGAGAAACTCCTCTCGCCCTGCGACGCCTCGCACTTTTCCGCCCGTCCCGTAAGCTTCCGACCGGAAGGAAGAACCGATTCGAACCGTTCGTTCGTTCGGGTAAATTTTCGATTTTCCGAAATCCGCTTAGCGCGTGTCGCGTTCCCCGCTATCGAGACACTCTGCGCACCTTTCGAAGGCTAACGGAAACTAGAGAGAGGGAGAGAGAGCTCGCGGCATAGTAATTACGTTCATTTCATCTGCGCCACCCTATTTTATCGTTGACTTGATGCGGAAACTTGAAGTGTCTTAAATCTAAACATCTCCGTAATTTCGCGGAAGCCCGTTATCAACAGCTTAACACTGTAATTCCAGTTACGAAGCGACGTGTCGCCTCGAGAAGCGTTGCCTATTAATTCCCTCGATATATCACGCGCCATAAAGAAAGTGAAATAACCAAGGTCCTCGATAATTAAAAACTTCACCATAAACTCAGAGCGCGAGGGTATAATCGTCTCCCGATGAGCGAATCGCTTAATCTCCCGGCGACGATTCTCCGCGAGTTCCCCGCTCGTATTCCCGAGTCGCAGCCGAGCCAACCGGTCTCCGGCGAACTTGTTAAATCTTGGCATCGCGGCGGAAGTTTCTTTGATAGCCGGGCACACGGGCCGCGCGCTCCGGAAGGCGTATCCATCACGCGAGATCGGGTCAACGATCCTGTCCTCCGTATCTATCCCGCGCCGAGCTCCGTGGCTCCGATTCATTTCACGGGGCCGGAGCGCGAGTCGGTAGTTGCGTGCAAATCGGTAACGATCCCGTCTTTATGAAATTGCCGGGGTGCCAGCGTGTAACGAAGCGACCGGAGCGTGTCGCGCAAAGTATCGTGCCGCCGGAATATCCCGGGGATTCAATATCGACGACACTTTCGAATTTTCCGCAGATCCGTTCCTTCCGCCCTCCCTTCGTGCCCGCCTGGCCCGCCCGGTTTTCTCTAAAAATGTAATTGGAATCCGTCGACCGATACATATTACAGGAATTCCGGCGTTCCCAGCATTTGCGAGCCGAAACTCCGGGTCACGGGGAGCGGTTCAATTTCTATGCGAATTATTTGAAACGGTATGGAAAAGTCGGACAACACGGAATATGTTGGAATAGAGCATAATGCGGGGCAGATGT
Source organism: Nomia melanderi (assembly GCF_051020985.1). Classification (NCBI taxonomy): domain Eukaryota; kingdom Metazoa; phylum Arthropoda; class Insecta; order Hymenoptera; family Halictidae; genus Nomia; species Nomia melanderi. The sequence continues at coordinate 15,801,152 of NC_135006.1, read as the reverse complement.
GTGTAATTATTCAATGAAAATTATTCCGCTCGGTCTGTCGCGCGACCGTCAAGCACTGCGTCGGTCGACGGTTAATTAAATGGCAGAGTCATTCCCGGTGATACGTTCAAGATTCGATCTGGCACGCGGTTCCCTCTATTCCGTCGTTATATCCGCTGCAAATTGGAAAATCGAGGCGCCGCGGGAGAGCGAGTTAGAATTCGATTAAAAGGTCAAGTAACGAGTTAATTGCTGGCGATTAACCGCGCGTTAAAACTGGCCACGGTGACCGTGCCGCTGCCCCGTTAGAGAGGGTGCCTATATCCGAAACCGTCCCATTGTTTGCCGATCACCATTGTCTTCCGCCGGAGCGCGGTTCGCGCAACATCGATCCTCTCTAAGTTCAACTTTTTCGGCTTTTTGCCCGGCAGGTTCTCCGGTGATCTACGGCCAGATTAATCTTTCGAGCCTGGATTTCACAGGGTATGCATTTTGATGCATGATAGGCTATTAAATTCCCGAGCACGGATGCAAATGAATTTCTCCCGCTACGTTCCGTGAAGCTTCTCAAGGCGATTCTACATTGTACGTCTGGTTTCCGATGAAATTTTTCCCCCCCGCGACACCTGCTTGTTTTCCGCGGAATACACTCGATCGTAAACCTATCGTCGGCACTTTCTCGCTTTACTGACGGCTCGGAAATCGCAGTGTTCCCCCCCGTTCGCGAAGTTCGACGCGTTCGCCGCAGGTGACAGGAAACATCGAGCAACGCCGCCCGAGGAGCGAAAGCGAAATGGTTCTTGAATAAACGCGGAAGAGCCGCGGCTGGTTGCAGCGGCCGGATGATGAAATCGTAATTTCCATTCTCGCGCGCCGGCTAAACATCTCGCGAGGACCGTCTCGGGGAAAAATCGTTGCGCGCGCTACCGTGTCGCGGGGGGATTATTCTACGAAAATGGGGCGATTAAACCAGCGATTCGACGGATTTTTCGTCGCGCGATCTTTGTTCGGCGTCACGTCCGCGACGCCCGGAGCGTGTATTACGACAACGAACCTGAGAATTCCTCGTTTTTCGGATTCTGCCGGACTTCCCTCCCCCGTTCCACTGCCCGCCCCTGTCCGGGAATAATGACCGCTCGGAATTGAATTAAACGCGTTCCGCGCAACCGACGGGGCGAGGGATAAAAAATTTTAATTAAACGAGGGATCGTCTTGCACGCGATTTTTGACGGAGCGAACAATAAAAAATACTTTTTAGATGAATACGCGAGCGATACGATTAAACAATAGGCAACGCGGCCTCCCGTTTTATTCGTTCGGCTCGATGAAATACAAAAATAGCGAACGCCCCGCGATAAAGCCGCGGACAAAAGGTTCGGGAGCCGTTCTTATTTGCGACGGGAAGGAAGATTGCGGCGAAGAATGCTCTCCGTGACGTAAAAAGTCTTTTGAAATCTGTTACGTTGATCTAATTGTAAACATCCGACCCAGTTGCCTTCGGTTAGACATCGATCGAACTGTACAGACCGTCGATGCAAAAAGTATGACGGAACGGCTCGCCGCAGAGCCAGGAATCACCGAAGGAAATAAGCGATTTCACCGTGGACCCGGGGGCGGGGGTGAAGCGGAGAATGGAACTTGGCCGAAGTTGCTCTAATGCCAAAGTTTCGAGGATGAACGTCGGCTATGAAGCCAGTATTTACATTCGCGGAAGGGAACCGGACGACAGTGGACGAGTTCGAGTGGACCGGAAGCTCGAATACCTGACCCACATTCCGACAATTCGGAGAACCGCCGACGAGAACCGCTGCGCAAGAAGCCTGGTTGTCTCTGTTCCCTGACGATATCGAAGGATTCCTCGGCGTTCGTTCCTTTCATTCGTTTCTTACGCGGTGGAGACTCGTTGGAGGCATAAGGCGAGTCGGACAGGGTTGGCCCACTTATTTCGGATTCGGTGTACCACTAAGAACAATTCGAAATACCGACATTCAACTGTGCGATCAGCTATAGGAGCGAAAGAAGATAAGTCTCTAGGGTAGCACTTGAATCAAGCGTACATCGAAGAATATCTGAGTCCGCGGCGAAGTTCGGGAAACATACGAGATACAGTGTTACTGTAGATAATGAAAAGGTGGATCTCGAGTAATCGAGAGCTAGGAATAAATATATGTATTTAAGCCTTTGCACTCGAGAGGCGACTCTCAGACACGACTTCATTAGATGCGGTAAAACTATAAAATTTGATATTCAATATTGAACTGTGTAGAATGCATCGGTGCGTGAGATATGCGGATAAAGAAGCTTTGTTTCTCAATTCACTTGCGATTTCTCTTTGAGTTCATTTAAAACAATATCGTCTGTGTCTAGTTAGGAAACGTTAAATATTTCTAACGAAATACTTCCGAGTGCAAAGGGTTAATCAAATATGGAAACAACACGGACAACAAGGAAAAAGTACAACTCAATACCACGGAGGCCAACACACGACTGCTCCCGCAACTCTCTGACATTCTCTCCGAAAAATCATTCTCTCCCCCACAAGCATTCTTCACACTCATCATAAACAGTCAGATGCATCCCTGGAAAGCTGGCTCTGCAATCTTGGATCCGCGACGTTGCGCAGGCCACTCCTCGACCGTTTTACAAGCTTTCCTTCGCTCACACTCATTCTTACATTCACTCTTAAAAATACCTTAACCTACGCTAAAAATTCTAGATACTACAAAGACGACGTATAATTTCAATCCATGTCTGTCCAAGTTTCCTTCCGCGATCTCGTTCAAAGCGAAGTCTACTTTGCTCGAGCCAAAGTCTAAATGGAGCAGGTTAACTATATCCTCCCGGACGGACGCGGCGCGGACCGGCACGAAATAAAATTACCTGACAATCATCTTCCCGGAGGGATGATTGGCGTATCTGGGTCAAGTGAGCGGAGACCTCGAATTCCTAGGCCGCGCGTGCATTAAATTCCTCGGCGATGCTGGCGCGCGGATGTTTATAACGATCACGGGCCCGTCGGCTGCGCCCGCGTAATCGTCGGTGAAGTATGTAACCGGATTACAGGAGCGCCGACAGGCGGACGCGATTCTCGAAATTAGTTGATCCCGGTCCGGCCAGCGGCGAGGAGGCGGCGGTCAGATTACGAATCCTTGGATCGGCTTAACGGCAAGCGGCCGTGAATAAGCTGCGCGGCTACGTCCGCCGGAAATAAATTCATTAAGCCGACGGTCGCGATCGCGGTGTGATTTATGCGACGGCAATTTCGCCCGGCTGCGATTGCTTTTGTTTTGCCCGGTGATCTACGGCCGTCTGCCGGGTTAATTCGGCCCATATTCGCTGGGATATTTTTGGCCGGAAGATGAGGCGGGACACGTCCGAACGCGTGGGTGAGTCTTAAACTCCTCGCACTTCGAAGAGTGGATCGAACATTCTGGTCGGTTAGCAACAGATGCTGGGGAATGTTTTCGACTATTAATAATCGTTGCACTATCGAAGCGAGGGTATATAAAAGTCGACGCGAAGTGTTTCGAGGAATATAAATTCGGACGTTCTCGGTTGATTTACCGAACTATGGGAATTATTCGATCGCGAGAACGATAGAGGGAATAGGAATCCAACAAAAAGGATGCGACACGGGACGACCGTGTTAATGGCCGCGGAGAACAATGCAGGAATCGATGCAATTTAATCTTCGACGCCGCGATTCGCCCGTTCGAGGCTGTCTCGGCGCGGAGAGCTTCCGTTAATAAATCAAACACTTCCACGGCGAAATTCAATCTAACGATCTGTCCCCAGAGCGTAATCACGCCGCGCGATATTTCACGAAAGACAGTCGGGGGTTCCGTGTAAAATATTTTCCGACTGTATCTGCGCGGGCGATAACAAATGCCCCGTGAAATAATGTCGAATGACGCCGGAGCTTATCGCGGGCAAAAAGTAACGCTTCCACCCTCGGACGACGGGCGAGACCGGAACGGACAACGATCCTGCGAAAGGAACTGGATCCCGGCCGCCCCCGGGGACCACGGCTTCCTGCCCCATCTACTCCTCCATCCTCGCGCCGTTTCTGCGCCCGTGGAAACCCGAGCGAAAGCGAGACTCGCTTTAGCTCTGGTCAACCTCTATGTTGCTTAATTACTCTCCTCGTCTGCTCCAAATAAATTTCGAATAAGATAAACCCGCACCACGCTGACCCCAGCGTGAAGATAAACGTTTTTTGCCGTAAGAATATTTTAACCCCTCGCGCTCCACGAGTTTCACGGGAAATACTGCAGATTTTCTAACGAGATATCGCGACGGCATTGCTTTTAATGAGAAATCGCATACGAATTCAGGATTGAAATTACTTTCTTTCGCGTATTCACGCATTATACAAGGTTCAATATCAAATATCAAACTATAATTCTGTGTCGAATCGATTGGCGACTGAGAAACGTATATGAATTATGACGTGCACGAAATATTAAGTTTTTCACAGTAGGTTCGCCGACATTACCGAATCTACAGTTCATTTTATTCTTCGTAACTCTCGGTTCCCAAAGTGTTCAGGTATCCAATACCGATAGTCGGTTGAAGCACTCGTACCGAGCAGCCGAGTTATTTATACAGTCTCGAAGTATTCGGAAGAGGAAATGCCAGTGAAATGTAAGGAGGTCGTAATTCAGATCCCGGAAGACGTTACAACGGGGCACCGACTTGTTAAAAGTTTCAGCGAGCCGGGTAACGCGATTACCGGCGAAAAGAAGGTCGAGGAGTGGTTGTTTCAATATTTTCGCCTTGAGCAAAGGTTTCCCGGAATTGATTGCCGGAATGCTTGTAAAGCGGGCCAAAAAATAAGCAAACACCGTTCGAGGAAAGGGGCCGGACGCGACGGCGGAGTTTGCCTGCGCGCCAACCTGGAAACGAGAGGGCACGGGATCAAGGGTGAAAGGCGGAGGCAGGAACGGCACCCATCGTGGACGGCGTGTGTCAGCGGACGGGGGTGAAAGGATGTTACCCGGCCGACGTCAGCAAATATTGACCAAAGCTCTCCGGAGGCGATTGAATTAACGATTCCATTAAAATCTCGTGAAGGGACTCGACCCGGCCGCCGGTCGGCTCCCTTTTCGAGTCTCTTCGAAATCGTGCGCGCGTTCGGCGTGAAACAAATTTCACCCTCGACCAGTTCCACGAACCCGTGGGAACACAAAGGAATGCCTGGAACGGACCACCTCGCCGTCACTTTTCAACGCTGGATTCACGAAACACGTTGACGCGACGAGCACAGAATTTTTTAAACGTTACTTAGTGGCGGTTCAACACTGGAACTACTGGATGGCTGAAATTCGCTCACTTCGGAATGTTTATTTTCGAAGTATTAGATTACAAGGCATTATTTCCGAAAGATTTTGAATTTGTTTTTGTATCTCTATAGATGCGAGATTAGGGAAACTACGAATCTCAGGAAACGTGTTTTGATAAACAATTGGAAATCAGTCGTTCTAGTTGCTTGGTAGTTTTAAGTCGGTTTTGATTGAATTACGCGAATACGGATTGTTAGACTATAATTTTGAGGCTATAGCTTCTTCGATGCAAATAAGTACGTAGTTTTCTAGAAGCAATAGAATAAAGTGTAGAATAACGTCCGTGAATCTAGTGTTCACATATAATTACCGAGCATTTCATGCGATCGATGTAGTTCTTATAAAAATCGCGGCAATAGATTTCTCCTCGGTTTTTTCGGACATTCGTTAGAGTATTCTATTTACTTTCGAAGTTATATCGGATATCTAATACTTTCAAGGTATCGATAACCGTGAAACACCGAACGGCCGTTCGAGCGTTAAAAAGTTTTCCAAGAGCACGTGTTCGCAAACGTTTCGAAACAAATTCCCCGGGAATCGTTTGACAATCGCGAAAGAAGCGTATTCTCGGTGGATATTTTCGGAATATCGTGGAAAAATCGGAACGTCGGGCACTGCGTGCTGGGTCAAAGGGAATCGCGGAGGGCGCGGAACCGGCATTGTATCCGAAAACGAGATTTTATCCGGCAGGCGTGCGGCTGTAATTTCCGCGAGTCATTGTGCAAACCGGCGTGCCGGCCCGGGGGGCGTTTCTACCGGTGGCAATGAATTTTTCGCTCACCCCTTCAGTCGCGACTGTTTTCCGCGGGGTTGAAGTACTTATGTTTCCATTCGCGCGAATAACATCGGCGATTCAGCTTTGCGTGACGAATGGAGGGTGATTTTGACCAGCGGCGTCCGTTGTATTTACATATGCAGTCGCTCGGTTATTTATTTGTAGTGTTGCACATAGGCGCACTTGTAATTTCAGCGTGCGCGGCTCGAAATGCGCGTGAAATTTTCATGTAGAACCGCTCCCCGAAACCGACGCGCAATGGAAATTTTATTATGGATTTAAATGTCATCCGAGGATTAATCGCGCGACGCGAGCTTGTAATTTACGGGGGGGGTTATTAACCTTCGGAAGACGGATGCGCCGAGAGTGACGCGGCAAACGGATGCAGGATGATTTCAACTCATTATTCAAACTTCATTGCAAGTTCATTTGAGAGTAACTTTTAATTCTCCGACGGAAACTATAGGCATATTTTCGTCGAACCGGTCACGAAGCTCATTACGCGGCAAAATTCTCCAGTTAATGTATGTTTTCCATACATAAAGTATTCTTCCGGAACAATGTAACTCCCGTAATTAACTAAAAACAGCGGCTCGTCCATCGTGCGCGGATAAAGCCGATTTCAAAGCACCGAGACTATCTCGGGGCGAAAGGATTTATCGATATTTCGTTGGTCGACAGTTCATTTTTCTGGTGTCGGGCAGTTTGTCATCGGGGATCGTTCGAACACCATAAGGCTCTTCCCCCTATCGATCAGCGCGAACCATGGGATTCGGGTTGCTCGGTTGCCGTGTGTATCGCGCGCCGGTAAACACGCTGAATCGATGGAATAACGGAATTAATTCGGCTCCGCGGGACAACGCGTTATTTACAATCGAAATATTACACTTTCAGCGACTGCGTCGCGCGTCGCGTGCCCCGCGGCGTGCGTGTGTGTTTATTTTCGAGCGTGTATTTTGTGCACAACGCGTATTACCGTGCGGCGGTACGAGTGATAGGTTTGTCAGTGTTCTTGGAACCGCAATAAATTTCTTTCGGGCGTTTTCTCGGTGTGGATACAAGGTTTCGGGGGACGTACCGATGGAATTAGGGATTCACGGCCGTTATCCACGCCCAGCAGTGTTCATTGATCGATTAGATACAGCACACCCGAAACGGTTCCACGGTAAAACAATCAAGGGAGCGGGAGCGACGCATTCGTTAGCCCCGTTTGGCACGATGACACGTTCTACCCGCGTTTTCGGGCTTGTTTTGGCTCCCGTCAGTATCAGCACGCACATCGGCCGCCCGACTCGAACGCTCGAGAGACGAGTTTAATGTTGCATGCGTTTAATACACGCGCGCTCGACCGATGTCAATTGGTAACGCGACGCGGCCGAGTCCGTCCAATTTTTCCAGCTCCGCTCCGTTTTCTCCTATTAATAAATCCCGGCCGAGCGCGTTCGTGCGCGAGCGTCCGTTTTGCCTCGCGCGATGCAGCGTTCGTACAGTGGCGAACACCTTGCGAAGATTGCACCGAAGTCGATTGGCACGGTGAATTCTTTATTTTTCCAAATTTACGCTTCGCTCACCTCGGAGCTCCATTAAAATTCTTTTCCCGTCTGTGCTTTGCTCCTCGATCGTCTGTTTTTAGAATCTACCGTTAACCTTGAGCGATTGAACGCGATTGAATAATCGTGTACGCGGAGCGGAAGATGCGCGATTCGCGTCGTGATGACCCGCGCCCATCGAAATCGGTTAATTCCCATCGGTTCTCGATTACGCCCGAATCAGCCGGGTGATTCGCGGACCGGCAATTTCCGCGTGGCCCGAGATTGAACGTTTCGCGCAGCCGAACGCACGCGGAACACGATTATCGCTTGTTGCTCGGTGAAATACGCCTATTGCCGGGCCGAATCACCTCTGGGGACCAGGCGGAGCGCGACGCTTTTGATTTTCGTCCACCCTCCGATCAACCCGTCCGAACCTTGATTTACCGTTCGCGGACACGAACTTCGATCGAAGTTCGATCTTCCCTGAAACGAGAGGACCTTCTCGCCGCAGAACGAGACTGCTCGTTCTGCGTCAGCATACTGTCACCGTAAAGTCTTGTACATATACAAACGCTACTCGACAGCGTCACCAGTCGAATCGCGCAAGTTCTATTTGCGAAACAGCTTGAGCACCTCCTGCGATTTAGTGAATCCATGGAAGAATTCCGAATGAAAGCGGGTTCGAAGCACTTCGTTTAAGAATTACGAGGAAAGTGCAAAGCAGAAGACTGGAGATTCATATTGTGATTGCGCTCGAAAGCGTCGCTCTCCCAAACGAGATCTCCCCGTGTTTCGAACACCTTGATCCCCTTCCAAACACGAAAATTCCGGATTCGTCCCATTCATCTCAACCCACTGAACATTTTCTCGAGACTCGTTAGCGAACGAACTTACCGCGCGAAAGGCGACTTCCAAAGGACGCGAGCTGCGAAATGAATTCGTCGCCGGTTGCCCGTAAACTCCTGAAAAATCCGGAGGCTACGGTCGGTCCGCGTCGTAAACCGGGTCTCCTCGAATGCGCGAGTATTGAATGCTACTCGCCACTTCCGGAACGTCGAGAGGCAGACGTCGGACGGGAGAAGCATCTCGCCGCGGGAATGAAGAATCCTCGGGAGCGACGCGAGCCCGCGATTAGCCGTAATTTCGAGGCAAGCTTTTGGCGCTCGGCAGCGAAATGAACGCGGATACAAAGCGGGCCGCCGTTTAACTAACTTCCGCCCGAGGGGATTTATTTGAAGAGGACCGGGCCTGCCGCGGGACGGACTGGCATTAAATTCATTCTTTCCCCAAGCTTTCGCCGCGTTTATTTCGCATTCCGCGTCGGTTGTCCGGCGGGTCCTTCCGTTTTCGTGCATGCTCCGGAGGACTTTGCGCTTGTTGTTCCGTTCGCGTCTCGTATAATACGTGCAATCCGTCGGTTGCGCAAACAAAGGGTCCCCGCCCGCGGCTATTACAGCGAAAATAAAGTATCCTCCCCCGTCGGTGCCGATCGTGACCTTTTATTTGTCGATGCCGAGCGGACTCCGGGCCGGAAACCGTTTTTCCTCGAATTCTCGGTATCTTCCTCCGCTAAAGATCCCCCCGCCCCTTGTTTTCCTCCCTCCGCTTCTTCTTCCTCTGGATCGACTCGGTGCGCGTTCACCTTATTCCCCGGTATCGAGATCCGCCGTCGAAAAGGCGCGGCTCGGGGCTCTCGAGCAGTCCGGCGTCAGCCCGAGGCGAAGAAAAGCAACGGGCGCAGCGAAAAGAGGTCGAAGCGTCCTCCACCTGGCGACTATTTGCGATTAGTAGCCTGTTTACCGGCGAAATCTTATTTTCCTTCTTCAATGGGATCCACTTGACTCTGTACTTTGCTTTCGAACAGATCCCCCGACTCTTTTCTTCGGAGCGGAGGAAACTTCGATCGCAACTACGAATTGCTTCGTTTCCTACGTACGTCTGTTCCAAAGAATCTCTTGGAAACAAACGTCGATGAGTTGCCTCTCTTTCGAACTCCTCGAACGAGCGAAATATTCGGAGCAACGTACCGTTCGTATCGTTCATATTTAAAATAATATACCACGCGGAACGTCCACGTCTGTTATAGACTCGAGCTTCGCAACGAAGAATTCAATATCGATGACAAGGGAACGATATAATGCATACCAGAAATGCAACTGTGTAGAGGAGTAATTGATTCCTTTATTCCCCGCACAAAAGGATAATGGTTACATCAGCCGACCGTTTCAGACGGACGTACCGTTAAAGAGCGCAGCCGTTCGCCGCGGAGAAAAGGAAGTCGTTATTAGAAGACCCCCGATCCGCGCCGGGCGCGTTAACGCGGAAGTCCTTTTCCTGATATCGCGCGAATTCAATGCCCCTATAGATCGTAATCTGCCCCGACCGACCGACCGACCGGCAGTCCCGTCGATTCCGCCTTCCCGCGGAAAATCCATAAGTATTAAGTAGCCCGTCGCTGGACCGTGCCGGTTCCGCCCAAGAAATTCAATTAAGACCGACGAGATTAGACGGAACTTTTCCGCAGATTTTCCGTGCCGTGGAACGACTTTCCGCCGGCCGATCTCCGCGCTGGTCACGCGACCGATTCCACGTAACGACTACCGAAACGGTCCCGTTGGACGGCGATTAACGAAACGCGAAACTTCGCCGGGAAAGAGCTCGAACTTTCCGCGAGTTGCTCGCGAATTTTCTTCCCCGCCGACGACGCTGTTTTCCTTTCGTGCCCGCAGCTAGGGACCAGTTTCCCGAGTAAACCTACCTTTCTTTTAACCCTTTCACCGCTGGGAGCTCGCGTACGCGTACGCTACTCTCCTCGCACCAGAGATAGGAATAAAAGCGACAAACCGCATTTTTTCCCTGCAGCCTCGGCGAACCGTTCGCCCCAGCTGGATTTTCCTTTCCCGCGAAGACGCGTCGTATGCATAAAACATAACAAGATGGCGGATCCGCGACGCGAATGTAAAACACGCGGCGTCGGATTACGCGTTGCAGCTTGCTTCGGAATTTACCGCACTCTGTAACTTTAATCGTTTAACCGTACCGCTCCCCGCCGGTTCTGAGGTCCGTAATGAACGACGTGAAAGCTAGTTAAGTAACTTCGTCCGAGTCCTCCGAGTGGAATTTTTAAATGGATTCAGCCGGACTCGATACGTTGTACACGGAACAATGAGGAATTGCGCAGCTCGGCGCAACGTTGATCGCGTTGAACGAGCTTTCGGTAAACCGACACCGGATACCTTAATGACGGCACAGTTGAACGAATCTTCTTCTCGTCGTCGGTTAAACCTCGTTTCTCCCGAATAACGTCGTCGCCGGTCAAACGCCGCGAGGAATTATTTCCGAGACGCTTTCAGGCCTCCGGATCGATAACCGATAGATCGAGGTGAGATGCGCCGCATTCGCGCGACCTGAAAAATGGCGGCCGAGATGAAACGCGAAGCTAATGAGCCGTGAACGCATCGGAATATTCCTGAGCGTGCACGATGCAAAATATTCGATGTCTTCGGTAGCTGTTCCTCCGGGGCTCCGGTCAACGAGCGAACCACTTTGCATGCGAATGCTGTTTGCGCGGGGCGAAATTAGTTCAAGGCGAGCGTTAAAATCAGGCAATTGACGCGACAGTTCGGCAGCCGAGCGTGTTCCATATTATTTAAACCATGTTTAACCTTTAATACGACGCTATTAGAATTTCATTGATCACCGTTAACAACTCTCATTACAGTCGAACTTGTTATACTCATTTATACCGCGGATCTAGCATCCACCGGAGCACGGATTAAACGTATCACGATTCCATTTATTACGAATGAAATCATTTCGAACCGCTTCCAATTGCCAGTGTCTTTCGTTGCCTTTCTCTGCACGGACATCCATGATCGAGGAGTCGTGCAACTGATGGGTTAATCGAGCGGCTTCTCCGTGTCCCAATCAGCAGCGACGTATAATTCGAGAAAGAATTTGTTAACGGACCCCAACGGCGTGTCGTTGTAAATTGTATCCATAGGTGATTCAGCGCACGAATCTTGGTGCCTAAGCGGCTCCTCGGTTCGCTCGGCACGGAGTGCACAGAGTACTTCTGTCCGCTCAAAGCCGGCTAGGATGCGCTTTTTAGGCATTAGTGCCGGTTCGTTAGATCGACGAGTTATTATGGCGTGCAAGCCGGCTGTATCGTAACTTTTCTGCTGGTTAATGGCTCGTGAGAATGTACCGTCGCGGCGCCTGCCGATATTAAACGTCGCTGGCCACGGTAATTAGGCATTTTCCGGACCCACGGGCACGCCGACGTACGAGCCACGTACCTTTTCCTACGGGTTTGTTTGCACGTCGGTCTTCCGCGAAACTTCCGGCCTCTCTTTACGACGCGGCCGCTCCGCTTTTCCAGCCGTCCATACAGGAATTTCTGTTCTTCGTCAGTCACCCTGAAAATATCGGCTGAATCGAGAAATCGTATCAGCCTTCCGCGGTGGATGCACCTTCGCGTTTCGATGCATCGCTCCTAACCTAGAGGAAATATACGTACTCCGAGTTCAATCCTCGGTTCGAGTCATCTCATTCTTTCCATTAACCAGTCAACTGTGCTCGACGAGTATACTCGTCATAGAACTTTCAATGATGCTAACTTTCTCAACGATGGATTATTTTTCGATACAAACACGTAACTCTTCGTTTCGCCTCGGTTTTTCATTAGGATATATTTCAAGTGCATTTCGCCTGCATCTAACGAGTACGCGCTTCATTATTTGATTCTATAGCGCGTACAGTGCGAGATTCTTCAAACTAAATTCCACGCTCAACTGGTTAAAAAGAAGGAATCGTCGCGAGAGAACGATGAAAGTGGCAAGTATGTATTATTAAAAATTCCAGCGTCACTTCTCAGCCAACCTTATACGAGCTGCTCGCCATCTTGTTTGGAAAGATCGAGTAGCTCATTCTCCCGGCGCGAAAGCTCTCCGCGGCGAGAGGCAGGATTTTCATAAGGTCCCGTGCTAGCCTAATACGTTCCTCGAGAATCTTCGACGTGATCCTCGGCCGGGCTTCCGTATACGTGCACGTTCAGTCAGACTTTCCCTGTCAGTTTTCCGGGAGCACGGGCCGGAGAGGCAGCCGCGGAAGAGGGGACGAAAGATTGAAGGTGAACGCAACCGGAAAACTCGGGAGCTCTTGTTAGCAGCCACTCGACGCCGGTCCGGGTTACCGCGCGACACTCGCGTTCTTCCTTTTATCTGCCCGTAAGAGCGAGCCCGGGTCTTCCCTCTTTGATCCCGGGACCGGTTCCGCCGGGAGAGTACATTGAATTAGCGGCGGCGAAACTTAACCTCGAACCCCCTTAGAACCGTTATGAGCGCACCTAGTGCAACTTTTTCTATCAAAGTCTGTTAGCGGCCGTTCGGATGGCCAGCGATAGAGGCCAACGTAGAATATCCTCTCTCGATCTCACCCCCGTAAACAAAGAGGGGAATCGAAAGAAGGAATCGAGGGAAAGCGGAAAGTTTGAAATTGAAATCGCGAGGTTCGACGAGGGCAACGAAACTTCCCGAGAAGACCTCTCCCGCTCCCCCCCCTCGTTCGTCCTCGTTAAGGGCGCAGCAGCTCCTGCGCGCCGAGAGAACCGGTCGCGAGCTGTTTGCCCGGCGAGATCCAACTTTTCGAACGCGCGGCATTAGAACGGACAGACGAATGAACGAGCGGTCGGGGCGGGCGGGGTATGAATAATTGAAAATTCATGCTTCTATTAGCTTTCCGGGGCATTCGGGTCGCCGGGAATTATTCTTCGCGCTGTTACATAATTGATGAACTCGGTCCGCGAATATGAGCCGCGTACACACACACACACACCAAGATTCTCAGGACGGTTCGATGCGCGGACATCAATTCCCCCGAGCGTCCTACGGATCCCCGTAACCCGGCACGGTACAAACGAGCAGTCCACCCTCGGATCGTGAAAGCTCTCCGGAAAGTGTCCCGGTTCGGCTCTCCGCCGAAAAGTTTCCGCAGCGAAAAGAGGCGGCGTCGCCCGCCGAAACGGGAGGAAACGCCCGAGGATTCTTCCAGGGGAGGAACTTTATTACGAGTTGGATCGCTTTGACAAGCGGCGGCTGCTCGCAGTCTGCCGGGAGTCCTATTAGCGAAACGTCGAAATTCCATCGAGAACTTTGGCCGCGCTGCGCTCGCCGGATTCCAGTCTGGCCGACCCTTCGGCTCCCGGCGGGCCACGGGCGGCAGGGTTTCGAACTCTCGCGTACCTTTCGCGAGAACACTTTACCGTGTCCGCACGGTCTATCCGCTATCGCTTGTGTACCTGCATATTCCGGCGCGTTCAGTTCGAAACTGTTCCAGGGTCCCCGCCTCGGGACAACGATACGTTAATCCAGTTGGCGCCGCGCGGCAACGCGAAACTGCAGAAACGCACGGCACGCCGCGCCGGTTCCCCGGTTTCCTCTTGCACTCCTGGACGGGGGGACCGCGCGAACCCGATCCGTCTCTCCGCAGCCGACGGCGTTCGAACAATTTGCAAATTTATGCGGGAACATCCGTTCCCCCCGCCCCCTTTCCTCTCGTCGTCCGCGTTCCCGTCTCCTTCGCGCGGTATCGAGCTTTTTGCAATTCAAATTGTAATTCAGTGCTTCGGATATCGGCTTCATAATTCCCGAGGAGTACTTTCCGCGGCGAGTTATGTACGGTCGATCATTTAAATGCGCCACTTCGTAGCGTGCCTCGGATCGCCGGTATCGGGCTAGATGAGCCACGGTGAATATGCATACGATGAAACGGGAATTATCGTTCGCGCCGTGGAAAAAGAAGCTGTTGCTCCGGCGGTCGGTCGGTCGGTCGGTCGGTCGTTTGCTCGCGCGATTAATATTGGGAATGGACGTTGTCCGCTCGATCCTTTGAGCGGACGGTAGCCTTCGTTAGCTTCAACTTGAACGTAGACGCTGAGTGCTTGTCCATTTTTCATGCGTATCACGCCTGTTCCGCGTTCATGCCGTTATGAGAGCGTATTGATCTCGTCGAATGCGATCGAATCTTCGTTTCGATATTCACGCTTTCAGGCGCATCAGCCTCGACAGCCTTCGGTCCTGCCCGCTGTATTCACGTCCGAACGAACCCCCGAGAAACCGACGTGAACTCGCTAGACAAAGCGCGACAAAGACGCGCCGCGACGGTATCTACACCGGCTCGCATCGATTCCGAGCAGTATTTTTTCCGGATCGCCGTGGGGCCAATCGCAGCTTAGCATAATCCGAGCCCCTCCGTTCTCGTTGTACAGAGACCGGCGTCGCAGTCGATACACCGTCGCGGCAGCCCCGTTCCCGGAAGACCCCGGGACGGGAGGAAGGGAACGAACACGGTCCGGGGATAACTGTTGCTTTAGCATTTTCGCCACCGTAGGATATCTCGTAAATTCGCCCGTGCACGCTGCACCGCGATAACATCGGGAACCCATTCCATTATCCAACGGGAAACGTCGTTTGACCTCCTCCCCCGATGCTCACGCGTGCGCGACCTCCTTTCGCAAGGACCGCGGACAAGATTGCGCCGGAGTCAACGGAGGATTTCAGTTTTTTAGTTAAACGATCTTTCTTTCCTTGTAACTTCTATCGGAACATAAGGGAAAATCGATTTTACTGGTTCCAGAGTTAACGCATTGCGGTTAACTTTCAGGAAACCGAATATCATATATATTATACATCATATACTCGAACATAATATATTTTACATAGGTGATCAGTTCCAATGAAATTGAATATTCCTTAAACGCCGCGGTAATTAGCAAAGTTGCATAGCTAAGTGTCTTTATATACAAACGAGATTTCTCGTTGCCAGTGTACGATGCGTTAAATATGTCCAATGATGCACAAGCAGGCGAATACGTATGCAGAATAGAGCAGTCCGCCGTCCGTTTACTTTCTGATGTCGCGATCGAGACAGCCGAGACTCCGTGCAGCAGCGTTTGCCTCAAAAAATGATAATATCGCTGGCCGCGGCAATCTGCTCGCGCATTCGATACGTTTCCCGGTCTCGCTCGTCCAATATTTCTCTCCCCGGTCGCTGGAACCCGTTCCTCTTCGTTTTACTGTTATTGCTTTATTCACGAGACGCCTCGGCGAACCTGCTACTTTTATTAGAAGCGTATCGAAGCGTCCCGCTCCTCCTTTCCCTTTGTTGCGGGCACATCGAGTGTCCCGGGCGAATATATTTACCGTAGATTCTCGGGCCACGGTCCTTTGTGCGTATCCTGTTTCCTCATTAATTAAAACCGCTTCCATCCGGCTTCTACGTCCCGCGAATAGTAGTCTTGTCGCTATACTGTGTCGCGCGAAAGCTTTATCACTGGATATTTTCGTAATTGAGCGGAAGCACGTGCACTTCGCTCCCCTGTATAAATGTTTCGTATATTTTCACGTATCGGTGAACTCCGGCGAGACGAGTAAACGTCAAACATTTTCCAAACCTGTGTTGCATCTTGAAGGTTAGTGTGCATCGTAACATTGAACACCGATCGCTCGTAACATGGAAATCTGTAATCATTATCGGTACACCGCGGATCTTTATGGAAATTTTGCCGTTCAGGAATATATTTAGAGACGCGGAATGATTATAAAAGATCGCTTTTCCATGTAACGTCGCAAATTTCCTATTAACGCTTTCACGTCCGTATTGCACGTATTTACGCGTATCGTTTGATATAAAGCAGCCGAGTTTATTACGTTGTAATGAATTTTATATTTGTACATTTTAACGAACAACTTTGAAAAAAGTTCCGGCAACTGAGAAGAAAATTGTTGTGAACCGTGGACGTGAAAGTGTTAATGCCTAGTAATCCAGTGATCAGTTTAGAAAGCTTCCGATGACGGCCAAATGTCCTGTCAGCCTTTTCCCCGGCAGCAACCTATTATTTCTCGCGAGCGTATCCCTCCCGGCTGGTCCTTGGCGGTGCTGCATTGATCAGCTTATGCGGCATGGCAAGTGATTTCGCACGGTTCGTTCGGGACGCCGTGGAGCGGTCGGAGGTATCGGTAGTTGTAACTATCCGGACCCTAGAATCTGGTTCATCGCGTCCCCGCTTGCCTCGGCGCATAGTTTTAAGTGCATCGCCGCGGAGAATGCATATAGTGAATGCGCAACCAGCAGCGCGCTTTAGTCGATTGCCCCGTAACCCTGTTCATTATCAGCGAGGTCGTTCCCCGGCGGTCGACGTTCGACGAACGGCCGTAGTTCGTTGCGCCGGCAAATTCGACGGGTAACCGGCCGGCGGACGCTGCGCGCGAAGAGAAACGGCCGTGTCACCTATCGAACGTGCCGTCATCGGCCCGGTCTAATCGCAGCCGGCAGTCGACACGGTTATTAGCCCGGGAGAGAGTTTAATTACCCGTTGGCACATATCCTGTAGAAAGCACCGACTCCTCTTTTATAATTCTCGCGTCGTCCGCTTCCTGTTTCGCGGAAACGATCGGTAATACCGGTTACAGTTATACGGGCAGATATTTCCCATTAGAGAAGATTACGCCCCGAGTTATGCCCTCCTTCCTCGGTGTCCTGATTTCAGGTATTAGAGCCTGAGTAATTGATACGCTATTAATTAAATTCATTTCGCTGCTATTAAGAGCATAAACGCGGATGCCGGAGCGTTGGTGCTTGATTCGACGGTGGAACCGAATAAAGTGGCGCTTTCACGGCATCCGTAGGATACATGGAGGTCAAGGGAGTTTGTCGGTTAATTGATTCGTCTCGAATTAGCGGTAGTTTGTCGGAGCCGGTTCGAAGCGAGCTTCGAAAATCAAGTTACGCGCGGGAGTAACAAGTCGCGGCGTCGAATGCGCGCCGACGGGCGATCGTAGATACCAGATACCGATTTATAATCCCTCGAGCAGCGATTAGCGCGGCGATCGCTAATTCAGCGGCAGCCAATTAAAGTTTAAACGATCCCCGGCGCGTTCACTTTCTCCGGTCGTCTCCGCGGCGCGCAGTCCCTTCGGCGGATATCCAGACACGCGGACTCGGAGACGTAAGTAGATCAAAGTACTTAGTTCGAACGCGACGCGACTTCGTTCCCGATGCGCGAGTAGTTCGGATGTTATTTGCGAGTCGACCGGCTTCGAACTCCCAGCCAAGATTACGTGGTTTCGATGTTCCCGCGTGTAATCGGTTCCGAGCGCCGCCCCGTTGCTAACTCAAATCGAGCCTCGGATGAAAAGTTCCTAGGAACATCGGTCCAGGTCAACGGACGAGACGACTCGATCGATTAGATCGAATCCAATAGGTCCAACGGACGGCGCTCGGTTCTCGGTTTCCGATGAAGCACGTCGACTCAGTCCCTTTGTCCGTTTTCAAGGGCAACAAAGGTAAACCCGCTTTCGCGTTAAATGTCACGGGCGTTGAGATTCTTTCGGGCAGAGGTTACGAGAGAAATTGAATCGGAGGCACCGCGGCACGAACCGAGGTCTCCAGTCGACGGAACTTTCTATAGAATCTCAGAATTCACGCACGGAATCCCGGATAGGTTCAACGAGAGACGGCGAGTCCTCGGCGTCGTCTTTCTCGCGAGATAGAGATCCGCGTTGAAACTCGAATCGATGGAGGACGCGATCCTACGGAGACTCGTTCGTGTCGGCGAGCCGTCGTTACCTCTCAAACCGGCTGCGAACTTTTTAACGCTTATTGCGATACAACTTTTCGCTGAAAAGTGTCGCTCCGACACGTTTCCCCGCTGCTTACGCAATCTCCAGTTGAACTTCGGCATACCTCTTCGTTTGAGTTACGATGAATACGAGCGATAGCGAGCCTGGAAGTTTCGTTTCCCGACGATCAACTTGAAAAACTCATCCCATATGATAAGAAACGTGTCTATTTATAGCTCGCATTATCCACTTTTCGCGAGGTGTCCGTTCAGACTGGATTTTCTTAGAACGAACGCTAGAGACGACTGTCTCCCCGCACTTTCGTCATGCGTGGAACGACTCGCTGTCAATTTTGCCCCAGTCATCCTTACGCGGCGACATTTCTTCGAGAGATCTAGGGTTCAACGGGAAGGCTGCAGCGGCTGCGTCCTGGGGACGAGCAAATAACCGAGCTTGCGAGCAGGAAGGCAACGGTTAGCCGGGCGTACATGTTCATTCGGAAAACAGACGGGTCGTTAATCACCGTCTGTCACGCGGCACGGAAACGTTCTGTCAATTGCAGCCTGCTACGGCGTATCGTTGCCACGGGACCCGCGTTCCTCGTTGCGGTAATTGGATATACACGCGCCGCGCGGCGACGATTCGCGGAGGTCCCCTCGCCTCGCGAGCAATCTTCCCGCTAGCCGCGCCGCCGAGAAATTTTAATCATTCGCCGTGGAATCGCGGAACTTTCGCGAAGAAGGAGCGCGCCGCCGGCGAACTAACGCGATAAATCCTTCAGCCCGCCCCCACGGCCGGCCGTCCGTTTCCTTCGAACTTTAAATTCGCGTCGGCTCTCCCGGTCCGCCCTGAACCTCCGCTCTCGAGCGCCGGGACAAAAACGGTCGGAAATCGCACGGGACGCGACTCGTGCCGTGTGCGTTCGACGTATCGTTTGCTTAGCATTCATGCTTGTTTCAGCTAGCGGCGCGATAACGGTGAAATAGATTGATCGAGCACGCCGAGGCACGGGCTGCGAGCTATTTATTCTTCTATTTGCAGCTAAATGTCTCGCGCCTCCCTGTGTCGGGGGTGAACAGAGGGAACTTTGACGCGATCGCGTTTTCCTCGGGTTCGATACGTTTGCGTCGATTCTTTGCGAATCGCCCGGGGATTCGGTTTCGTGTATTTACTAGACGAGAATAGCGAGAATCGATCATTGCCGGGATCGCGACGAGGAGCGTTAAGCATCTGTCACGAGATTAAGTAAGAAATAATACCTAGAAAATCCAAAGCAGCATGAAATTCCTGTTACATCCTCGACCGTTCGCTCTCGATCTTTTCTCGCATATTAATTTTATCATCTTCCACGCTGTCTCTTCTCGTTCCCTTTCAAAGACGAGGCTCAAGTTTCAATCGCGGCTTAATTGTGATTGCCGAGATCGGATAAGACGCGATCCCGGGAGCGGGCTAATACCGAGCGCCACAATGAAGTGTACAATGCTTCGAAGCGGGACAGCTGGGGGCCTCGTTAATGCCGGTCATCGACGTCACCCCGAATAAGGGCGAGGGCTGCGCGCCGGGTTGCCCAGGGTTAGTTAACGGCGTACGAAATCTCTGTGGAGCGATACTGCGGCGTATTACTGACCCTCGATGATATCCCAACGGACCGGATATCAAAATACGCTCCGACATCGTTGCCGGACGCTGTGCAGTTAACACGTTGATAATTATCCGTGTAACCGGCTCGGCCTTCAACCGAGTGGACAACCTTCGAATCGGAAAGTGAAGCCGCAAATCAAAGTCCCGGGAGAAGTTTTACACGAATGAATGTGTAAACGCGACGGGATCGCGGTGAAATCAAAACGAATCGTCGATTTCGCTGTTTCCCAACGGCGAAACCGAGCGTTATTGTATTCCACCGCGACGGAGAAACCTGAATTTCGGTCCTTCCCCGCGAATCCCAGGAGCGAAGCCTCCCGGGAGCATCGGGGATTCTCTATATCGACGATTCGATGGAAAACCGACGAGCGTTCCCCCATTTCCGCGCTGAAATCCGTCTGGCCGGCAATTCTTCGGCCTCGGCCGCGTCCCGCAGCCCCGTCGAAATACACTCGATTCGGCCCATTATGGGTTCTATCTCGTAGCCGTCGCGGGAAGCTCTTCGGCCATTGTTCGGTCCACTTACTTTTTTCCCCCCCATCCCGTTCTTTTTTCTTCCCGCGCGATAAAACGCGGCTTGCGTTTGGCGTGTGAAAGATAGAGCCCCGGGAAACCCCATTAGCGAGGGAATAACGGGACGCGGATCGGACGTCGGGACAATCGTTCGCCGATCGGTTCTCTTATTTAACGAAGCGCCGCGATTAGGGGTGGATTTAATGGCTCCTCTCCGTCCCGGGGACTGAAGATTTAACACCGATTTACGTTATGCATTCAGACGCGTGTACCAGGCTTGCGTACGACCTATACATTTGGCAAAGTGACCGTTAATGTTAAAAGTTTGCGAGTTTGGAAATCTGAATATTCAAGGATTTGTGTTTTTTGAAACTTGAAACAGTCAACAAATTGAAACGGCACAAACGAACTTCCATTCGAGGCTCGGAAAACCGTGGAAAACGGAGATTAGTCTCCCCGCTATGAACTCTGTTATTTAACAGAGTCCATTTAATTCGCCGAGCACAACGGATCAGAGGGAGACGCGGCGACGAGGGGGTGGAATGTTTTCTCATCGAGGCAACGGGTGTTTTTAACGCTGTCACACGGCCGCTTTAATTTCTGGATACCCGATGAATCATGAAGTCCGGGCGCGATCGACGTGCCGCGGTTATTACAATTTTCAACCGTGCGATAAATGTTTGCAGAAGCGGCGCGGAATCGTTGGTATTCGCGGCTCCCTATTGATTAGCGGCGCGACTCGTCGATGCCGTTATTACTCCCGTCGGTCGAAACGATATCGTCTCGTTATCCATTGGGGACCGTGCGTAGCCTGGTTCGGAAACGAAAGCAACCGGAAGCGGTCTCTCCACGGGAAAAACTGCGTGCGCGAGCCGCGTTCGAAATGGACGGGGACGCGGGCTCCAGTGTAATCGAAAACAACGCGCGAATGAAATAAAAAAGAGTGCGTCCAGTCGCCTCGCGTCCGCGCGAATAGAGAAAAAAGAATGAAGAGCGCATGGGTGCCGATTGAAAGACAGCTTTTTTCATTGCGCGATGAAAAACAACGCCCCGCCTATTTTCCTTTGCCTTTTCCGCGCGGGAAAGCTGAAATGTTCGAAAAAACGGCGAAATGGTGAATAATTGAAACGCTCTGGCAAGAGTTTCCTTAATTACATTCCGCGTTCAAGGGAATAAACATCGCGGTCCGTCTCCGCGTACGTGGAGATACACCGTACGTGTGTCTCGGTGCACGTTTAATCGGAAGACTGGAAATCCCCCGGCCTCTCGACGATCTTAACAAGCCCCGCGCACCTAAACAAACCCGGCGAATCAGCGCGCATTGTCGAGGGCACCTAAGGGCGAACCGGTAAACAGGTTCTCGCGGCGCGAGACACGCCGGTTGCTCAGCTCGTCGGGCAATCTCGGGGAAGCGACGCTTTAGCCCCGGGAACTCGCTGAGTAATGGCGGCCGCGCACACCCGACCGAGTTAGATTAGATGGAATATAGAGCCGCGCGAGGCTGCTCCCCATCTCCTTAGTGGATCATTTGTCCGAACTCGAAACTCCGACATTCCGGCGCGAGGCTGCCGCGCGCGGCTGCTGCCTCCCCTATTACTCCCGTTACTTAGCTATTCATCGTTAATTTTAATCGGCCCGTTCCCACCGGAGTACATCGGCAGCCGGCGTTCACCGGCGCCGACGGTAACGCGGACGGGAATTAATCGACACGGGTAGAAACGGTGATCCGGCCGACGCGTTCGTCGTGGCGATTCCGAGCGCGGATCGGTATCGGTCTCGGCAACCGCAGCTGACGGAGACGCGAACGCGGCGAGTGTACGTGTATTTCTATTACGTATGGAACTGTATAGGAACGAACGTTAAACGAGATTCAGCTATTTCGAATCCAACTGGAAACTCTTGAGTTTCCTCGAAGATAACCGTAGTTGTTTCAGAAAATACGGACCGGACTGACATTCAACTTGAACGGAGATTGCAATTTGTTCCCGTGTAACCTGCACTGGTTACACCAGGGTCGTTACGTTAGTGGAGATAGTTAAGGAAAGTTTTCGTCCGCCGAACCGTTCTGGTTTCACGCACCAAAGGCGAGCGCTCAGCGTAATAACACATTTCCATCTGAGCGGGTACGAGAAGCTAAGTTCGTTCGAAAAATGTCGGATCGGTAGGAGCCGGAGGAATAGTCTGAATCCTCGCGCGTAGTCGGAGGGAACCGGTCGATTGCGTTCGACGGGTCGCTTCATTAAATTACGTTATATTACAAATTCCGTGGAGCCAAAGGAAATCCCGGAGAGGACTGCGAAGAGGGCTGTCGTCCTCTTTGGGCCCCCAGTCGTCGGGTTCCCGGCATTGATCCGCAACGAGGAGCGTTCGTCGGCGTGTTCCACGGGAAAATTACTCGGGACGTCTGGAGAAAGCCGAAAGCGGATCGGCGAGGCGTTTAATTTGCTCTCGACAACGCCTTTCGACGGTATCGCGCGGATCCGTGATAAAGCTGGTCGTCCGACCAGCGACGCGGCGAGAGGATAGACCGTCTGAAAGCGTTTCCGCGGCGCCGTTTAATTTGCAACACCACTGTTTCGCCGGTATGTAAAGGAACCCGGGAAGCAGCCGCGCTCCCGGTTTATCGTTCGCCGGCAATGGGACCGGATATTTCGTCGCGAGCAACGAGAGGCGGCCAGAGGCTGGTCTCAGCCTTGAAACCCGCGGAACCTGTCCGTACGTATCGTCCCAGGCTTATCTCATTCAACTTTCCTGGAAGTTGCTACCAGTGCTTAACGGTTTAGCCGAAGCGAGAGCTATCTAGGGGACAATCGGACGGTTACCATCATCGAGTAACTACCGGCTACAGATTCTCGTCGCAGTATCTCCTCCGACGAGTGATTCGTGAAAGCTTGTTATTATATTCGATTCAAACAGATTCGATCTCTCTATGGGAACCGTAGCCATTAGCTAAGCAGCGAACCGCAATCCGCAATCTTTAGGGGTGATAGCGAACGCGTTATAGTCCGCAAGAAACGGACGCAAGAAAAGATTTAGACGTACCTTCGGTCGAAGATGATACGACTAGATGCGCTAACAGAATTGCGACTCGTCCGAACCAGCTGCCGGGAGAAGTACCACTCGCCGTTCCCAGCCAATTAAAGGGGGATTCATCCTAATGACTTGGAACAGGTCTCCTAGAAACTCATTTCTTCTGCAACCCTTTATGCCTGGAAACTGTCGCGGCCCGAGCGTGCTCTGATTTTTCGAGAATTTCGTTTCGTCACACGTATCGTTCCTTCGGCGAAGATCGCCTCTTCTCCCTGCGTTCAACGAAACGGCGACTGAGAGTCGCCTCTCCCGTGCGAGGGGTTGGAAGAGTAAGAGAACTCTGCCAAGAGAAAAAGAAGAATTACTACAGCTGTTTATCCCGGTCGTGTAGAATCGACTTTGCAATTACGCGAGGGTAGATTGTTCCAGCCAGGGAATCCACCACTCGTCCGCGAACGATCGCGAGCCGTAGGATCCGGTCACGCGTGACGTCGTTAAATCTTCGCCGACATCGGGCCGTCCCGTTGCCTCGCAACCTCCTTGTAATCCCGACGGAGAAGCGGCTCGCACAGTGTGGTCACGTCCGTCGGATCCTCCGGTGCGGGGGTGGCTGGCTGGCCGCTTGATAAATTCCCTCGTTCCTTCCCGATCGCGTCCCATAGTTCTTAAATCCCCTGTCCAGGCCGCGGTCGTGTTTCCTTGGTTCGACTCCCCGTTGAAAATTCGAGCCCTGCCGTCGGGGCCAGAAGGGGGGGACGCGACAGCTCGCGAGTGGAATGGGGAAACAGGAGAATTGGATCGCGAGCCGTACATTCGGATTTAGCTAGGTATAGCCGCGATACCGGGTTCGGGTCAGGTATGCTCCGGGAACAACGGGATTCCCGATTATTTATCGCTGACGCAATACACGCTCGAAAATTGCACGCACACGCCCGCGAATTATTCCCCCTTTTGTTTGTCGTTCGGTTCGCCGCTTTTTCGCCCGCCGCTGAACGGTTCTAATAAATAATTAATGCATCGAGCCTGCCAATTGTGTACTTAATATTTTTCTTCCCTGGCATTAGCTTTGAAAATATTTTCTATGGAACCTGGTCTTCCGATTAGTTATGTTGTCGGATGTTTTCATGCATTTGAATATACTATAAATATATATATATATATGCGTATGAATTTCTTCGTGACAGACGAATACGAGTCGAAACATCGTTGAAACGGGGAAGTTCTCGTTACCCGGAATACTTTAACAAGCGCAATACGGTTTCGCGGCCGGGTCTCGCGGAGGAAACGTCGGCCGACGCGGGGAAAAACAATTGAACGCGTCCCGGGGGACGCAATTCAAACATGAATATGTAAGACGCGAGGCGAAGGCGAGATGAAGCTGGATAAGAAAACCGGGGGCGTCGGGCGCGAAGGGCGGACGGGAGCAGTACGTATCTATGGAAATGGCGAGGAATAGCGGGAAACGTCAACAGGGGAAATACGAGCCGCGTAATAAGAGTTGCGAGAGATAGCAGCGTCGGCTGCATCCTCGCGGAAACTTGTTTTCACCGCGAGCTTCCGCGGAACGCTGGAAAAACGGAGCCGGGAGCGATACCATGGAAAACAACGGGGGGGCCGGTCCGCGGGAGCGATATTTCGCCGGGCGAAAAATCGAATGGAGTTCGGCCGGGACGAATTTATATTTCAATTTGCCTGGGAATGGAAAAAGTCGCGTCCAGCGAAAGGAAAATCGATGATGCGATTGCATCCATAGGCATTCGTATATTCCTGAATATTTTTTCTAGCGTCCCCCGATGGCGGCCGGGGTTCGTTTCAAAAACGGGACAACCTTGTTTTACTCGTCTTTCAAACGAACAGTGGAAAAATAATCAACGCGTATCTGCCTTTGATCAATTTTTCCGACCAGCCAAGACCTCGTCCGAACTCCGGTACACCCGATGGATCAAACTCCGGCGATTAATCGGCGCGCAAAGGTCGTCCAGCGACGGTATCGACCCCTGGAAAAGTAAAAGGCACTTAGCCCCGCGAACCGAACCCAATTACTCCTCCGGCCAGCTCGAAACTCGCGCGATCAGGAACTTTCGCGTGGCAATTAAAGTGCCCGGTAACTCTGTTCCACGAGTTTTGCAAGGAACCCCGTTGTTTCCTCTCCCCGTTGCGCACGGGGAACCGACTTTTTCCGGTCCGCGCGAAATTCTTCGTTCCGCGCGATCCGCAGACCCATTAAACCGATACAGGCTGACAGTTTAATCCGCGACTCGCGGGAACACTCGGCTAGTTCCTCGAGTTCCCCTTTTTTCAGGCACAGTACGCGCCATCGATTGAGTCTCGGTCTGCTCTCGGATGAATCGCGGATTCTTCGGTTGTTCGTAATGCATTGTTCACGCTATGAATCCTGTTTCGATCTCTCTCTCTCTATCCAATCGGCGCCCTTGGGACCTGGACGATCCACGCTCCGCGCGGAATGGTAATTCGACGAAGCGACCTACGAGACGCGCGACGACGATTACCTTTATCCGCAGGATCGTGTCGACAACGTACGATACGCGGGGACAAGGAGAGTTCGTTACCGGTTTCCAGGTTATCTCGGTGTGGTACACGAACGTATACCGGCGGTTTACGAGTCTCTTCTGGAGCGAGGATGGCTCGGCGAAGCACTTGGCCGACGGTAACGCGAAAACTATAACTCCCGGGCTGTTGAGCGCGTTTCCTGTCGACCGTAAACCGTTCCCCGGCCCCGTCCCCGCGTCCCGTCGTAACCCGCAGCTCGCCAATCGATAATTGAAAATGAACCCTTCCCGGCGATTTAGTCCTTCGCGATTCAGCAACTGCGATACACTCGACCGATCACTTTCTTACACGCGTTTACGCGTTCGCTCGACGTCCCCCGCGGAATAACCGAGTCTTTTCATTCGTATCGCCCATTCAATCCTCCGAGCCTTGTCTTCCGATCCTCGAGATCGCGAACCGTGCAACACGTGGCGTTCCGCGAGCCGAATCTTCCATACGTATGACCATTAACATTTCTATCGGTGCCGTAACTATCGCGACATGGATATTGTAATAGTTGTATCAACGTTCGCCCGCTGTTATCCACTCTCCTCGAGCTCGCGGCGTGACATCGCGGCGGAAATAGTAACGGGGCGGTACAACCTCGCTGCAAGTGATGCGGTTTGTTGCATCGGAATTGCGTTTCGCTGTGCGTCTCGCCGCCCGGACGGGATATATTTCAACGGAGAATATAGTTGTGCTCCTGTAGACCGTAAATTTCCCGGCGATCTCGTTTCGGAACATCGCCGCGCGAAAGTTCTTTGAAAATATGGCCGCGGGATCAACCGATTATTTAAGCTGGCACAAAGAGAACGATCCGCGGACGCTGTTCTTATAATTAAACGATCGTTTACAGAGCGATGGAAATTCTCGTACGAATAGCGAGACGATTATGTTACTCGCACGAATAGATCGACGCGATACTCGAATGAGAAACTTCGAACTCCGCGTCGTTTTGAGATCGTTGAAACATTTTCGGTTCTCCGTTTTCGAGATCTGTACGATGGCTGTGCTCCCGAATTCGTTACACTCCCATGAAAAGTAGGGAAAGCGTTGGGTTCGCTCTATCCGTAATCGAAGACAAATCGTTCGGTCGCGACCGGTTAGCCCGTTCACCGGTTTTCCGGCGAGCGGCAGTGCGGACGGTTCTTCCGCCGGATCCCGCGATGCCCCCGCCCTATCAGCCGGCCTGACTCCCACAATTGACGATAACTGCGAGTTGTTGGTCGACTATTACCCCGATAAAGGCCTTACGGGAGCACTTCCAGCAACGTGGATAGTCCATTGAGTCACGCGCCGCTGCAACGAGCGCAGCGTGCGCGATAATATCGGCATTCGATGAAAATATTGACGATCAAGCCGGGAGTCTACCCGCCGGAAGGACTTCTTTTACCGTTTCCGAAACACAACGTTGCGCGGCGAAGCTCGCGCGATACGGAACAACACGGAGGAGAGTTAACGACGCGAGGCTGGTCGAACGAAAGCGCGGTATCGCGAGCGAATAATTCCTCGTTCCCCCGCGCTCGAAGCGAAACGATCGCGCTCGTCTGGTTTCAAGCAATTTTGTAACCCGTATATAACGGCGCGTCAAGCTCGCCCGATCATTTCGGCGGGGTCAACAGCGATACGAAGCAATTAAAGCGATTTAAAGCGATCCAATTGCATCCATTTGCTGGACAATGTGGATAGGTGTACGCCGTCGGCAAATGAATCGAGACAATGGTTCCTGCAACGAACCGGGATTCTTTCAATGATACTTTTTTCCCTCCTGCCGGCCTTCCCTTTTCACCTCTCTCTAATTATAGCGAACGCGGTATCGTAAATCGCACCGGTATTCGTGCTAATTGCCGCGCCGGGGATATTAATACTAATGCACTTTTAACCGGTTTAAACAAGCGTTTCTCATTGTTACCTCTAACTCGGTGGGAAGGCGGCGCGTTGTTCTTCGCCGCAACGGAACGCAGAAGGATCTCGCGTGAGATCCGTCAACGGCCGGCTCCAGCCGGTGCCAAGAATCCCAAGGCCTCGCGCGTATTTTCGTCGCGGCCTCGATCGGTTCATCAAAATTCCTGTTCCCGCGGAAGGAACGGGAATCCGGAAACGACGGTTCAACGTTCCGCCGCCGGTACGCGACAAGTTACACCGCGGGCCGGCGAAAAACAATTGCTCCGCTCCGCGAATCGAGTGTCGTCGAAATTCCAGCGCGGCCGGCCGGTTTACGCGACACCGTCTGCGCGCCGGCTGAAATTCCCGACGGGTTACAGGGGAATTTCCGGCGTTTCGAGAGACATTAAACATTATCTCCGTTCGTCCCGGTCTCGCCGGCCATAGGGGATTCATGCTCGACAAGTCGTAAAGAGAAAAACTGCTCGTTTAGGTGCGCCGGGGACGAGAGGCCGGAATATAGAAGGAAATAGAGGGAAGATAACTGAAAGAGAGACCGACGAGAAGGAGGGAGAAAGGGACGAGGCGGAACGCGACGGGTGTTCCCCGGCATTTCTCACGGCGTCGCCAGGCGACAACTTTCCATCGGATCTAACGCGAAAATAAATGTCCTCGTTCGCGATGCCCGGCGGAAAAGAAGAGGGAAAAAAGGAAACACGAGAGACGGGGACCGGCTCCCGAAGAGTTTTCTCTTTTTCCGAGGCGTTCGTGCTCCGAGAACCGCGGAGGTCCTCGGACGCGACGGTCTTTCCACCCCTTGAAATATAACGCACGAAGCTCACGGAGCCACGCGGGACTTAAATTACCCGCGGCTCGTCGGCGCACGATCCGCCCCGCGATACTCACGGAATTCCACGGAAATTGCCTTTATTACGAGCGCCGGGGCTCGTCCCTTCGGTCCCGATTCCCGGGCTGTTTCGAGGATTCCTCGAATTTCTACGCCGCGTGCCTCGTCGTCGATGCACGCGACGGATTTATTCGACGATCTTCCGGCATCCTTCGGGTCTCGTTCCCTTTCGAAACGATCCTCGGTGTTCTACATTGTAACTCGGATGATAACGACCGTCTGTCGTTGAACGCGACGCTCGAATCGTAACGGTGTACGTCGGTCGATCGACGATATCGATGACTTAACGCTGAAACTACCGAGCACTTCGATTGACTTTTGAAAATTTCGCTATGGAAACTCCGAGAGTGCGTCTGTTCAGACTTCAATCGATTTACAATTCAATTTGCGTAGTGCTAAATGAGTTTCTTTAGTAATTTCTCAGAGAAACATTTGTTGCCTTTCTAATAATTGCGAATAGAAGACATCAGGCATCATTCGACCCCTCTGGTGGTTTTAGTGTTAAGTCAACGGCGGATGTGCATCGAAAAGCTGACGAACGCGATGGAACGGGAAAATCGGGAAAGTGGAGATACAACGAGACAGGAATTTTGATAGAGTCGTTACGCCCTTATTATATCATTCTCGTGAGAGACTCGCGAATAAAAGGAACGGGGCCGTTGTTTCGCAGCTAAACGGCGATCTACAACCTCGCCGACTGAAAGCCGGAGCGCGGAGGACGCGAATCCGCATGCTGCGTGCACGCTGCGAGTTAAAGCGGGATCGTGAGTCGGACTCGCAGCGGTCGTACGTGGTATCCGTGGTTACGGGACGATATTCATGGGGGCATTAAATGGAAATCATGGCTTTACGCGCGAGCCAGCAGCTACACGGGCCGCGGAAGCGAGGTACCCGATACGATACGCCGCTTTACTTATAACCTGCGACCATTTTATAAATATTCAATGAGGACGGGGCGGAGCGTGCTTTACCGTATTCCCCTGGCTTGACTCGGCTCTCTTTCTCCTGTCTGTTCTACACGGTCTTGTTCTTCTTCTTCTCCTTCCTCCTCCTCTTCTTCGTTCTCCTTGCGTCTGGAGAAAGAATATCATTCTTAACCCGATTTCTCGAGCTGCCACGTCGGTGTTCCGTCTGCTGTTTTCCTTTTTCATTTTTATTATCTCATTATGACCCGGAGATACTCCAGGCGGCCACTGTCGTTAAAGCGCTTCATAGAAACGCTGCTTAACTTTGTCAAATATAATTAGAAACGAGGCTCCGCGGATTTGTACTCTGATAATTGGGGAACGTGTTTGGCCTTGTTGCCGGTGCGTTTTTTCATCCGTCCTGGAGTACGTCAAAGGCGACGTTGCGAATATTTTATTATAACAGAGCGAATATCTCGCGGAGATCAATTTCTGACGTTGAACAGCCGAGCGTAAGAATGTCGGAGTCAATTTGCGATAGTCGCCGACTGCGCGGTAACGGGGAAAACGATCGGTATCACGGCAAACGCTACATCCTCGTTCTTGACAGCGTCGAGTCGCATCGTTGAGCCGACGGAACCGACGTTCCCGGGTTCGGCGTCGAAATTCGTATACGTTTCCCCGTCGAGTGCCTCGACGACTGACTGCCCTCGAATCGAGGCTGGTGTCGAGGGGGTTCCGAATATTGAAAATCGAGGACGGATAGAATATCGTCGCCGGAAGATCGAGGAGAATTTGCCGGGAGTGGAGCGTATCGGAATCGCGAGAGTTTCCCCGTGGCTCGGCGAGATTGCAGGGGCTAGGCGGCTGGAGCCGTGAATATCGCGGAAAATCGTTGAAAGGAGGGCCAGCGGCGCGTTCCGAAAGGGACCGCGTATCGCGAGCAGCAGGCTAATATCCTTCCATACACGCTAGCACGCGGCCAACCATTCACCGTCCCGCATGAAAGGGTGACTTAATAAAATGCGTCGCGACGGATTCGAGCGCGACCGAATTTCGGAACAGCCGAAGCGTGTTTCGACCGTCTTCCGCCGACTTCAATCCTTCGAGTACACTTCCCGCGCGTATCACTGGCTATCGTATCATCCTCAGCCCTTATTCTTCTTTCATCTGAAAGCGAAGTATTCTCGATTTCTTCCTTTCGGAAGGAACAGATGTTTCTCTAAGGAATTATTGACGAAACCGAGGTAGAGGAATACAGGAATTTCAAAAAGTCGATTTAACTGCTCGGTAGTTGATATTCAATTATCTTCCCTACTTGGTAGAATCGGATATTCCCGCCAGTAATGGAAAAAATTCTGAATTCTCGAATCTACGTTATTGAGTATAATATTGAATAAATTCTTGGGTACAGTACTATCCGTGCCCGGAGAGAATGAACCCGAAAGGCCCGAAGGAGACTAAGGATTAGGCGACGGGTTATTCGCAGGAGCTAATTCGGTATCACCGGAGCCTCGTCGACGCGACACGTACACCCACAACCGAATGGTCCATATCCGAGGCTTCGCTAAGAGAATCTAAACTTCCGCGATTGCAATCTCGGAGCTGTTCGCTGGTCGTTGCAAGCGATCCCCGTCGCCGGTCGCTCCGTGCCCGGTGGTTTTCAGCCGCGCGTTTTCCCGTAGCTATGCAAATCGTCGCCGATGCACGAGTCGATAATTCGCTAATCGGTCGCGTATCGTGTACGCCTCACGTCGTGCACGCCGGCTCGGTAAAAATCGGATCGGGGACTGCGGACGGTATCGCGGCCGTCGAATCTCGGCCCGCGATCGAACATCCGGCGGGATGGAAATCCGAACGCGGCGTGTAACGGTCCGCGCGGGTTCCGTAATTTATATTAATACGGACGAGCACGCGCGTGCGGCGCATTACGCCCGCGTAACGCCGGTAAGCGTGTTATCGATGGTCGGGCCGGCGACGTTATCCGATTTTTCGAGTATCGGCCATCAGTTCTCGTTTCTCCGCGCCCGCCGTTCTTATTCGGCTGCTCCGCCGCGTCCCGGTGTATTTTTACCTCGTAAATCCTCATCAGCCGCTGGCTCCGCGGTGAAAGCGGGCTCCGATATATCACCGACATCGCGCAATTACGATTCCGACGACGGATAATGCAACGGCCGTCCCCGCCGCCGCCACGGGCCAGCCGGGGAATATCTCCTCCCGGGGAAAAGAGAAACATTCGTCCTCCTGTTTCCCGTGTTACATACAGTCCCCTCGGATGTCGGCTTATTTCGAGTTTCCGCTCGCGAAAATGGGCCACGGGTTATCCGAGAGATATCGCGCCGTATAAATCGGACAGCCCGTTAGCATTTTACAAGTTCGAAGCTCCTTCCCCGAGACACCGATCGAAAATTTCAATTGAATTTCAAGTTCCGTTGAACTTCGATCTTATCGCTGCAATTCCGTGCAGCTTCTTTCCCAATTTTATCGTGTTTCCGCTTTACATTCGCGCTTCTTCCCAGACGAGAATATACTCCTGTATCTTCGGAACGCTCTGTGTAACACGCAATAGGGAAGACGTTTGTTTGAAGCTCCGCTCCAACGAGAGGATGGTTTGCTATGAAATCGAACTAGATTCGAGTATTGAAAGCACTGTAATCCGAAAGACTGCGGTCGTGAACAGATCGATCCGGCAATCTCCTGTAGGGGGATATAGGTGCCGAAAAATATACGCGCAACGCTCAAAGCCGACAGGACTTGCAAACAGCCTTATCAAAACAACCCTCGGCAGTCGATCCGATCCAATCCGCGTTGCGTTGGCATACGGCTTTTAATATTAACGTGCCCACACGCAGCCCGGCGTGCTGCCAAGGTGCTGCGGCTGTGTGATCGGAGGCGGGGTAAACCGTATTGTAAGCTGGTTCATTTCCAGTTGGATAATTTCTGATATATCGGAGTGATTCGAGAAAGAGCAATCGATTCCGATCATTTTCAGAACTGTGAACGTTACCGTGAAGCACGACGGTGCTTTCATCTGTCTTGTTAAAGTTCTAGTCTAACTAGAACCAGTTTGTCTTGTTAGTTATTCGTGAAAAGTCCTAGGAAATTCTAGTTACTAAAGCACCGTTTATTGTGTTTTCGAAGTCTGTATTCTCCTATAATACTTTAGATTTCAAGATCAAAGAAAATCGATACGAAATCAAGAATACGATCGATGAAACGTTACTCCTTACATACGAAATCCGCGAGAAAGAAAATTTGGGTTTTCAAATTGGCCCGCATTCATCGGCGCGAATCGAAGTTGATCCCATCGGCAGCCAGGTCCTCGGTTGGGCCAAGTTCTCCGCCACATCAGCCGTAAATCCTACCGTGAACGCGGTGGCGCCGGTGAATAGGGCCCCAGGGGCCGTCGATAAATCATCCCGTTGCCCGGATCAATTGCGAGCAGCCACAACGTCGGCAAATAACGAATTACGCGGCTTTCAATTTGCTCGCGCGACTTCACCGCTCCCTTACGAACCGGAGGATCGATCGATCGATCGATCGGGAAATTCGTTTCGCGACTCGCGCGCGCGTTCCCGTTACCCTTCGTTAACGTCCAAGGAGAGTAAGTGATTCGATCTGGGGAAGGCATGCGAACGAACGGCGAAAAAATCGAGTCGTTGGAACTGGCATTCGGTTTTAATAAAAGGAAAGACTCGAATCGCGTTGCCCCTCGAATCCTTCGACCCGGGTCTTAAATTCCCTTTTCAACCCTCGGAGAGCAAATGATTTTAGTTCCCGTTTACGGAACTTGCTTTCCCCGTTTCTCGAGGAGTTCTTATTCGACGTGGCAGCGACGTCAGCATCCGGAAGCTTAGAACTTCTTATCATTAGTATGTTGTCTTCATTATGCAGTAATTGGACGTAGCCGTCGCGAGTGCACGGTTTGCTCTGCGCTGTGCGAGGCCGGGCCGTCTTAAATCTTGATTGGTACGCTGCGAACAGAGTTAAACCAGACTGCGAGAAACATAATACGAAAGCCAACGCTGCTATATTAATGACACGCGCGACGCACGTAAAACGGAGGATTACTAGAACCGAGGAACCCTTAAAAATCCGAGTGAACATGTACCCAGTCGATTCTCGCGCTGCACCGAGGCGCTCCAGTCGTGCCGATCGAAACTCTGCAACGACGGTTGACATCGTTCGCTTGTTTGCTCGTAGAAAGCGTTGCACCCGGTGTTCCATCGCGGCGAGCGAAGCACGAGTGTCTCGAGAAGAATTCCCGTGGACGAGGTGGTTCGGAAAGGCGACTCCGAAGATCCTCGACGATCGGGAAACGTGAATCCAACGGCAGACGAAGGGAATAGAATACAAAGAAAGGGTGATCGAAGGGGTTGAAGAGTGGGAGGGATGAAGGGTCGGCCCTGAAGCGGCCGTGGCCAGTCAAGGCCAACCGTAGACCGGAAGGAGCGACCGGAGGAAAGGTCGTCAGCCCCTTGGAAAAGGGGTCGAGGCCTGTTCGCGGGTTAAAAGCTCGGTCACAATAGGTTGCCTGCAAAGCTCTGGTTCCAGGGGGTCGGAGGCGGAGGAGGGTGGCGGTGTCGGCGGAGGTGGAGGGGGTAGCACGAGCATGTGCTGCGTCCTTCAGGGTGCCGAGAGAGTGTTCCCCTCGAACGGGGGGAAACACGGAGCCGGCACGGGGAGCAGCAGAGGTGTGAGCACCTCGGTTGGCACCCAGGACCTACCCCTCGAGTCTCTCTGGGCGGCTGGCCTCGACGAGGGCATGGGCTTCCCCCAGAGATGCTCTTATGCCAATCACCACACCACCCTCACCAGTCCGGCCACGGGTCACGCGTCTGCGAACCCCGAGGAGCTCTGGAGAGAGAGGAACCTCTCGTACAGGTATACCGTTCAACCTCTATATTCCGCTGCAAAGTGTTGGGACACTATTTTCACCGTTGAAGCAACCTAAAGCAACCGTTTCCTCGTAGCTTCTTCCTCGCGAGTGATTATTAGGGGTACATGGTAATTCGAACCGACGAATACCCGAAAAGATTAACGTCGTAGAAATTCAGAAACGTTCCAGCACGTCGCAGCGCGGGAGCGAGTCTCTTATCGGCTACGCCGTGTCTCCATTGTTCGCGACAGGCGATTTGAATAGCGCGCAGGGTGCACAGTCAACAGTTGGCGAGGCGCTTTCCCAGGAGCGGCGAACGGGAAGGGTGTATTTTTTGTTGCTAATACCCGTGCACATCCATCCCGGTCGGTGATTCCCGTTGAAAGTCCGTTCGCCGTCTGGCTGTGCACCGGCGCGGCGCCGTCGTCGCGTGGAACGCGGAATAACCGTGGCCGCGCGCGAGACAGAACCCATCCAACCCCGTATTCATCCATCACGCAGAACCCCGACGACCTCCACCGGCATCGACTCCTCGATCACGGACGAAATATGGACGTCGGCGAACGAGGCGAAGTTCTTCCGCACGTCGACCACGTCGACGGGGATCGGCTCGTCGCTGAACCTGCACGACAACAACCGTTCCCTGGAGTCGCGGGAGGGCGACTTCTACTCGACGGACATCGAGGACTCGAAGGACACCTATCGAAGATACTATCCGAACACGCCGACCACTTCCGGGCTGGGCTCCTCGTCGGACAGGCAGTCCGTGGAGACGCAACGGGGTTCGAAGGATCTGCCGGATCATCTGTGGGCCGCCGCGATGGAGGACGGCTTCTCGAGGTTCAACGCGATGAAGTCGCTGCAGACCATCACGCGGCAGCCGCGGCCGAACCACGATTGGGTCAGGACCGAGAGGATCTCGAGGTTCACGAAACACCGCACGATCAGCCAGTCCCCGCAACGGGAGGAGGAGATATGGACCTCGAAGCTGAACGAGAACCACGTCTCCACTTACGCGACCCAGAGGATCAACGGCCCCCATAAGTGTCATCATCAAGCCAGGAGGAGCTTCTCCACGTCGATCGTCGCTGATCTAGCCGTGACGCCGGACGGGTCGCAGCAGAGCCTCGGCAGCGGCGAGTTTCTGGTGAGTCTGGCTACTTCTGTGTCTCGATGTTGTGTCCTAGATGGTAGAGTTAATGTTACCGGTTCACTTAGGAACTATCGCGGAATGTTCTGCGGCGACGCGGCATGCTATTCTAAAGGGGTGCCGAGCGTGAAGGTTTCCCAGCTGCAAGATTCAGTCGTCTCGACTTAGTTAACTGCTACACGTAGCCAGATTGTTATTAAGATCCTCCCGCGATCCCGGAGGAATCGATTCATCGAATTGAAACGGAGTTGTATCGTTGACGATGAGAACTCGAGAGGCTCCACGGCACGGAACGGTCTGTATCATTCCACGCGTGCTACTTTCGCATCGATTCACCGCGAGCAACGACACCGTGGAACAACTCCGGTGCTCCCGGAACGCGCGAACAGCCACTTGTCACCGAAATTATTCTATTATGAGGTGGTGGCTCATCCTACTTATCTCGTCCCGCGTGATCCACTCGAATAATCAATTGCGGGCTCAATGGAACGGGACGGAGTCGAACTCGACGGGATCTACTTGGCGACGCGATAGCTGCCTGGCGTGCGCGAGCCGAGATTAAACGAGAATCGTCTATTGATTATTATTTCAAACGAAACATCACGGAATTTCCGGATCGGACTCTCTAAGAGATTGAAGAGGAACAATCGGCAGCCGTCTTGCGCCCGTAACTCGATTACCGTCGCGTCGGCGATCGCGTGAATGTTGAACGGTCTTGGATTAGAATTCATTAAAGTCGACGTGAAATCGAATATCGCGGAACGCGTATCGAACTCGCTGAAACACGCAGGCTGCTCCTGCGCGCATCGGTTTCGCACGTTCCTCTAATATCCGCTCCGATTATTCGCGACGAAGCGTGACAGGCTCCGCGAGATCCGCGCCAGAGTTCAGCGTCGAAATTAGAGCCGACGCACGATCAAAAATTCTTTGCTTCCCTATTGTTTCCGATGGATATCGCGCGTAACGAGGATACAGATTTATAACGCGAACACTCGCATTACGAACTAAACGACATTTGATCGACTCGAGAGCGGATCGAGATCCGATTGCGTGTGCCGGACCTTAAGCGGCCCATTGAAATTCATTTGGATCAATCTCAAATTGATTGCTCAACCCCGTTGCAGGTATTATTAGCATTTATCGAGATCAAGGTAAGGGAACAGGTGGACGTGAAATATTCAATCCGCCGTGCATTTCCCTCGGCCGTTCCTTACAGAAGAAAAATCGCCTGTATCTTCGTAGCGAGATACGTCGGTGCCTGCTCGCCTCCCGATCGATTCCAATCGATCTTCGGCCCGGACGGACGTAACGCGATTATTTAAATACGTCGCGGCTGGCAAGTCGATAATTCGTACTTCGTCGGACGGTTCTCGATCCGCCTTGAAATTTAGATCAACCGTCACCTCGAGTTAGAGGCGAGAACGACCTCGAAAGTCACGGTCTGGCGGGCGACGGCTGCGGCGGAAAAATCAATGGTGGCCAACCTGTTGCCTCGAATTATCGTTTCGCATGAATTTTAACCGAAACCCTTCGCTCTCCCGCTCGCGGCCGCTCCCTCCCGCGCCCCTGCTCCCTCTCGTTCAGCCTTGACTTTCTAATTGCACCGGTGTCCGCAGCCTTTCCAATGATCAGCGAGAGTATCAATTACGACGATGTTCGGCAGGCCGGGCTTGAGCGTTCCTCTCGTTGACGTGATCACCCTTGAGAAACCGGCGCTCGAGAAAGTCTGAAACCGGGATTCGCGGACGGGCTGTTCTGTAATACATTACAACGACGTCTCGTCCGGTGCCCCGCTCTCTGTAATTTGCGTCTCGATGCTGCCATAAATAACGACCGGTACGGGGCTCCCTATAAATTTCATATTTTTCTATCGGGACGAGAATCGCGGAGCTATCGGGCACGACGCCGCGGAGGCTGCTCCGAAGCCTATCGAAATTTACAGATCCGCGGTGTCGTATATTCAACGCTAGAAATACAGCGCCCGTCGGACCGACTAGTCCCGGCCTTCTTGTTTCGAAATTATCGAGAGCGCGGAGAAACTCGAAACCATTTAGAATATTGATATTTCATGAATATTCTCACCGCGCGACGATTTACCGCGGTCTCTCCACGCGAGTACGCGCTGTCACGCTCGTTGTCGGCGTTATAATATAAATCTAATAACCGATTATCGACGTACCTTGTTTCCGAAGCTGCGCGATCCATCATTATTCCCATTACGTTCGCCGGACACAGGCGAGACGTTAACTAAGAGCGGTTCAGCGCGTCGCTCGCAGTTTCCCGCGCGCCGCGTCAACAACACTTAAGCGGGACCCCGGGGTAAAAGCGAAAGCAACAAAACGTCGTGAGTGTGGGCAGACACATCCTCCTTTCATCCGGCGAGCGTCTTGCCGGGCGCAGCGTTTAATTAGCGGCGCGTACAGGGTGCAATCATGGTAATTGCGCGCGGGGGTTGGTCTCGCCGGCGACCAGTCGCGAGGAAGCCCCGATCGCGGGACGAGCGTGACGATATTTTCCCGTAATTACAGCGATCGCGGTCGGGCGCAAGAATACCCGTTTAATTGGGTCGGGCCGCGGTGCCGGTGATCCGCGGAAAGCCCGTTAATAGGGATCACGCGACTTTGTGTGAAAACGCGGCTCGATTAATTTCGGCCTGATATATTAATTAACGCCTCCCGTGGCCCGCGAGGCACTAGGTTGCACCGAATAAACGACATTATCTTGCACGCCGGCATCGTCGAGACAAGTGCAAAAATCGAAGCGAACGTTGCGGTGGCAGACTCTGGCACGCGGAAACGATCCGTTAGAAATAGTCCACACGCGTGGGACTGACCTCAAACGTCCGACACGTGCGACAGCAATCTTTCGCCCCGATAAATTTCTTTCTAGCCCGAGCGAGCCGTGCCACGGGCGTAGCATTGGATCGCGTAATATGAGATGTTGGATTACTCAACGGGAAAGAGAAACCTATAAATTTCGAGCATACTAGTCGCTTGTAATCAATTCGCGAGTAACAGGTTCGACATTAACGCTTCGACCTCCAGTTTTTCATTACTCAACATTTTCTAATGAGACACCGTTCTTTCGCTCGCTTAAGAATCGCATGAACTGAGGAACGAAACTATTTTCTTTCGATAGTGCACACACTGATGCATTGCACGAGGTTTGATATCAAATATCGAACTTTATAATTCTGTGTCGAATTAATTGGCTGAGAGATCTAATATCTCCACTGCTCGGTTTAATTTTATCATTGATGTACTTCGATTCTTTCCTCCGCGTTTCGCGTCCGATCGCGTTCCATCGGCGAATCTTTCCCAGCGCCGCAACGAGCGCCGCGTAAATCCCTTTGATCTATGAACGTTTCGGACGCGGGGATAATCCGGCAACATCATCTTCGCCCGTGTTGTTCCGACGGAGGCGAGATTGTCGCGCGGGGAGACGCGCGCAAACAGAAGTACGCGGCGGACTCGTATGGTACAGGGGATTAAACGTAAACACGGATTAAAGCGCGGAGAACGAACGCGCCGCGTTTGCTTTAGCCGAGGCGTGAGCCGCGCTTCCGTCGCGCCGCGCGGAATCCGCGGAAATAAATTTCGGACGCGGCTGGCAGCTGCGAGGGGTTAACCGAGGGAACCCGGCGAAATGTAATTAACTCCTCGAAGAAGGGGCCGACGAACGTGCCTCGGTCGTGCTTCTCAAAGTTTCCGACTCGCCCAAGAATTATGGATCCTCGCGGCATCCTCGTTTCGCCCCCTTCGTTTCTCGCGCTTTCAGCACCGTTTCACCGTGGATCGCGAGAATTTTAACGAGCATGCACATTTTTGGCTCGTCGTTCGAATCGCGCGGCGTTCAGAATTCGATTACGATGGAGTTTCTTATCGGATGCGCTCCAGTTGAACGCTCTAACGCGTTTTTCAGTGTTAAACGCTGCATTTGTCATCGACGATTGACAGTAAACTCGATGTTAACGCCAGAGTTGAATAGCAATAATGATATCAAGTGTGCCGAGTTTAACCCTAATCGTACCACGTGTGATATAACATGTGATGCGATGATAAAAGGAATGATTAACCCTTAGCAGTCTTATGTCGAGTCAGACTCGACATTCAATTTTATTTTATTGCCACCTCTATCTAACAATTTTTTCTATATTTATTTGTAGTGTCACAATTTTACCATTTAAGGGTAACATTTCAATGACCCCAAATATTCTTGAATAAATAAATACAGCGTCATATTAAGCTGTAATCGAATGAACTAACGTCGACGTGAACCTCGAAGTGAGAAGCCAAGAGCACTTCGGACCGCAAAGGATTAAAGTGTTAATTGTAAAAGCTCAAAGAAGCTTTCGGAAATGCGATATGAAATAATCAATATAATCGATTACGATTAACGCAACGCTTCCAGTACTTCGTTACGAACTTCCCGCGAAGAAGAGACGATCGATTGCTCGAGCCAACAATATTATATTCCCCACTTCGATTTAAAGGTACTCGCATAAAAGTAACATTAATTGTCGTCCAGAACGGGCGGCGTCCCGTGGCTAGTCTGTTACAAGATGTAACGACGTCGAGGATGAAAGGCCGTGGGCGAAGCAGGGCGAAAAGAGGAACACGGTCGTTATTATTTCGCGTTACGGCTGCTCTCGGTCGTGGGGTGCGCGACGGGGAGGGACAATTGCGGGGGAGAATGAAAAGCTCGGCCGGGACAGGGTGGCCCGAGTCAACCGAGCATTTCCAGCCGAACAACACCGAGCGCGCGGGATCCACGGTTCGAATGATAAATGGGTTTTAATCAAACGCGTTCCTACAGCCACTCCCCGGCTGCTCAGTTCAACGGAGGGCACGATCGGCCCGCGCATCAATCGTCAGGCTAATTAGATCCTGAACGCTTTACACGGGCCGAGCGTTCCGGCTGCGATCGAAGAATCGAGCGAATCCGCACGCGCTTCGCACTCCTCTCGACGTTCTTTTCACGAGTGGACCTTTATCCGTCGCGGAAGCTCTCGAAGGCCTGTCCCGTCCCATCGGCGACGCCTCCTGTTTGCTGATTTGCTTATTTATTCGACGGTTCGAACGGTTCGATGGATCTCGCTGGGACGATACCCGCATTGTTTCGCGAGACGAGACGTTCACGCGCCTGCCGCCCGGTTCCTTTGCGTTGTCGGCGACGTTGGCGTTTATATAGTGTGGCTATTATTATAGATATTGAAAAGGTGGATCTTCGGTAATCGGGAATTAGGAATAAATATATGTATTTAATGAAATATGGGAACAACATTCTCTCCCCCACAAGCATTCTTCTCACTCGCGCTCATCGCAAACACTCGGATGCACTCCTGGAAAGTAGGCCCTGCATTGGGTCCGTGACGTTGCAGGCCACTTTCCCTCGACTTTGTAGCCTGTCCTTCACTCACGCTCATTCTTAAAAATTCTAAATACTACATTTGTTACACGAATCCGAGAGGAAGATACATACGGAGCAGAGAATCTTAACCACTTGCTCTGGAAAGACGTGTTACGCGTGTCGTGATGTTCTTGCCCGAAAATTACCAACGAAATATTGTACGTCGATAGTCTTATTGGATTGCGTACTCCAGATTCTTCTGAAATCTACCATCTCGTACAAAATTATTGGTAAACGACATTTTTTTTTTTCACAAATTCTTCTAGATCCTGTCGTGTTTCTCAATTCGTTGCCAGCGCAAGTGGTTAACGAACGAAGTGGATCAAAAGGAATTGACCGCGTACAAGCGACTGTTCGGTTAAAAATTGGCTTCTCTTTTCGTTCCGCGTGTATAATGCATCCTTTCGTATACTGCTCTAGTACCTTCATTCTGCGTTGTTTATTCTATTATCAGTCCAGAAACAATGACGTTACACTCTCTCGGATTTATTTACATCCATACTCAGTGAACTCCGTGCTCAGAGAAAATCGCAAGCAAACGTCGCTCAGCCGTTCGTTCCTCGGAACACACCGAAAATCTTGGTCTTGATTTACGACCGACCGGTCCGGAGTTCACGCCGCGCAGAATCTCCGTAATTGGCCGAGAAGTGGCAAAGAGATAGGTCGTTAGTCGCGTAGGTCAAGACCAGAGTTCATCGGTTATCCCGATTCACGATGTAAAGTTCGAATCCGCGTCTCCTCTCTGCTCGGAGTTGATTTACTTCAGAAAATTCGTTCTTCCATCGCTCGACTCGCGAGGAATCGCGCTTGTCCCGGTCTCCTCTCGCGCCGAGATGTTTTCCGGAGCAGAAGAAACCGCGAGCTCTCGGAATCACGGGAATACTCCGCTAACGACGGAGCGCGGACAGAACGGGGAACGTCCGAGGGAGTGAATCTACGTTTCGTTAGGCGACTCGGTCGGTTCGCCGGGAAAGGTCGGCGGCGAGCGGCAGACGAAGGAAGGAGCATCGCGTCGAACGCCGACCCCTTCCCTTCGCGCCCCGAGCTCCTGATTACTTGACGAGAGCCACCTCGAATCGATAATCGAGCCGCAATCCCCGCCGGCTAAAATGATAATGTTCCTACGGGAAATCCGGCGTTCCGCTCCCGCTTCTTCGCGCCGTAACAGCCTGG
This sequence comes from Nomia melanderi, assembly GCF_051020985.1. NCBI lineage: Eukaryota > Metazoa > Arthropoda > Insecta > Hymenoptera > Halictidae > Nomia > Nomia melanderi. The sequence continues at coordinate 15,758,864 of NC_135006.1, read as the reverse complement.
CGGGATTGGTCGAGCTGGAAGACGGTTGCTCGGTGTTCTTTTCCGGCGAAGATTACCTACGTGACTACGACCCCTCCGGTCCTCGGCCCCCGTCGGTCTCCTCCGTCCTCCTTCCTCCGTCCGCAAACGAACAGCGAGGCGAGAGTTAACCCCCGTTCGCGGCGCACCCTTTTTCCGAACGCTTCTTCTCCCCGCCGCATCGTTAAGGTAATTACCAGCTGCGGATCGTTAGAGCCAGGTGATTCACGGCGGACGAGCAGGTTCCCCGAACTTTCGAGTATCGAAACAAATGACGTGCCGACGTATTCCCCGAAAGAAATCTTGTCGGGGGGTTGCCGAGGAATCGATCGGCGATTAGAATTCCGCGCGGCCGTTGCTTTATATTGTACTGGCGCAACGTACTGAGCGGGTTCGCAGTTTTTACTCGCGCGCAGCACTTCGCGAACTCCGTGAATGGGAGCTCCGATCAATAGGATCGTTAACCGCATATTCCGAGGCGATTTCGGGGAGTTGAATCGTCGCTCGATCACCGATCGCGGTCGCAGCCTTCCGGCGAATCAGGCTGACTGGAAGATCGAGCTATCGGCGAGATTACTGTCACGTATCTAATCTCGAACCTCTCCGACGGCTAAGGGGAACGTTTCGAGCGTCTAGAGTCTAGACGGATCGGCGTCGGCGCGCCCACCCCCGCGCGGATAATAGCGGAAGACGTCGAAGGTAACGGGTGAACGCGACATTGTCGTCGCGATCGTAGTCACGTACCTAATCGGCGACTCTGTTTCCATTATTGCGCGAGCTGCGGATAGCGTCGGGCATCTCCCGTGCTTCCGTTTTTCGGAGAATCTGCTTGGGCAATGTTATATCTTAAACGGAGAAAGGCGATGTTTAGACGTTGATTAATGAATGCCGTACGAATATTAAATCGATTGATTTCCATTAATGCACGTTCGTATAGTTGAATGTCACCGCTTTAGGCAGCACTATTATTTATAGGAATGTTTTCAAATAATCATCGTTTAACTCAATGAACTACAGTAATCCGATTTGATTGAGCATTTAATATGTTAAATAATACGCTTCGTCTCTGTATACACAGTCGATGATGTTGATAAATATCAGACAAGAAAGCGATCAAGTATTTCAGCGACAAGATTCAGATGTGATCGACGAGTGAAGTTAAACACTTGTATAATTATCAACGATACACTTAGTCCCGCGTGCACAACAAGAAACGAGTTGGCTCGCGTTTCAGGGACCCTCCATTTCCTCGTCCCATCTGTCAGAAGTATTAATTAATCGTCGGTCTATTGGTCTCCGACTCTTCCGGCGGGCGAACTTCGAATCGGACCCGAGATCGCGGCCGGAGGAAAGTAATAACGGCCGTGAATTATGTTCTCCTTCGATTAATTGCTGTTCTCAGAACCACCTGTTGTTTGGACAGTAATCCGGCGGAGTAGGCGACAGCGGCGCGGGCCTCCGTATGCATCGATTGCGTCGATAATGGTTATCGATGGCCGCGCGTCTATCGATTCCCCCGGCAGTCGAGTCGGAACGAAAGCGTTCGGATAACTTGCTCGCGAGACGCGGGGGCGGCCTCCGCGCGCCGGCAAGTTTCGCTCTCTTGTAATTATCCGATGAACATTCGCGCACGCTCGGTCGCTCCCTTTACAGCCGCTAATCAACCGTGCGCGAGTTTCCACGGCAGAAAGATGCGGAATCGTAACGGTTATTATGATTCTTATTCCACCATGAAACGGGCAATCGACGCAGTCGACGACTATTAACGTTTCAATCGAGACCCGAGGCTCGATTCGAACCGGACTAACTCCCATAACGAACGGACGAACAAACGGAGAAGAGAACGGAATCGCTCGGAACGAATGCCTCGGTAAATTTCGGTGCAACGCGTGTAACCCCGAACACGGTGCAGCTCCTTTTCCAGCGAAATTTCAATGCCGAGCTTCGGGAAATGCGAGGGGATGATAAAAACGCGGTGAATTATCGGCTTGAAAAAACGCGCGCGCGCGCGGAACAATGGCGGCGCATTTTTCCGAGCCGCGTCTCCCGGTGACAGTATTGTGCGGAATTGAAAGAATCCCCGATCGCGGATCGGAAACGACAAAAGGAATTCCAGCGGACGGATGAAGCATCGAGGGGGCGACGTCCGCATAACGAATTCCCGATTATCGATCGTTTTGTCCGGGAAATCGCGGGACACTCGCAACCCGGCCGGCTCGAAAAGCGGACAGGTGACAGGTTGCGCGGATGAAAACGTTGATTGGCAGAGGCCGATACGTCCGAACGGCTGCTCGGCACCGCACGATAACGGCGTTCGTTCGCGTTATATCAATTAAGTACCCGCCAGCCTCGAAATTGATCTACGCTTAATTGGAAACGCGGCCGGCGCGGCGAAAGGGGGGCGGCGAGGAAGACCGCCGCGGCGCTGTTCCGCGCGATTTCCACGCCCGGCCGCGTATTATCGCGTGTAATTTCGTAACAGCCGCGCCGTAACTCGCCGAGCGGCGCGCGATGGACGCGTCCGCGGCCAGATAAACCTGGCCCCGCGCGAATCAAATTTTAATCGAACGATGGAACAACCGAAGACGCTCATAAATCCTCGTCACCGTTGCTAAACGCGATAATGGGTATTGATCGACTCGTCGCGTCTAGAATTATAGTTTCGTGGCTCAGCCTTTACCCTCGAAACTTCTCCACGAGGAGCATTCGACTCTTTCGAATGGGATTTTCGGATTGATCGCAACATCGGATATCGAACTTCATAATTTTCATCGGTGAAACTAACCATTGAGAGTCGTATTTCGAGCGCGGTGGATTAAACTTTTGAATACTTTGATATATTCGCGGAAGCATTTCGCATTGCTGCTTTGAAGCGTCTCCATAACGAACAGCTGAAAAGGCGGAGGCTTTTTATACGTCGATGGTTCTCAATCGAAAGTCATGAATATCAATATCCGTGTGTTCCTTAAAAACCCAGCATGTCAGGTAAATTGCCCCGAGGCGTTCTTCGAACGCTGAACCGTACTCCGAGGAGCTGTAACTTAAAAGAACTCGGCGCTCGTAGCGAAGCGGTGTTTCTTCTCGAGGCGTCTCTCGGCGTCCCGCGGACGACAGTAATTACCGTGGAAATGGCTAAAAGAGGTTTCGCGTCGCGAAAGACGTCTAGTTCCATTCCGGGAATCTCAGGGATCGCGAGATGCTGCGCGAGAAACAACGTCTCGACGGGAAATCCCTGCTCCCCCGATTTCACGTCGGATTCGCGGCGAGATTCGTATTCGTCCCGCGGTCCTCCTTCGCTGGTAAGAGGATCGAGGACCTAACCCGCACGCGTTCCTCGTGGGAAGGAATTCCGGTTTTTTCAAAAGCCCTCCGCCTGTTTGCCGCAGAGGAATACCCGCGGCAAGGACGACAAGCACCGCGAAGTCCTATCGCGAGACGTATTTTTATTCGATGCGACGAGTGCCGCGAAGTTCCTTTCAATTTTCGAGAGTGACGCGGAAGCTGCGTCAAAGTCGGGCGCATTATCCCGAGAGCAGAACATCTTGATATCTCCGAGCGAACTTAACGTTTCTATGCGCCTGTCGTGTGTGTAACAAAATGAAACTGTACCTTTAACACTGACCGTACCAATTGGACGACTGGATTTCACCCCTTGATCATTCACTTTCTCTAAGCTCGTGTGACATTTTGCTATCGATAATTTGGAGAAGCAACAAAATTCTCCATTCTATTTCAAGCGACAACTTAGTTTGACGATAATACGTTGATAGCAAAATATAGACACTGATCTTTGTTAAATTAATCTAAAAATCTCGAGTCTCGCTCGTCGTATAGCGAGGAGTTAAAATTCTGCGTTTTCATTCGTTCATGTAACCCTACACTGATTCCTATATTCTCCGTTTAATCGGTTTCTCGATGCTCCTTCCTTTTGTTTCTATTTCTGCCGAGAAGATCATCTATCACCTAGCTCGTTTGCTTTATTTTGTAGCCAGTTATTTGACTGGTAAGAAGAGTGATGGTACGGTTAGTGTTAAGGCGCCTCGGAGGAACAAAGCGCCAAGAAACGGACGCAGCAACCGTCGCGGGCGTCATTTGGACGCTAAGATGCTCGTTAACCCGCGAATTCCTCGAAAGACCGGCGCACCGACGCGCCGGCTTTGAGAGGCGAATCGGATTCGATCGTGGTTTATTCGGGAATGGAATTCTCGCGAGGGACTGTTACTCGGGAGAACCGAGTTCCGGTAGCGAGCGGAATCAATGAGAATTCCACTGGCATTCGATACTTCGACGCGACATCGAGCGGTTGCGGTGCGGCTCTCGTCGTTCGGGATTGAATAACGATGCAAGGAGTGTTCGGGTAATTAGCGTTTACCACCGTGAAGCCGTAAGTAGGACGAAATCGTTATCATTATTAAGCCACCGGAGTCCGATCCGATCTTCTGTGCCCCGGCAACTTTCCTTTTGATCGTTCCCCGACTGAGAACTTATCGGCGGGGTTTGCGTGATCGATGAAGTCGGTCGGGGGGAAAAGGAAAGGGACGACTTCCATTTGAACAACCAATTTACGTTGCGCGTCGCTGGTTCGAGAGTGGTCTAGAATTTCGTTAACGAGCAAACGACGCCGGTAGCCCGCTTCTAATCGATGGCCTTTGACCCCGTGTTTATGTAAATGGATCGTAAAGAAGCCTTCCAAGCGGCAGAAAATTATCAGCGGCTTCGCTCCCGCCCCTGGAAAATCATTGGGTACGTGTAACGTGGTTCCCTCGAGTTCCCTCCTCTGTTAACCCTTTGCACTCGACAATATTTTTCACTAAAAATATTCGTTACTTTCTAACTAAATATTAACGATATTTTTCGCAACTGACACGATTGATTATCTTCTATAAATTAAGAGACAGAACTATTTTACTTCGATGTTTTGTAATACATTGCACAAGGTTTAATATCGAATTGAACATATTATAAGTTTGCTGCGTCGAATCAGGTGGCGACTGTAAGGCCTCATTAAATTAATCATCCACAGAGCGTCCTATCATCATCCTCAAACTCGTTGCATTCGAAACTTCTCTTTCAAACACTGGACCAACGAATGGTTCGATCGAAATAGAATATTCCAATTAAATTGCCATTGGTCCGTGCACGTCGAAGCTGCGACTGAAAATTACATGAACAGCAGCTCATTGCAACATCCATCATTACGCTTTGAGGCTACTTTATACTGAACTGTTACCATCATTCACCTCTATCGTGACGCAGCAGAAAATATAAAATTTCGCAAGCAGGTCCGATAGAAGGTCCTTCAGCGTCCGGCTCCGTTTCGTTTCGTTTTGACCCCGGCCCGTGTACAACGCAGCAACGACGTTCCCCGGAAGAACTATTGGACCGGGAAAAAGGCTGGCGCCGGTCCAGCTCGCGCCGCTAACGGGCAGAAAACCGAAATGAATTCCACGCGTGTGCACGGTGTACGTTACCGCGACGAGCACACGGAACTGTGACGGATAACGCCGAGATTCGGCGCGCTGCCTTTTAATTTCCACCGCGGTGTATCCCATTTTCGTCGGAGACAACGGGGCCGCGCGACAGGATTCGCCGGAAATATTTATGGATTCGGGGCGAAGAGAGAAGAGAGCGGGAGGGCGGGAGAAAGACAGGCGCAGGAAATGGAGGTCGGTCGCGAACGAACGCGCAGCCACGCGCTAGACTAACAACGGCGTCCAGACATTTGCATATCGCCTTTATTTCCGGGAACGACATGAATCATGGGTTACCTCGGGGGCCGATGCTTCTAACCCTTAGCGGTCCAGGTTGTCTTGCAACCTATCAGCAACTAATTATGGTATCCACAGCGAAAATGAGAAATGCTATAACATTTCTTAGATCCTTTGTTCTCCTCTTTATTGCAAAATTTGGATGCGTGAGAAATCTGATAATTTTAGGGTAGTTTCTTTAAGACTCATTAAAATATTTAATATCATAACTAGTGCAATATTGGAGCCTAGAGAGTTCAAAGGGTTAACACTAGAACTACTGTGCCAGACAAGATGACTTTTGATTTCTTTGTTCCGCGATTATTGATATCTTAAAGCCATTGAATATTCAAAGTTATCTTGAAAATCAATAGTTTTACTTGACTACTATAATAAATGTCTGAAGAAACTGAGAATCTGTTGCTACAATTTTTATGAGGTTTACATAATCGATTAAAAATTTGGATGTGTGGAAAATCGAATAATTGTAGGGTAGTTTCTTTAAGATTCATTAAAATATCTAATATTATTCCTGCAATATTGGAGCCCACGGAGTTCAGAGGGTTAATAGGAATAGACTGCGAGTCGGGGCTACAGCCTCCGGAATCGCGTTCACGGATCAAATATGGAACAATCAGGGTCACAGCGCGTTACAGTCGTATCCTGATTAAAACGTGACTACTCATAATCTAAAAGCGGACTGTAATTAGCGAGAACGATCCCGGGATCGTGTATTCCCGTCGAGATGAACACGAGCAAACGAAAAGGGCGGTTCGTACGAACGGTCGTCCGAAATAGAACCGTCTCCGCGTGTTTCCGACGCCGTCCTTTCGCGTGCGCAGCGCAAAACGACCGCGCAGGGCGTGACGGTTCGTCATTACTTTGCGGTCGACCGGGTTCTCGGATCCGTCCGAGCCGCCGCGAGGGAGCGAGGGAAGAGGAAAGGAGCGGACTCGTGGAAGAAAAGCCTGCCACCTCTGCCAATAACGCTTCGGCCGTCGCGTAATCGTCCCGCGGACGGGACGAGATAAATTTACGCGTTCGGCTGGCGACAAACGGCGCCGCTCGGCCGTATGAAAGGAGCTTTATTCACGCTCGGCTTGCGCGGCTCGCAGAAATAGCGGGACGGTTCGGCGGGAGCTTCATCGAATGAGCCGCGTCGCCGGCGCTACGACTACGACGACAAAGTTCACTGGTTCGACGCGAAAGTTCGCGAGGCGAGAATACCTATTTGCGTCGCGGCGGATTCCACGGGAAACCTGTCTTTCGGGTCCGCGGAGTCGCTTGTCTCGCGACGTCTGACGTTGCGGGTACGGAGATAAGATGACAACGAGTTAAACAGATGACAGAAGAGGATCCGCGCGGAGGAGGCGGATAAGAGACATAGCTCCTTCGCGGCGGAAAATATGGTCCTCCGTTGAACGCGGGAATTTGCTTTTTCCCGAATCAAGCGAGTTAGTCGAATCCACTCCCGCCGGCAAGAAAAGCTTCAAACAAGGAGGAGCAAACAGCCTAACTATTAATACACTCGAATTGTGCAAACAGTGGGAAGATGTTAGCTGATTCTCAGTTAAAAGAGAAAGCTGCCGGGCAAACGGCGGCTTCATTCGCATGTGCAAACATCGCGGTAGCATCGAGGGGCCGGAGAGATTCAACGGAGTCGAGACGTTAATTAAATTCTTCGGGACTCGCGTCGCGGGATCGTAAAAGTGGCCGTTCCTCGGTGCGTTAAATCATCGTCCCACGGTCACGTTGAATTCCGAGGAGCCTCCACTTCCCGAATCGCCGGGCGCGATGTGTACGGACGCGACACGCTCGCGGTCCGCGCTAATCGTTCGCTCGGAGCCGGCAGGATTAACGAGGAGCCGCGGCCACGCCTCGGTTTTCTCGCGGAGCGGGTTCGAGCGATCGTAGGGCGACTTTGTCGTGACCCTGGTCCCATACTGCGCGCATCGAACCGCGACGCGGCATGTCGTCCATCATTCTTTGGAAAAATTCGGAATTTCTCCGCGCCTCGGCTACCGGGGACGCCGACATTGAGCGGAGTCGTTCTTTGTAACGGCGTGATTCACGGCCGCCAACTTGTCGCGCGGGATTCATGGCTCTCGGAATTAGCGATTCCGGTTACGAAATTCGGACGGATTTTTGCTGTAGCGCAGGTGCGCGTCGCGAGGTCATTGGCACCTTAGGTCATGGATATTCGCGTCTTTCTCGGAGACACGAGTGTCGTCTTAGCGCCACCGGTGGCGACGAGCCTCAGTTGCCGACTGTGCCTCGATACTAAGCCTACCTAGCGATTAGAGTAATCACTTCCAGTTTCTCAAAAAATCAGAACAATACCTCAAGCTTCGAATAGCCCTATCCTTGTATCCGTAAATACACAAATTCAATTAACCTTGGTAATTGAAATATCACGAGATTCTGGAGTCAGACCCGGTGTGTTCAGTGTCAGGCCCATCGAAGTCGGTCGATCATCGCGCGACCGAGGAACGTAACCGTTTCTTGATTCTCAAAGTGCATAGTTAATCCCGCGTCACAGGTGAACGTTCCGTCGACGACACGAACGACGAGATTCCCCCGGGATCGCGGCATCAACGCGACCGGAGGACTTGAAAGGCGGTTTCCGTGTTCGCGGGCGACGGTATAAATCACGCGGCAGTTCGAAAGAAGAGGGTTATTAAGCAGCGGGCCTTATCGGGTGCAGCGTCGGCCGACGATATTTCACGACGGACATCGACATCCGTCAAGCGATGTTCGCGTGGCCGCCGATATCCGGTCGCGGGGCCCCGCGGCCGCCCTCGGACAAGTACAAATCGGCGGAATCGGCGACGGGGCGAGAGCGGAGCCGGCCGCGGAACCGCCCTCGGGAGGCAGACGCGCGACGCGTTGGCCTAGGTTAGTGAAAAGTACGTGTGCGACCGGGACGCGTGGGTGGTGGGCGCCGCGGCAGCCGTCGCCCACGTTCCCAGACTGAACTTCGACTGGCCGGACGGAAGAAAAGTGCGCGCGGCGAGAAAGCGTCGTCGAAAGTCGGCGGCCGGACCTCTTCGAATCCTCCCGAGATGCTACGATATTCCGAGTGCGCGGCACGACTCGTTCCCCTCTCCGCGCCGCGGAATTATTTACATTTCCCTGCGAATCCGGCGGACGTGTTCGGGAACACGCGGGGCCGGCGCGAATTGGATCGGACGTAAGAATCGTTTAATATCATAGCAGACCCGTTCTAGAAACCCGTCGCTGTTGATACACCGTGGCGCACCGCGACGTCTCGCTACTTTCTCGTGTTACTCGTTCCGTTGTTGCTCTTTAACCCATTTCGAAGCTACGAGAATCGTACGCTCGAGAAGTCTTCTGCGCAGTTTCCAGTTTGCGCATTGGTTAGCTTTCGTATCTCGCGATTTTCGAGCGTCATCCGACACATCTACGCGTGTGTCGCTAATTGACCCTGCGAAGCGCTAAGTGCACCGGTCAACACGTTATCGGTATCGCGTGCTTTTCCACGATTCTGAATCGACTGTTCGTTACATTGAAACGCTAGAGAACCGGTACCTAGGATGAAAACCGACTCACTGTAATACTAGACGGAATATCTCTCGCTCGTACGAGAGGTCGTCTCTCGGAGCACGGTCTCGGTCGGCCATCAAATCTCGGCCGTCTATGATTCATCGATGTGTCATCGTCTCGATTCGGTACACGTGCGCCGCGAAAACTTGTCCCAGAGGCGCGGACGGCCGCGCACCGCGGCGGCCTGGCTCGGCTCGGGCCAGGCCGGCACACGCCAGTGCCCGGCGCGCGTTGGCATGCAACGAGTGCTGCGAGTGCTTTTACTCGTAAATAGATTGTATCGAGCAGCGTGCGAGTCGCCCGCCAGGCGGGAGAGAGAGGCGTTGGACAACATTCGAGGCGAGCTCGGAGCTGGCCGGGTCCATCGTCGCTGGCGAGCCAGTCTCGGGAAATCGGTTTCCTCTTCGCGAGCGTCACGTGTTCCGTTCCTCCGTGAGTTCTGGTGCGCGTCGCGTACCGTCGACTCGCTCCGTTCGTACCGCTGCTCGCTTCAAGGCCGGTACGTACCCGCGGCGAGTCCGCGACGGTTCTCAAGTTTTCGAGTGCTTCCCGTGCTACGTGCTTCGCCGTTTAATCTTCGGGGGATCGGCCGCCGTGTCTTCGCATCTTCGCGGACTTAGTCGCCATCGCGGCGACGGTGGTCCTCGTCGTTCGTGGTGCACCTATTCGCGCGACGTAGCCGTCCTCGATCCTACGACTGCTCGATACCGCGCGTGTTTTAATTGAAAGGAGTCTGAAGTGTCCCGAAATTTTGGGAATCTCGTGCACGACCTGCGCGTAAGATAAATTCGACGGAGCGTTCTGTGAATTGTGGCCGGTGGACTTCGTGGTTTTAGAAGTTCTGTTCGAGGGGAAACCGGAGAGGAAATCTAGCAGTCGCGCAGACGTCTTTGGTCTGTCGCGTGACTCAGGAATCCCCGGTATTTGAAAGTGAAATGCCCGGCTCCTGGAAAACTGTCCGTCGCCGCGGGTTCCTCGCGGCGTTCTCGGCTGCGTCGATGCTCGGGTTACGCGCGCCGCGACTTCCTCTTGATCCCTCGATCCGCGGACACCGATAAATCCGAGTAGAAAGCGGCCGCGATCTTTCCGCGCTCTCGAAACGAATGGGACGCGCCTGACGTGCTCCGATCCGCGGAGCTCAGATTTAATTGGTTGCATTTCAGTTGCGCGGATTTCGATGGGAAAAAGTGTTTCGATTCGATTTCACTTCGGCGAGAGCTATCAGAGCCATAAAAGATAATTGCTCTTGCGGTTCCATCGAATCCGAACGAGCGTTTCGGTATTCCACGCTGCGGGAATATTATTAATCGCGCGTTTGGCCGGCGCGCCGTTCGTCGAACGGGAAAACGCGGGACCGGCTTTAATTAAAGAAAAGCAAATTATCGGTGAACCGAGCTTATACGTTGACACTCGTCCGGCTCGTTCCACTGGGGAGGGAAGGCTCGCCGAAATTCTCTCGCCGACTGACGCCAGCGGGATTTACTTTCTGAAGTTTCCGCGCGGATAAAGCGACTCGTCCCGTTTGAGGTGAACGCGGACGAGCGGTTTGCGGCGAGATGTCGCAGTGGCAATGCTTTCGGAAGAATAACGCGAGCGTCTCTTATCCTGTTTGTGAAACAACGAGGGTCGACAGGTCTTCGCGCGTTCCGCGGAATGGCCCGCTTAATCGTTTGCCACGTGATTTCCTGTGTAATAAGCTCGATAAACTAATTTAACTATCAGCAATTCCCCGGGAATTCGAAGAAACGTTTATCGCAAACACTCGTTAACACGTTGAATACAGCGCAATTTCATAAAACGAAATACACAAAGTGGGGAAAGTATAATATTAAATCGTTCGATTGAATTGCATTATTATTATTATACATCTGTCTAGCTGAATCTCACCGCATTAGGTAGCGTCGTTCATAATACAGAAACATTTTCAAATGATCATCGTTTAATCGTGTGAATTATATTCGATTTGGTTAATCACCGGCGACTTCAAGGCATTCAACGCGTTAACTTTGAAGGCAATTGCGGAAGACAGTACCATGCCAGAAAGAAGTTAACTCTTAGCACTCCAGGTTGTTTTGTAATGTATCAGCAACTGCAACCAATTTTTACAGTATTCCTAGCGAACATGAGAAATGCTTTAACATTTCTTCGATCTTTTATTTTCCTTCTCAGTTCAAAATTTGGATGCGTGGAAAATCTAATAATTTTAGGGTAGTTTCTTTGAGATTCATTAAAATCTTTAATATCATAACTGGTGCGATATTGGAGCCTATATAGTTCAAATGGTAAACACTAGAACTACCGTGCCAGACAAAATGACTTTTGATTTCTTTGTTCCGCAATTATTGATATCTTAAAGCCATTGAATATTCAAAATTATCTTGAAAATGAATAGTTTTACGTGACTACTATAATGAATGTCTGAAGAAACTGAAAATCTATTGCTACAATTTTTATGAGGTTTACGTATTAATCCATTAAAAATTTGGATATGTGGAAAATCGAATAATTGTACGGTAGTTTCTTTAAGACTCATTAAAATCTTTAATACTATAACTAGTGCGATATTGTAGCCTACAGAGTTCAAAGGGTTAAACAGCATTTTTCTCGCGCGAGGAAACGAGTAACGCGCGTTCAGCTTCACAGAGCCGCGCGGTCGCGTTCGACGGTTCCATTCTCCCGGCCGCGAAGCTTGTTTTCCGCGAGCGCGCGCGCGCGCGGCCGAACGGAATATCGCTCGGATTTCCGAGCGCGCGTGCCGCGGCGCCGCTTCCTTTCGAACTTTCCTCCGTAATTTTATTCGCGAATATCATGCGCGATCCCCGCGCCTCGCCAATTACCGCGGATACGCGTCCGTCCGTTCTAGCCGCGAGCGCGAGCGAACGGCGCGCCGGCTGAGCGTGAACAGCGAAGCGAACCCGGCGAAATTAAACGATCGGGAATTCCGCCGATAGAAAGTATCCGATCCGGCGATTTTCATTTCTCCCCGGCATCCATCCTCCGGCCGTCGGGACCCGGGATTTACGATCTCCTCGCGCTATCCTATCAATAATAACCGCGAGAGTTTCTCCGCCTATCGCGCGCTACCGTCGCGATTAAATTCTACCGAACGCCACGGTGAAACGAAACTCGCGGAGGATTCTAGCGAACCGATAGTTCACCGTACCGAAACACTACACCGGTAATACGCGAGGAAATGTAAAGAGTCTCGCGATAACCGCATTGCGTGTTCACGCGCGCGTTAAATTTCCAGTGTTTTTATAAATTCCTGTCCCCTTTCAGCGATAAGTCAGCCCTGGAATGTTTCTGGTTGGTGCGAACGGCTGTTTCGAACATCACTTCGATGCTAATTCTTTGTAATTATTTCGCGGGAAATTATTCGAGAGATTGATTCACCGATAGACTGAATTTGAATTAGTCTCGATGTATGCACGCGATAGATATAATTTGACGGAAGACGTCGACACCATTGTCGAATAGAATGGTTGCGATAGTACAACGTTTACAAACAATGAAGTTTACCGTATTTAGATAACTCCAGGCATTTATTTAGTATGTCCTCGTACGGGGAAGCAATGACTGAAATGGTTAAACGGAATCAAACCGGAATACAACCAGCATCGATGCAAACTGACCGTAATCTGCTCGCAAATGCTCCGAAACGTATCTCGAAATTACCGTAGAACGCGAGCGTAAGTAGCGCGGTCCGACCTCAGTCCGATTCTACTTACCGCCGGACGAACTTCTACCGGCCGTAACTACTGCCCGGGTCGGTTCGTTTGGACCATGGCTAACCGAAAACGAACCTAACTACTCCGCGCTAGGACGAGCTTCCGGGCATCCTACGGTTGTTAAATCCACTTTGATCTATGAGGAACCGAGCTCGATCATTGCCGCTTACAGCTTAATCCTTTGTACTCCAAAAATTTGTCGCTAGAAATATTCAATCTACTTTTACGAGATATAAATGACATTTTTTGGAACTAACTTAACGAGGAATCTGTTCGCAAAATAATGGGAACAATGGTGTTTTATTTCCACATTTAACGTATCGATAGATTACTCAAGACTTAATGTTACATTGCGTACCGGCTAACTTTCAGAAAACTGAATTGTGATGGCAATTTTCACTGAGGTCAACTTGTATCGCTATACATAGAAAAACTCAGATATATTGCTGTGTAATATATTTTAAATGGATAATCGATTCGAATTAAATTTTATATTTCTTCAATACTGCGGTAATTAGTTGCATAGCTAAGTGTCTTTATATAAAAACGAGATTTCTCGTTACCGGTACGCAACGTGTTAAATACGAAATTTTACAATTTTGATGCAATCGAGTGCGATCATTTAACAATTTAAATATGTATAACACAAATCCAAAGTGAAACTTACAAATTCGAATTCCTTGTTCTCTTCCGTAAGTTAGAAATGTTCGTTTAATCGATGATTAAACACGTATCGATATAATCACCGACGCTCGCGCTTTTAGTAGCCGAAATTTAGCCGGCGTTTGAAAAATATTTCATCGCTCGAGGTGGCCGACGAAAGGAAAAGAGAAAACAAACAGCCGCTTATTGCCCCGCAATCGTTACTTAACGATTTCTCCTCGAGCTCGTTAATTTACATCGAATCTCGAGTATCTCGTTTCCCGACGCGTTCTAGAGATTCCACGGCGAACGTTTTCAAAGTAACGAACGATCCGCGGAATGCGGAGACGTTCGGTAATTAACCGCGAACGAACGTCGAGGGACTGTTGGCCCGCGACGAGCGTCGAGCGTATTTTGGGGCGCGCGTCGAGACGCAACGGCAACGGAACTCGTAGACTTTCGCGAGCGGGATCTTACGGGAACGCCGACGGAAGCGTTTCCAGTCGGCGTGCAACTTCGGCGTCCAGGTTCCCCTCGTTAGCCGGCGGGGCCGCGTTAATTATTCAACGAGGTTTCTTGCGACGACTCGGTTTAATAACGGGCCGCGATAGCGTTATCTCTTATCAAATATGAAAGACGCCGCGCTCGTACGTTAATTTTATCAGCATTAGCGCGCGCGCCGTCCCCGGACAGTGAAATACTTTCCCGGGAGCCGTTTGTCCCGCGGTCTTCTCCTCTCCGAGGAGTGATAAAGGTCCGCTCGGACGCGTCGCTCGTAACTAATAGGCAGCGCGAAATTAATTGGAACCACGAGGACCGGGCGAGGCGGAGGTCGCGCAACGATTTTTCACCGGGCTCGATACTCGCGACACCCGTTTGTCTCTGTTCTCGATTACGCGAGGAGGAACGACCGAAACGCGAAACAGCGGCGAGAACTGCGAGCAACAATTCGCGATGCATTAGCTAATTTCTGCTTTTTCCTGCAGCATGTTTTCCCTTTTAGACATTAGTCCTCTCGGAGATACAGTGAAATATTTGCAACGAAAATTTCCATGGCGAAGCTACCGAGCAGTGAAATTCGCCGACATTCTTCCGTAGAAACCGTAATAATTCGTCTATTAAGATTTCTAATTAATTGACCATTCTGTTCGAGTAGAGGTGAAGCAGTTTCTTTGTTAATTTCACGGAGGATCGTATTCGATACTTGTAACAAGACGGAACTAAGGATGCCTCATTTTCACCTATCCGGTGATTCGAGCTCTCCCGGTGTATCTAATTGAATATCAGTTGGAATGTGTTCAATCGTACGATCTCCACTTTGAAACTGTGTTAACGATCAAGCTGGTATTAACTGTAGAAACAGTCTCGACAACTCTACCCTCGTTCCTGGTGGATTCAGTGCATCGGCTAAACAAAGATTTCTAATTATCCCCATTAGATGGAACGCCCGCTGCAATTGGGCTAACGAGGTAACCAATCAGCCTCGCGAGACCTCCCACTTGTTACCGCTATTCCGATGAACCTGAAACCCGCGGCTTCTACTTCCGCGCTTCCTCTGTTTATTCGTAACCAAGCGACCATAACGTTCGCTCGCCCTATGAGTTATCGAGCCACGGACTATACACCCGACGCGGGGAAGACCAGCGACACGGTTGAGTTTTCCGGAAATTTTCCCGGCCGATGTAAACCCCCGGAAAGTTGAGCAGCTTCGAACTTCCATCCAACGGGGGATTATTAAGTTCGCGATGGAAGGGATCGCGAAGGCTCGTCGCCGGCGCCCGCCGCCCCCACCTGATCCCGGCCGATAATGCGAGTGCATTTTACGAGACGCTCGGCGAAACAACCTCCGGGCGTGATTGGACGACCAACAAATTCTCGAACCGACGAGCTTCTTTTCCCCTCGCCGCAAAGTCCGCGCGGAATAAAGCTCGATGTTTTAAGACCGAGCCTTCTTAACCGGTTAACTGTGGAATTTTGTTGGGAAAACCTGTCGTTAAAATAAACAAATGGAGCGTGCAGTCGTCGAACGCAGGACGAATGCGCGTAGAGTATATTTTGACACTAGGTTCACGGGCATTTATCGTACACTTGATTCTATTGTTCCTAAAAGATGATGCTCGTTTATGTAGATTATGGAAACTGGAGATTTGATAGTAGGTAATTGGGGTACACGTGTGATCGCATCAACCAAAATAATATTTCTAAAATCCAATATGCGTGTATTGGACAATCCAGCTATGTAATATAGCTGAAGTATGCATGGAAGTCTCGAATACTAGCGAAGAACAATGACATGTCAGTATCTCTTATCTGAATAATTAAATTATTCATTTGTAGCTTCCGAATTTCATCGAAGGGTTAATAGGATTGACAGGGAACAGACTATCCCGTACAAACAGCGAGACGAAAATGCAGTCGGGATTTCCGGAAGAAATTCTCGCCGCGAAGTAACAGCTGCACGATCCCCGCGGATTCGCGCGGTCCCTATAAAATCGTTGATCTAGAATCGGGTAGGGTTAGAGCCGGACTGTGACCCACATAAAATCCGAGTAAAAGCCACGGGCCGCGTCGACGGACGATCACGGAATGGGATCGTAAACGGAACGCTCGGCCGGCGGATCATTTCCGCGTCGCGGCGGGTTCCGCGGCGTTGTCTCCGGGCATCGATTCTCGATCGCGAGACGAAAGTTCCCAGCTGTTTTCGTTACACGGAGCACGTCGCTCGATCAAAATTCTCCCGTCGGGAACTTATGGTTCACGATGCTCATCCTGCGTTATCATAATCGTTAATCCGATTACACTGTCGACGATTGAATTGTCAATTCAATTACCGATTCCGTTTGCGATCCGCAACTGCTAATCCGTAACTGAAACTGAGGTGATTAGAACAAAAAATTGAATATTCTAATTAGTCACTCGCGGTCGAATTAGAAATCGGCTCGTAGTCTTCTAAACTGATAATTCGATCCACGAGAAACGATCTTTCTCCATTCCGAGGGAGCGACATTTTTGTCAGAGGCGAAACTTACGCGGAATACACGCTTCCACCGTCTGCCAGTCTGTTACTCGAGATTACGCGTCAATCATTAGCCTTCTCGGATTACGTTTCAGCCGAGTTCGCGAGAGGGCCGAGTATAATTCGACGCGGAAGGGGCTCGGCCGAAGTTTCCGCGGCGCGGAAAGAGCGTCGCGAATCCGAGGCGCGTTGCCCGTGGCTCCGATTCGCAACGTCTGTCAATGCGGACCGAGGCGAAACGGTGCTCGGTGAACGGTCGAGCCGGGTCGAACCGTTTAAATCGCCGTTGTTGAACATACTTCGGTAGTTACGTCAGCCGGCGCGCGGCGCGCGGTATCGAGTTTTCTCGAGCCGAGCGGCGGCGCGAGCGCGACCCATTTCTCCGTGGAAAAATTCGCCATTGAGTCGGTGCGGCGAACCACCGGCGCGATCTCGAGCGTCGAGGCACTAACGGGCCTCGTTAAGACTGTTGCGAGCGGACGGGACGCGGAGGCACGTTTATGCGGCTCGTAAAACCCCGAGGAATCGGCCCGGGAATCGAGAGGCTTCCCGGTATTCGCTGCGAACGGCTTCGATCCGCAACAGAAAACGATAAGAACGGTAACCGGTGAACGCAAGCGAAACGGCTGTCCGATATTCCGTGGATCGAAACTTCGAAACTCCACGGCATTCCACGGAACCCGGTGTTTGATCGTTGAATCGTTAGATCGGCGAGTTTATCGAGCCGCCGCGAGCGTATCTTTCAGAACGGATGCTCGGTGTGCGCGAACTTCGTATCGTTCTACGCCGAAAAATAAAGAACTCCGGCGAAATTATGAAGAAACGAGATTTTCGACGGGCGGACAATGGTCGTGCATCGCTGGCGGGAGGTTAATGTCGTACGAACGAATATTAGGAACAATAGAGAAAAGAAGACAAAGGTTAACCAGGCGGAGTAAAGGGTTTACGAGCTTCGCCCTGAAATTTGGCTGGGAGAACGAGCGGGTAGAAAATGTCGCCGCCGCGCGACTATCGCCGGGGGATCGTCCGCCTGAAGGATTCCAGAGTTTTCCTAATTAATCCCGACATTTTCTCGTTTATCACTTCCTTCCGGAGCGGCGTCGCGCGTTCACGAGGCCACGGGCGAACTAGGATTTTTAATAACGGGCCGTTGCGTTATTCCGGCTGGTCTCGTCCCGACGATTTCATCTTCCCGTGCTCGCGTGACGAGGCACGCTCGCGGATACGCTCATAATTAACAAGCACGTCGGACCGCCGGAAAATTGGCCGTGTCCCGGCCGCGTCTGCCGCGTAATCATCGGTTCGACGATAAAGTCAACGTCGGCAGACTGCAGTCGGCGTTTCACGCTTTCCCGAGCTCCCCCCGCTCCCGTCCGTAATTTCAGCTCCTATTTATTTACATAGCCGGCCCCGCAAACTGGAGGCTACCTTGAAATTGAGATAAAAGTCTGCGGAGTGCTGCCGAGCGGAATTTCCTCCCGTAATCGCGGCTCGTCGGCGGATATCGGCGCGGGAATCCCTGCTTTTCCTTCTCGCTTTTAAATTTCATATCTGTCCGCGCATTTTCTCCCCTAAATATTTGCATCGCCGAGATAGGCGAGTGTTTTCCTTGTTAAATATGACGCTCGGTATTTAGGTTATCAAACCGCCGTCGTACTATAAATAACCAGATAGACCGGAAACAAATGTTCCTCGAGTCTATCGCTTCGGCTACGACAGAATTTCGCGTCGGCGTTCTTAAGAAATTTTATCAACTGAATGGAACCAATCTAAAGTAATCGCATTTATATAATATACGATTAACGGAAGTAATTGAAGTAGACTTCACTGACGTCTGGTCTAAGCTTCTTCTGCGAATACAATGCAATTTAGCAGCGAATGCAACGTGGTTCAAACGGTTCCTCCGAAGAAAACAAGAGGAACGTTCAGCGGAAGAACCGAGTGCATTCGATGTAGAGCATCCCAGGTCGTAGAGACAAATACATCGAGAAAGACGCGTTCAATTTTCTCGCGAGCTTCATTAATGGCCACGCCCCGCCGCAAATAATCGAGCCCAGTGTCCCATTGACAAGCGGCCAATTAATCGCAGCAATAAGTCGACGCGTTTCGCAGGTGGCCCGAGAGCGGCCGACTCTCCCTTTTACGATCCAACTTCCCGGGGCCACGATTATGAACGGAAAAGCGAATTTATTGCGATGGGGGGACTTAGGCGATTATCGATCCCGCCCATTGTGCCGAAGAATGGCCGGGACCGGTCCTGGTAATTTGCGTGGGCGTTTCGAAGAAGCGAACACGGGTGTCTCTATGCCGCCGCGAGTTCGCGGAATCGCTTATTTTCGTCCCAGCGCTCGCGCGCTCGAACACGCGCGCTCTCCGATATCTATAAATTCCATGGAAATCATAATAATTCGCCTTTAAACCCACGCGCCGTCATTAACCGAGGTTTTACCGCGAGCCTCCATTCGGGAATTTAAACCGCTCGACGGGAGAATGCGACTATAAGGCTCCGCGACTCTCGCTCGGACCTACACAAGAAACTGCGACGTCCACGTTCGTAAAATATCCAGCTGCAGAATGGAACCTTAAAAATCCCCGAGGTCCAATGAACTTTAATTAGCCGAGGGGCGAGAGTTCTCGAACTCGCGCAGAAAAATTCTGCGAATCGAGCCTGTCGCGACGTTCGGACGATACCGCGTCGCAGATCCATGGAAACGGGTGAAAGTTAGGCGGCCGGCTAAACGGAGAGGCGGGTGGATGGATTTGTCGACTCGTCGTAAAGTTTCCTACGAGCGAGCGACTCGACTTCGGTCTCGCCTCGCGCGATCCGGAGGATAACGACGGTTCTCTTTCCCCGAAACGGAACGGAATGGAACGTCGCCGCGTCGATTCCCCGGGAACAGAAACAATTCCCATTACCGCGAAACCGTGGCGTCGCGCCACGGAACGGCGTAAAATTCGCTTCGTTCGCGGGCAAAAAGCAGCCGTAATTATCCCCGGCGACCTCTCGAAGCGACGACTTCGCGGGGACCTCGCGGCCGCGATTTTAATCCAGATATCATTTATTTGAGAACGCCGCGGCGGGACCCGTTGTTCCCGCAATTCCTCGCGGCGGAATTATTGCCGGCCGTGTAAACCGTGCCCGGGCATTAGCCCGGCATCCGTGTTACGGCCGAGCGGGGTTTCTCTTTCTTATTGAAATGCTAATAATTCCAGCTCCCCGGCTGTCTCCGCGCGCCTTCCGGCAGCTCGCAATCTCTCGTCCCGCGTTATCTCCTTCGGGAGCGCTCCTCGCCTCGCTAACGTTATTAGGTCAAACGGTCGCCTTCTTCTGGAGCGAATTTCGCTGCGCGCGATACGGAATCCAGCGGCGAGAGCGAGCGGAGCGGCATTCCCGCGCGATCGAAATTTCGCCGTTCGACGCGAATTCCACGGATTTCGAATCGATGGGGAAACAACGCCTCGACTAGCGACGACGCAGCGTCGCGACGATCCGCTCCGACCTGCCCGGCTGATCGCTGGTATTTCGTGCGATGAAATTTAACGGGACTGCGCGATGTAATTAAGAGGAGATTCACGTGTAATTCGGTCGCGTTCATAAACAGATATTTAATTCATATACATTCTCGTTCATCCTCGTTTGCGGGAATCGCGATATGGACGTGGATTTTCGGTCCGGTTAATCTAAACGCGGGTGAATTTTAGAGCTTCGGTACCGAAAGCGTATCGCTCTCGTCTGCTTTGGACACGATAAATCGTAGAAATATGAAATACCTCGGAAACGAGTTCGAAGATCGAGAGGAGAGATTCAACGTTTTCATCGCGAACTCGTTAGGAACTGAACCATGAGAGCGGAAGCGTTGACGTATCGGTGATTAATCCGCTGCGAAGACGCTCGAGCACCCCATTGGACAGTACTTAATTATAAACCGGCAGCATTCTTGTATGGCCGACGGAACGGTCGTTTACCTTAATTACGCCGGCTGTAGACGCGGCAGAATGAAACGCGAGCCGGCTATAATTAGAGGAAAGTTCGCGGGGCCCCGGTAATATCGTTTACGATTTATCGTCGGCGAGGCCTCCGAAGTTTCAGTTATTAGTTCCGAAAGAGTTTTCGTATCTCTCGCCGGGTCTCTCGGCCGGATTCCGCGCGAATCCTTTTATCCCGGGCGAAGGCTGCGCGCGGCAGCCACCTAACAAACTTAGACTCTCTCGTCGCGTTCTCGCGATGCGCCGCGGCGACGGCGTCGAGCCACTCCCGTGATTGCATTATATCTGACACGGCACCGTCGAGGCCGTTCTCAGGAGACGGCTGCCGACGACGCTTTCGTTGCTCGTCGTCGGCGCGCCCAATTTTATTTTTCCCCGGCCGGAACGGCTCTCTCGTCGCCACGACGCGCGGAGACGCGCCGAGACCGTTTCATCTTTGCCAACGGGGTCCGCGCGAGCAATTCTCTCTAATTTACCTTGGGATTCTCTCTTTCTCCTTTCCGCATCTTTGCGAATGATTATTAATATTTATCGAGCTGGCCGTCTGCGGCGGACTTCCCTCCTTCTTTTGTTCGTATTTTTGTCGTTAACAGACTCGCGTTAACTCTTTTCCTGTGGCGCGTTCGCAGATGAATCGGACCAATCTTGTGCTTCTCCGTGATGGAGACTTTTATGGAAATTGTATTCTACTCTTGTGGACAATATTCTGAGTAAATTCTTAATGTGCATTGTTAGGCTGTTGTTTGAAAGACATTAAAGGTACTTATAGACGCTGTTCGCAGTTAAAAAGTGAAGTTGCGAGGATGTAGGGTTGAAAGAGATCTACTGGAAGAGCTACGAAACAGGGACTCGGTTCTAGTTGTCAATAAACCGAACGGGATTCGACTGTTCGACGCTTAACGCGTTAAACATCCGCTGCGTCAGGAACGACGCTCGAATGAGAATTCTAAAATATCGCCGACCCGTGAACCGATCGAACTCCCGTAACAGTTGCCACGCTAATCCGCCAGCAACCGGAGTGCCCAGCAACCCTCGGTACAACGGGAAAAAAGAATCGAAGGCGTTCAAGGAGTTAATTTGACATTAATTGCGCGTTTCCCGCGGCGTCGCCTGCATAAACCATAAACAAGCCCCGTTCCTCGACCACCTCTTAATTACCGGCGAATCCAATTACGGGCAGCTCCGGCGGCGAGCTGCGTCGGAGGCGAAAGAAACGGAGTCTTCCCCACCTCGATCTTCCCGCTCGAATCGAGGAAAAGGGAAGACCGGAGGGCGAGGACCGAGAAATCAGCGTCGATGTATTCAATTAGTCGGGGAACGACCCTTCGCGAGTAATTAGCATCGGACCGCCGAGTGGCCCGAATCGCTCTCGCCGGCCGTTTCCGCGTGAAATTTTGTTTGCTCCTTTCGACGCGTCTGGCCGTAACGATAAAGGCTGTGTCTTTATTGCCGTTCCGCTCTGCCAACGGTAATCGTCGCGAGTTACTCGCGACTAGTTTAGCCTCGCGCCGGCAGTCACACCGGGATCATCGTACCATCGAAATTTCGCCGCGCACCGGCTCCGCGAGTGTTCCAGCCGACAACTCGTACTTGTTTCGTTTCGTTCGAATGTTATACAACCGAGTCGCGCCCGTTTTCGGTGTTCACTTCTCAACTCGGCAACCTCGTGCGCCATCGCAACGGCTAGTGTGCCAATTAAGCGGGGATATTATACGAATCACTCGGAGTAAATATTTATCGCAGATAATTAGCGAACGAATTCTTTCCCCGCGCTGTTCGCGGTGGATTATTGCGTCCGTTTATACGAATAATTTATCGTTATTCCGGTAATAACGATAATTCCGAGAGATTCTGGGGAACGCTCGATCGGCTAATTAATCATCAGCGCCGAATACGAAGCCATTCGTGCGGAAGTTCGTCCGTTGTTCGCGACTTTGATCCGTTGAAATGAAATTTCGCCCGGTGCCGGCAGCGTATTATTAAACGCGCGATGCGCGGAACGAGTCGACGGTGGTGTTTACGTACGCGTCACGCAAATTTGAGGAAGACGGCGGACGCCTCGCGTGAAGAAATTGGAATGTATCGCCGCGCGGCGCGGGGGGAGGCGGGGGCACGAACGATCGTCTGCCACGAATTACGAGAGGAACCTGGAAATATTACGCAACGTTATTATAATATTAAATTTCCGGGAGAATCAAAGAACGAGCCGCGCTTCCAATTAAAACGAACAAACATTTCGCAACGATCGGGGGCGATTTGCGCGCGATTGAAAAGTCGACGCACAAAGGCTCGTAAATAATTCAACCGGCCCCGAGCATCAAATATTAATAATTAATTTCACGCTGCGAGGCTGCTCTCGAATAAATTACGAACGTAATTAGACCGCGGAACTAATCACGGAATGAAATTATCAATAAATTAGGCGCGCGTTACAGTCGACCGCGATGATGTTTCGCGTAACAGCGTACGAGGATGCACGGAAGTTCCTCGGACGGTTTCGATAACCGGCGATCGGCTCGGCACGCCGACGCCATCGCGCGAGCGTGTTCCGACGATTCCCGGGAATTTCGAGTCCCACTCTTCTCTTTCCTTTTTTTTTCCTCCTTTCGCGCAAACGCTACGCGCGCGTTGCGTTGTCTCGGTCGAGTGACCTCGTCCACCTTCCCCGGGTATTTTTAAACGTTCTCAAACGAACGACCGAATCCAATCTACGCGCCAGTCGCTGGCGGATCATCGTTCGATTTTTCTCGCCGGCGTCGCGCGTTCGAGCCAGTCCCCGTCTCCGGAGAGAATAGAAAAGATCTTTATTAAATTGCTCGGGCGACTCGGGTGAGAATTCCTCGGACGTTCCGCGCGAGCATCGCCGAGGCGTCGCGCGCGAAAGAAGCGGGGCCACGCTCCGGGAACATCGCGAAACAATCGTTCTCGCGCCATTGTCCTCCATTCCGAAGCTTTCAAAGGAATTGTTCGATCCCCCGGGTCCCGCGGACAGCCCCAGGGAAAGTTTCGCAAACGAATCCGCCTCGGCCGGCGTCTGGGCGTCCCCGATTTCTTAAAATACCCGCGCGGAAGCCGGGGTGGGTTACCCTCATTTTTCATCCCGCCGCCGGAAGAAAGACGAAACGGTCCTCCTAAAGGCACGCCGGCCGCGGAGCAAAGCGAAAGCGGGTCTTGTGTACCCGCGGCAAGAAAACTAAGTGGAAACTGTCCGCCGATCCCGGCGGAACTGTGCCAACCAGCCGGAGTTCTTTCGATCGCCCCCAATTCCGGCGCGCTCCTCGCGCGACCCTTGCCGCCTTCGCCTCCCTTCAGCCATCGGCGAACTGCGAATCTCATCTTTACGTAATCTCGCCGGTCCCATCGCGAATCTCTTCCTTTATGAAAATCTCATAAAATATTCCGCTTGTTTTCGGGAACGAAATTTTCATCGATCTCCCCTCGTAGATTCGAACTTTCCTCGCCGACCTTCGGCTCGGCGAGTTTAATCCCGCTGCTTCCGAGTATTGCCGACTCGTCGAGTCTATCGCCTCGGAATCTATAATACATTTCATTCCATCGCTTCCACTTTAATCTTAGAATCTTCTCCGCGACTCGAAGATACACGTAAAATTGTTTCAAAGGAATCCGGTAACTCGCGAGCATAAATGAAGCACGCCTTATACCCGAAGATTCGCAACCAACGTGCATGAGACTGATCTCGAGTGAAGCGAAATGTGTCGGTGAACGATAATCCTTCCCCTGGTGCGGTTCCTACGCAGAAATCGAGCGTCCAGGTGTCGGAGCGGACTACAGTGATCGTCGTGGTTCGATCTTGAGGTAATCCGCGCGTGCGTCGCGACGAAGAGAGGAGAGTCCGCGAGGAGCGAGGCATCGGACGCGCGAAGGAGCGCGACAGCGGAACGACAGGACCGCGAGGAAGCGACTAAAGTGCAAAGTGACGTCGCTCGGCCGAGACTCGAGCGTGTCTCGGATGCGGGGAAGATGATGAAGAGTGTCGGGGCTCGGGGCGAGTTCCGGTTTCCCCTGGAGAGGTCGGCGGCGGAGGTCTGCCGCGCGGGACGATGCCGCAGCAAAAATTCCACTGCGGCGAGTGCAAGAGTCGTCTGCCCGACTTGACCAGCGACATGTGTCGGCTGTTGTCCTACAGGAGCCTGAACGGCCTGACGAAGGAGAAAGACAGGCGGAGGAGAGCCGAGGATCAAGGGAAGTCCACCAAGTCCGCCGACGAGGACAAGGTAAGATGGCGGCCGGCTCCCATCTAGCCCGGGACGCGCGAGGAGATATTTTCATTCCGACGTTTAATTGGAGCTTTTCAAGGAGCGGACACGCCGAAGGCCGGGACGCGAGAAATTCTCGTTTAAACATGTTAAACGCCGGGCGAGGAGAAACGCACCGCGGTCTCATTAGCGGGAATCCGTAATGACGGTTGAATTAACGATTTCCACGCAGCTCGCAAATTCGGAATAATTCGCGGCGCATTGTTGCCTCCTTTAATTGCTGCCGTCCGATCAGAATGATCCACTCCGCGGATCAAACGATCCACTCGGGAACATTCGATCGTCGCGCGAACGACAATCTCGCGAAAGAGACGCGAAAGACTCGAATCTTTACGAGACTAACGAGCGCAACAGGGCAATAACGGAAGCAACGAGCACCGTGCACCACGGCGCACTCCTTTCTAATTTCTTTTTCAAATATTCTCGAATGATACCGTCGAATTACCCGGAAAACACCCGTTTCCCGGGACGATACGTAATCTCTGTGCTCAAACTTTCCCGCATCCCCCGCAGATTCCCGTGCAAACAAACCGTAAAGGAGCAAAGGCTTTGCGCGCTGCTCGGGAACACGCTCGAAGGGACACCGGGACGGTGGAAAAACAGGAAAAAACGAACGATCGAATCGCCGGGCGGGACTTATCGAGAAAATTGCTGGCCGGAACAATCAAATTCGCCCGGCGAGCGAAAAAGAGCGCGCCCCGCGACTCCCGGCCTCTCGCTCTGTCCAGAAATCGAACGATTAAATAAACCGATAGAGGGACAGAGCGAAAGGGAGGGAGAGAGAAAGGGAGCGTGTCGTAACGCTCGCAAAGGCCGAGCGTAAATAGCACTCGCAGGTACGAGTTTATCGACTGCCGGCATGACAGAACGTTTTACTCCGATTGCGAGCCGGGGCCGCATAACTCGATGAAACGGTTTGTCGTAACGTTCGATTCGTTTTTCCGCCTCCGCCCCCTCCTCCCCCGCGCCGCCGCTCTTCCTCGTCCTCTTCCGGTCGGCGTCCGCGCGACCTGGGAATCCTGCGCTTCGCTCTGAAACAGCGTTTCGGGTCGATTTCCATCGCGCGCGCCGCGCGGCCGAGTATCGCCACCGGCCAGCTTCCCATTCGCTGCGCGCCGGGATATTGCAACTTGTACTTTTTGTCGTCGCGCCTCGTCTCGCTCCGTGGAACACGGCGCGCGCGGCGCACGAAAAACGCTGGACGTTGCCCTTCGCTCTCTCGAATCCGATGGAACTTCCGAGTTTAAATACTTGCCGGCGGAAAATATTCCTCCCCGGCGTTACGGCTGTTTCTCCGGCGAGCGTATTTTTCCCCGTGACGCGCTCCGCCCTTTCTCGTGCGATCGACTCCCCCGTGTGCGACGTTCAAAAGGGACAATTTTTCGGGGGACCGAGGGGCGGGTATTATTCTTCGTCGGCCGTGAGCGAATGCGTATTACCATTGCTGCGAAGCGAAAATATTTTCATTACCGGGAAAGCTTTCTGGCTGTAAAATAATTTCGGGAAAACACTGGTCCCGGAATAAACGCGCGAACCGGTAGACGCGGGAGGAGTTGCGAAACGTTACTGCAACCTCTTATGTACGGTGTGCCACTGTAACGACTCGATGTCAACTTATACCACGATGCGCCACTATAGTGGCTTTCACGGATACTTCACTACAGCGGATTCTTTTCGTCATCGATAGTTGTGCACATTACAATCTGATGTAACGTGATTGCACAGTGGAACGTTCTATCTCAAATCGCAGTGACGTTACATTTATTTGTAAACGATTTTGCTTGTCGATACTCGGGGGCCTGACGGACAGTCCAGGCCCATTGACAAACTTATGACCAAGGGGACCATGACCTGTGTCACGTACGTTCTCGACCGAGCAGCTTTCCTTTTTGGGAAAGCAGTTTAAGAGTAATAAATTTATCTAACCTGACTACGGACTCAGTTTTTAGTTTAGCAGCCCTACATATTACATAGACCGTGTCAAACCTTGTACAGCTTCGCGGCTGAAAGGTTAAGAGCAAGCTTGCGAATCGCGTGATGTATCAGAGGTCGTGGAAAGCACGGGGATTTAGTAGACTGGCATTAGAGGCACGAAGGAGTAGTCGATTATTTCGAAGAGATAACTGGACTCGATCGGCCGTTTCAACGGCGTGAACCGGAGGAAGCGTGAAACCGTGAGTAACCGGCGCCGACCGAAACTTTTCTCGCCGAGCTGTCGCGCAGTCCATGAAAGATTCGAGGACGACGCGGTTCCGGGGTTCGTTAAGCGCGCCGGCGGGCTCGGCGAGTTTTCGTTATCTGAAATGAGATCCCGGGACGGTCGGCGGAAGCGAATTAAAAAAACGCGAGACGCTCGCGAGCTGGCACGCGGAGCGATTCCGCGCGAACGTCCCGTCCTGTCGTAGACAATATTTCCGAGCTCCGCTTCGACGCCTGAACTGTACAATCGGATTATTAAATAACATCGCACAACACTACTTTCTATCGTTCGAGGATAATACCCGCGTAATCCTGACAGAAAATCGTTCCGAATTCAGCTGTCCCTTTGGGAAGATTAATGGGTCGGCCCGAACGTTCGCAAATTTCAGGATTAGCCGAGCACGCCGCGCTTCTTCGAGTCCGTTTCAACTTTCGCGCGCTCCTGAGTTATCGTTCCCGGATACCACGCTGGCCGACATTCGTAAATATTGTAATTCGCGAATGATCCTCCGCGGTGAATCAAAGACTCGCCCCGACCCGGTTATTATCCCGAGCGTTCCCGCGAAGTTCCCAGAATTGTTGCATCGACGATTTAAATTGAATCGCAACGGACGTTCCATCGAGGGAAACTTGTCTCGGAGCGTATCGCGACTGCTTCTCGTGATCGAAATTTTCAGTGAACTTTCTACGATTCGCGTTCTACAACCTGTAGCTGAACGGACGTGAAATGTCTTCGAGTATGAAAAATTCTAACATACCGACACGCGATATAACGCTCGCGCATCCATAGTCGTTTCCGCGAAGCAGAAGCGATGTCTTCCGGCTCCGTTCCTCCTTCTCTCTTCCGTCTTCGTCGTCTTCCCTTCGTCTCATTAGACCATCGCGTATTTTCTCTCCGCTTGTCTCACTGTGGGTCCTCGTACATGCGAATGCACCGCAGCGGCGTGTATCAAAAGACGCGCGCACCCGCCGCCCGCTAAAACGAATAACAATGAATAATGATATGGGGAGACGCTCCAGCTCCTGAATCGAATTTCCATGCACAATTCCTGTTTATAAATTCCGCAATAAAACCGTGTCGGTCGCCGTTGCAGACTTCGCTCGCGAAATCGGGCGCGATGAATTCCGCTCTGCGAAGGCAGGTGGGATTCCTCGGATTGACGACCCGCGAGTCGCGCTCGAATCTCGAACCGTGCACAACACCGTGGAATGAAATAATAACCCTTTGCACTCGGAAGTCTTTCGCTAGAAATACCCAACGCGAAAGATAGGTGATATTCTTTGAAACTAAGTAACGGAAGAATTTACATGAATTAAGGAACAAAGCTATTTTGTCTCAATATTTCATGTATCGATGCTTTATACGAAGATTAACGTCGTATACGAGACGTTATATTGTTACTATATTAACCCTTCGCGGAAGATTCTTAGAAATATACAGAACCTTCAACAGAAACTAGATGATCTATCGATCACTTAATAGAACAAAAGGAAACTACGTGCTGATCTCTAGATGTTCGAGTAACTGAATCACTCGTTTACGACTTGGTCTTCTAAATATGAATATTTCACCTCGAAATGTCGACTTTCGTCCGCAAAGGGTTAAATCAAGTGACGAAGAGTCATTTCTCGTATATGGAAGGGGTAATGGACAGAACGAACAAGGAACAAGCTGCTTTTCATCGTTTCCCCTTGGAGTTTCACGATAATTAAGCGTTCAGGTGATTTTCCAGCGTTTTCATCTTCTTCCGAGCCGAGTATCGTCTAAGGCTCCGTTGATCGCGATAATTGCTCGAGATTATTCCACGCGTCTCGAGCGTGGAACAAGCCGGCCGTGTTGTAGAGATCCAGGATCCCGTGGAAACACCGTCGCGCGAGGAGAACCTTGAAGAAACTTAACACCTTGCCGCGCAACGCGAGTCACGCGATAAATAATGGATACGGTGTTGTTCGGTTTCCAGCCGCGAAACGCAAGATGCGTTTAACA
Source organism: Nomia melanderi (assembly GCF_051020985.1). Classification (NCBI taxonomy): domain Eukaryota; kingdom Metazoa; phylum Arthropoda; class Insecta; order Hymenoptera; family Halictidae; genus Nomia; species Nomia melanderi. The sequence goes on along the minus strand of NC_135006.1, from coordinate 15,729,699 downwards.
CCGCGGTAAGGTCGCGACGGGAAAATAGGAAAAACCGAATCGATCGCACGGCGACGGAATGCGATGAACGACGCTCTTTGTATCCTTGATCGGCGCGTGATGCAATCGGGAAGTCGACACCGTTGACACGCCGATACTTTTAATCTCGATCCTGCGAACAATCGTTTCGAATTGAATTCCGCTTTGTGTCTCTCTGTGTGTTCCTTACTCGATTCTTCTACGCTGCTATTACCGAACTACATTATCATCGCTACCTTTTCAACGCTTTGAGGACAAGTGTCTTCGTATCTAAAATCGCAAGTAACGAGCAAGTGAAAAGATCATTCACTGAAATCAAAATTTCAATCTTCGTTGGCAATAGATTAACTTTGCGGACGGACATCGACATTTCGGATGAAATGTTCATATTTAATTTTTGAGACAAACATGTAATTCTTCTTCGTTACGCTTTAGTTCTTCGTTAGGATATATTTTAATTGCATTTGGCCTGCATTCGACGAGTACACACTTCATTATTTGATTTTATTGCGCGCACAATGAGACGTTTTTCAAACTAAACTCCACGCTTAACATTTAAAGGTAACATTTCAGTGACTCCCAAATATTCTAGAATAAATGAATAGAGCGTCGTATTAAGCTGTAATCCAATGAACTAACGTCGACGTGAACCTCAAAGTGAGAAACCAAGAGCACTCCGGACCGCAAAGGGTTAAAATGTGATGCAAGGTTCAAGGTTTCGGTGTGCCGTCATTCAACATCCCAGAGCGTTTTTCTTTATTAATAACGCGCGGGGAGCGCAGTTTGCAGTTGCCGTGGCACACGACGCGGGGATAAATTGTCGGTCGAGCGTGGGTCTAATTAGAAAACCTCGAAACGCAGTTGCGCAAACATTAGCAAACTTTAAACATCGCGGCAGGCGTGTTGCGATGCCCGAAATCCCCGGAGAAACTGGGACACGGAGGCGGATGAGGAGGGTTGCGCTCGCCGGTCAACCCGCAAAGTGTCCGTTAATTGTGGTCCTTTATCAACAATCGCCGACAATCACCGCACGCGAACTTTCCGGCTACCTACCGTGCCGGGCATCGATGCTAGACTCCCGCTTGTGTGCTTTTGTTGTCGAAAGAAAGCGCGGCAACTGGCCCGAAAGTAAATTCGATTTGCGGCAATTCGACGGGATCGTTCGAGAGCTGTGTAGCTTCGAGCGGCTAACGCTTGTATTATGATTCATGATACATAGTAGACGTGTATGATGCTTTAATGGAATTTCTAACGACAGATAATTTTCAGTTTCTTCGGATAGTATCATATTCATGATACACAGTAGACATGTATGATATTAATGGAATTTGTAACGACAGATAATTCACAGTTCTTTCGAACAGTCGTTACAATATTCAAGAGAAACTTGTTATTTTCAAGATCATTTCAAGTATCCATTGACACTTTGCCACGTAAACACTGATCAAAACTCCTATGTACTCGAAACAGTTTTCTCCGTTAACCAGAAACTGTTAAATCAAGATTCTTAATAATTGCTCCACTATCTTTCTTATATCTCGTATATCCAACAAAATTCGGTTCGTTCGATGCATCATGAAAGAAATTAATGTCCACGTTTCCGTAAGAAATAATGTCACCCGAACTCGAGTAACGTGGCAGTCGAAGTGTTAATGTGTCAATAACTGCAAACTAGGGGAACCGAGACCAGTGATTTTGTCACTGAAAAATATATCGAACACTTGCACAAGCCCAGTGCCATAGAAACGGAGTTCGATAGTCGCGAGAACGAATCCCATGGAAATTGTACCGGCCCGCGATCGTTGAGCGGAGCTATCGACGAACCGAGAGTGGTCGGACGGTCGAAATGAAATTTGCAGAAAAAAAGGAAACCGGCGGCAGAGGGGGGAAGAAATTGGAAAGCGTTTACCCGGTAGTCGAACAAACGGATAGCGTTTCGGCGGGCAAGATATTCGGTACGAATCGATGGGAAACGCGAACGCGGGGTTGGACGCAGCGAAAAACCGGACGGCGGAGGATATCGATACTGGCGGGGCAGTACGGGGGGCGTTGGAAACCGCGAGCCGTCGTCTACGATTTCGATATACGAGAAGAGACTGAGACACGCCGGCTATCGATCCGCGGGACACATATTTTTCCGCAGTGCTTCGCAATAATATCGCCATTTACGTATGAACCGCAAGGACCGATATCCGGTTCCCTTTACGTAACTCGCAGCCGTAACTCGACTTTAATTTCAGCCGGGGGAGAAATACGCTCCGCTCCGGCGAGCTTCGATCGCGACGACTCGCGAATCATTTTCAATCATTTAACTGGCAATCGCGCGCCGAACCGACGCGAGCGTGGAAAATCAACGGTGCTTCGAAGCTCTTTGCGTGTTGTATACATACAATTAATTATTGCAGTATATTACTGATAGCATACAATATAGTATATTATATATTATGTAACGACGAGATTCGTAACCGATTCGTCTGTTCGATGTGAACATACAGAATTGCGTCGTGATCGAATTAAAAAGAAAATCGACTATTGGCTAATGTCCAATTAATTCTTGGCTAATCTCCTCGATTACTTCGGTTCCACCGTGTAGTTTCCATATCGGTGCAAGGGAATTGTCCAGGACAATTAGGGCCGAGTTGAAATTCAGCCATTGAAACTTTTGGGCGTTCGAGACGCGTGTTACGACGCCTGTTACACAGGCAGTTATTACGTTGAAACGTCGCGGACGATTAAGAACGGTTCCCGGACGGCGAAAACACTGCCGCCGCGCGAAAACTGTTGAAAGACGGGGTCCGGAGGAACGGGGGCGAAACACGCCGGTTCACAAATGTCGACGAGCCGCTCGCGTGTACAGACTTCCGCGGGTCGGCAGCCTCTTGACATTTAAAGCTCCGCAAACCTCGTAACGAGGTAAACGACCGACGCCAAACACTCCGCGCCCCTTTTCGTGCTTTTTAGCCCCACCCCACCGTCACGGTCTTTGGGTCTTTTTCGACCCGCCGTATCTTCGTCTCCTCCTGCGTTTTCACAGAGACGAACGTAACGAACTTATTATTAATACGTTCATTGTTAAGCCGCTTCCTCGACGTCACTTTGAAGGTTTATCGCTCGGGATCAGCTGGTCTTTCCTAAATAACGGAAATCTAAGGGATCCGATACGCGTCTTTCGAGTAATGTTATTTCATCGTTGTCAAAACTGATTTATTACGCGACGTGATACGAATTCTGGCAAATACTTCTTCGTCACTGTACAGAGCAAACGTGAAACTTTCTAGCAAGTTATAGATGCGCATCTCTGCAACTCCCGTAGCCAATGCACGACGGAATCACTTCCTCCCCTGTCTCAGTCTCTGATATATTCGTCTCCATCGAGTATACCCACGTCCAAACGCTTCACTGCGCGGCCGAATAGTCGGGTCGGGTTAAACATTTATCTTGGTGCTTGGTGTAATTGGCAAAAATGAGGCCCGGTAATCGAAAACCCTCCCGGGAGCCGGAGTCTCTCCGTTAATGATCCGCCCAATTACAAGATAGAACCGGGCATTAAAATGTGTTTCCCGCGGAAAGTGCCGATCCACAGGAACGGAATTTCCAGATTGAATACACAGAGAGAGTAATGGGTAACGCGCGTAGATCGAGATTGCACTCCGAAAACGCCTATTCCGAAATCTGCTCTCCAAAAAGATGATATTTACGTCCGTTCGCGCGCGAGTTAGCGAAATAATTACACGAAAAATGCGCGGTCCGGGAGCAAGAGAGCGAGTTCGCCGGGCAATCGATCGAACAATTTTCCACGGGAGAAACGCGGGCTCTGGCCAGGCTCGGCCGGGGAACTAACGAGATAGTTGGTGCGCCTCGACGTCGTTGGCCCGAATCACGCCGCGTAATGAAGGGATATCGGGCCGGAAAACGAGACGGATACGAGGATGGACGGACCCGAGTTATTCAGGATGCTCCGGGAATCTCCTTCGCTCCCGGGATGTCGTTCCGCGACTTCGAGGCTCGTAAAGATCCTCGGGAATATTGGTTCCCCGGCACCACGGGAATGTATCTTTAGTAGCCGCCATCGGTCCCCCGTTTCCCATCTTCCCCCGTGATTATCCCCGCGCGTTCCCATACGGGGCAACAAGAAACGGAACGGCTCGGTCATTTCCTGGGAAACCTACGTACCGTGATAATGGACCGGCACCGGCCGGCCGTCGCGGCCGGGCCGCCATCTTGTCGCTCCGCGGCGGCCAGAGAGATGAGGCCAATTTGCGCGACTGCGTGCACTCCATTCGGAACAGACGGAATTATTAAAAGCGCCCCGTAAAGCGCAAATGGCCGCGGAGGTATAACGGATACGTTGGAAGTTACTTTTAACACTGGAAGCCGTCGGGATTTCAGCTTCATCCCACTTCCGTTCCACCGTTTCGTTCGGACGGCAAGAAGCGGACGGGAGCGGAGCGAAAGGTGCACGACGTTTAGCGTCGTACTGCTTCCTTTCCATCAGGGATTAAGCTTCCACCAGGAAGTCGTAACTCCGGGTATCTTAGAGCGAATTCTGTGAGTCTGGTTCTCCCGGATACATCGCGTACACGTTGCTCGTTGCGCGCCGGGTTCTTTCCGAGTTCGCCACTCTGCAATTACGATGGAACGCGGGTCCAATGTTTATCGGACATCGAATATTCCTGCTACCAGGATTTCCTCGTCCCGTACTTACCGTTCGATTTGGTCCCTTCGTCGGACTGGTTCGTTCCCCGAACGTCTAACGAAACACACGTTTCCCACGTGTGACCCGTTAGACGAAAGTAATTAGGAGATCCGTGTTATTAAGCGACGTCCTCTCGTTTCATAATTATCCAACAATCGTAAAGTTCCCGTCGTTCCAGATGACATTATAAATATTCCATCGCCCGACTTTCAACGAAGTAGTTCCAGACCTCCCACGAATTTCCATATAATTCTCTAGAATTGTAACGTCTCATTGCATACCGTCTAATGTAACCCCGTTGCTTAACTTCTCGAAACTCGGTCGGTTTCCGGGCGCGTCTTTCAGCCGGAAGAATGGAAACACGCGGAAGAATCGTTTCCCTTCTCCTCATCCCACTAACGGAACATGTAGTATAGCGCAACCGCTCACTTGCTCCACCATTGTTTTCGGGTTGGCAGTCGTGCGTGCGCGGTCGTTAATGTAACGGGTTTCGCCCGGTGCGCGGAAATCTGTTGTGGGATCAGGTTAAAAGGAAGGTACCGTCGCGACGAGTGCATCGAGGTTCACCGAATTCTCTGGAATTGTCTTCGATACACGATCGGCGTATTAAAAAACGCGTTCTCGTTTCCTGCGATGCGCGACGCGCAGGGCGTTTTCACCTGGTCGGCGCGCGGTTAGTTCCTGGGAAAGGTTCGCGAGGAATGTCTGCTGGAAAATATGAAGCTTCCCTTCTCCCCCCTTCTCTACGAGCTTCCCTTGATGCAGGATTTCTGTTGTAAGGTAGAGGGAAAAGTCCGTGACCCGGTTGCAAAGGCTTCATTACATCGCACCACGAAGATAAACAACGGAAAAGCTTTTCGTAAACCCATTCCTCCGAACGTAACAGCCAGTCCGTGATAGTCTTCGGGTTGCAGCGTTCCCTCCGCTTTCGGCACGTTTCAGAAAGCTACAAAAACCTGTCAGGAAGTCCGGAAAATAAAGTCACGAAGTTATCTCCGCGGGTATGGAAACACTCGAGCCCTCCGGTTCACGTCCCGCGATCGTTATCGGTGTCTAACGAGTCGTTAAAATGCATCGGCAATTGTACGCGTGTTTTGGATCAGTAATCTAGATTGAATTACTAACGAACGCATTTAAAAAGGAAGATTGACGAAAGGCAAATACGGATGACATATTATCTGTCCCGGTAATCGACAACGATATTAATCAACGCGTATCACACGTACGCATTCATTAACCTGCGGGCAACCCCAATGGCGCATGAAGTTGAAACTCCAATGAATAATCCGTCCTTTGACCATCGAAACTGCAACCGACGAAAGAACATTGATGTTGGTTAATGCCGCCGCAGATTAATACCGCTGTCGATCAAACACGATGTCAACGTAATCCTATTTAGAGAGTGTCGGGATGGAGATAAAGGCTTCGCGGTTCTGCTCTGAGGGGTATCGCGTTGCCGTCCCGGGGAAATATGGGTGAAACGCGGACAGGATTCGCGATGATGAGAGCCAAGGATTTATGGCAGCCATTTAACGAGCCCCAAAATGCGCAGCGCCGATCGGCAATCGCAAATTTACGATAACGACGCCGATCAAATCGACGAGCCGTCGCGTCGCGTCGGCGCGTTTGTCATTGCGCGCGTTTTACGGTTCGTTCCTCTCGATGGTGATGGTCCCGAAGGCCGATTTCACGGGTATCTACATAACTAATATATTTATCATTTGACGTCGAGCCGGGAATCGCTGGCCAATTGCGAGCGATCGATAAGAATCGTACGTTATGCCGTTCTTTATCGTTATCCGGGACGTTCTTATTGCCCCGCGACTCCTCGGATCGCAAATCATCGGTTACCGGCACCTCCTCGCGGCGCGTATTAATGCTCGGGTGTCACGACTGGAGGTCGTAAAGCGATACGAGCGTCCGATGAAATTCATCGGCGGCGATTATAATCGAACACCGCGAACTCGCGTCGCTGGGAATTCTACCGGCGAACTTTGGAAATTCGATCGCCGGAAATTTCATCTCAAACGAGACTCGCGTCCCGGTCTACCTCGCCAATTACTATTGTCGATCTTTCGTCGCGGCTCGTGCTCCCGAGCGATCCCCGTTCCATCGGGAAACGAATGTTCGTTAAGAATCGCGGAGCGTCGGTGTTCGTTAAAATTAATTTCGTAACCTAGAAATGCGGGTGAAAGCGACGAACCGCGACAAGGAAAAACGAAGCGAAGGAAAGCGACGCTTTATCGTCCCGGCGTCCGCACAGTGCGCCGCACAAAATCGTAAAGTGGCGATGTAATTGAAACAACCGTATTGTCGCGGCCGTCCGCGCTAATTCCGGGATCTCTGTCCGCGAGCCGAGAGTCCCCGTTTAATCAAATGGCCGCGTAATAATCCGAGCGGCGATCTTCCTTTTAATTGCCTCCGCGAACTTCCGACGCCTTTAAAAAACGACGCGACGACAGGGAAACCGTTGTCGTTATTCCTCGGACCTTTCATTCCCGTCGCTAATTAACGAACGCAGGAGCGCCGCGAGGATAATCGAATCGACGGGCCTCAGGGCGAGCGGGAATTTCAGATCGGGATCGTGAAATATTGAACGCTGGGCGCAGCGCCGATAAATTCTCATCGAGAAATGTTTAATCTGCGCGGGTCGAGACCCCGCGCGTTCGAAAAAAAAAATCATTCGAACCACCTCGCCCCAATTTTCTGATAGGAAAATAGATTCCCGCCTCGCTGTAAGCGTTATTTACGGCTGCCCCGGAATTACGTGGCCAGATGGACTCGGAGGTTTTCCAGGTGCTCCGGAACGAGTTTCTCGTCTCTTTTTCGGACGATTTGTTAGTGAACTTTAACCCCAGCCGCCACATCACCATCCATCAAAACGCGAAGGACGATTCGGGTTCGGTGTAACCGGGACAGAGACGATTTTTCTCGCGCGAAACATCTTTACCGTCACGGTGTTCCCTGTTCTCTTTTCCCTGGTCCGTGTACTCGGACGATTTCTCCTTTAAAAAACGAACAACGATCAATTACGGCGTTCCGAATTACGAAACCAGCTCCGTTTCGGCTGGAAAGAGATCGAGAGCCCGGTGTCTCGATTGTTTCGCGTTCACCGGAGACGGTTAGGTGCCCGGCCGGCTCGCGAGACCGGTCCGGCCGAGACTGCGAGCGTGGGTGGGCCTGTATCGCGGCCCATTTGTTTCCGCGACGTTGAAAAATGCCCGTTCTTTCGAGCGAGCCGCCAGCTACCCGGGTCAATGTCTCGCGAGTACATAAATACGTAGGTTTCTGGCTCGCGGCGCGGCGAACGATCGCGCGAGACACCTGCGCGCCGAAACGCGACGCGCTGAAACACGTGAACGGGAGCTCGCGCTTGGAAAATATGCCACGCGAAATTCCTGGGTAAAAACGGAGTCGGGACGCGTCCCTCGCGAGACGAACAAAACGAATCGAAGCTCGCCGGGGAGAAACGGGGAGGCCGACGGATCCGGGAAACGTGGCTAAAACGACGAACGTTTCATTAAACCGCTCGCGTGCCTCGGAACGAGAGCGCGGCGAGAGGGTTACTCGCGACACGGCGTTCTCGTGGAAAAAAAAAGAAAAACGTAGAACTCCATACAGCTCGGCGGGAAGTTCGCCGCATTTCCTCGGCGAAGCGTTTCCCGCGGGAATTCTACCTCGACGAAGGAGACACTCGTTTCTGGCCGCGCGTGTCGCGGCTGGCGCTCGACGAGCAGCCAGTTCAATGTATTGTTTGGCTTTGTTTTTCGAAGAAACTTAAAATAAATCTAAACCGAATGCGCGAGCTATTTAACGCGTCGACCGCCGCGAGAATCTTGAGAACTTTATATACTGCTATCCTTTCGTGGCGAACGTAAGTAGAAACAATTATCGTTTCGCATCACGATTCTCACTTAACGGTATAATCTAATTATTTACTCTATTACAAATTTTCATCGTCGATCGTCCTACATATCGCGATTGTTCTCGAACAATTTGAAAGTGTCGGTCATAGGTACCACCGTGGTCAACGCGTTAATCGCTTTCCTTCGTGTTTCTCGAAGGAAATAGTTCAAAGGTATCGCAGCAACATTGTCCGAATGAAACTCGAACCCCGGGGGACGCGGATAGTCGGGAAATTTGTCATTATCGAATGAAAAATTCGAAGATGAACGGGATCGGCCGGTGGATCAGGCAGAAACGGCCCGCGGATGACGTTAATGCTGCCGGTGGCACGGTCGTTGTTCGGGCAGGTATAACGCATCGCCGTTTTCCATCCGATTTATTGGCTAATCCGATATTTATTGGACGCTAGACCAATTTCCAATTTACGCAGTGGTTAACTGCCACGGCCGGCATCGGCACGTTAACTGCCGACGCGCCCAACTGCATCCACCGGCAGGCTTAGCGTTCTATCCGGTTTAATTGGATCGGGATTAAATTAACTTCCGGCAGTGATGGAACTTTAACGCGCGGGGGCGAGGCAGGGATTCCTCGGGAGCAGCGGCCGTTTCGCTCCCTTGTCGCGTTCGTCTATCGATCCCTGGCCCTTCGCTCGCCGGCTCGGCCTCCTTTGTCGCGCGATTCCGATACCCGATTCACCGCGGCCGCCGCCATTTTGTCCGGCATTGTGCCCACCGTCGCCATTGTTCTCCCGCTTTGCCGCGGGCGTCCTTTCGTTTTCTGGGCCGGATTTATTCGGGAGCGGTTAATTAACCGGGCGCCGGCGCCGCGCGGTGTAATCTATCGTTTGATCCAATGAGCAGGATGACAGGCGGCCCGGTAACACGAACCAATTAGGGTAATTTGCGAGCAAACTGCTTTGACGGCGCACACCCGATCGCACGCTCCGCGGGGAAGTGTTTAATAAAGATCGTTAACGCGATCGGGCATTGTTTTCGGACTCGTCCGAGCGCGGAGGGTGTTTCGGAGAGATACGATACTCGTTCGATATTTAGGATTTTATCGGAATCGAACGAATATTACCAGGAAAACGTTAGAACGGTTTTTTTGATATCGCTAATAGCGGACGTGGCAGCTGCACGCTCGCATTGTTGCTCGTCGATATTCGGTACTGAACCGGCCGACACGATTAACCGGAAACTATTTCATCCCAGTGATCGTTCAAAGTGATGTTAATTACAGGCTGCGATCTTTATTTCGGCCGTAGCTGAGCGCCGTCATTTCGGCGGAATTACCGGCTGAAATTACAATTATCGTCGTAATTCAATATTCGGGGAGTGGCGAAATCGCTGGGACGTAACGCGTTATTATTTCCCGAGCCGCCGACGAGGACTGAAAAATTAACGGGGCTAATTACCCGGGCACCACTCGTGAGCGTGATTCGGCCCGGTATTAATCGTTAAGGACGCTTCCCGATGGAAAGGAGGCGACGAATCTCGGGAGTCACGCGTGCGAGTGTTATCCTTTTCGACGGGACTTTAATTGTGTTCGCGCTCCTTTAGACTTCATTCGTTTTCAATTGAACTGCACAAAGGAGACTAAGATAGTTAATGGGAGATTTAATAAAAACGACTCGACGAAGAAGGGGCTGGTCGGAGGACTCGAAGCAGATGATAGAAGGAATTAACACGAAAATATCGAGTCGATTCGATTAGAAGAGTGCGCACTGCATCATAAAGCCTACTAAAGTTCACATTCACTTTTCATATTGCGTTACTTAAGCTTAAACGCAACTTGTAAATACATTCGGTACGTCAACCCTTTGCAATCCTTATTTCTCTTGCACTTTCCCCTCGACAACTCTACATTATTACGAGATCCATTTGAAAGAATAGATACATTGTAGAAAGCAACGATTCTTCTTGCTAATAATATCGAGAACATAATAATATAGTGTTACTATATTACAGATAACGAAAGAGTGGATCTCGAATAATCGAGAGCCAGGAATAAATATATGTATTCAACCCTTTGCACTCGAGAGGTGACTCTCAGTCACCACTCGATTCGATTTGCAAAATTATAAAGTCTCATATATAATATTAAGCTTCGTACGATGCCTCGATATATGGAATACCGAAATAAAATAACTTTCCTTCTTAATTTACATATGTCTTCTCGTTAACACTATTCACGGAACCCGTCAACCTGACGGACATCGAGTTTCCGAAACGTTATCTCGTAACAGCTGAAGTCAACCTTGATTCGTGCAATTATGCGAATACGCGATACTCTGGTTTCGAAGCTACAATTTTAACGATTTATACAGACGAACGGTAGTTTTCCAGCAACGATAGAATAAAGTGTATAATAAACATAAATCTAGTGTTAGTTTCAAAGAACATCGTCTGTATCTCATCGAAGAGTATCGAATATTTCTAGCGAGAGACTTTCGAGTGCAAAGGGTTGATAAGCAAATGGAAACGAACAAGCGGTCTCGAAAAGGTTCGCGTTGCATCGACGTGAACCGGCGGGCAACTTTCCTCGGATAATTGAACGGCCCATCAGCGACATTCTCGCAACCTTCTCGAGTTCCCCGCTCGATCCGGGACCGAGGCGCGGGGTCTAACGACGTATTTGCCCCGCAGTTACCCCCGACGTATTACATGGCACCGGGGTGCATCGTTGACAAGCGCGGAGACGCCCGACTCGGGTAATCCGCCAAGGGAAACCCTTTGTCCCCCCACATCCCGGCTCGTCTAAAGACGACGCGTGTACTCTATCGAACACGCGGAAGCCCTTTGTCGTCTGCAGCAGAAATTACCTCGAATTAATGCCGCCGAACATCCTACCCGGGCTTTCCCGTCTGGCTGCGACGTCGAGCTTCCGCGGGACGCGCCACTTTCGCCGGGGCATTGTCAGCGGGACGAGCCGCGCTTTGTCTGCCCGCGACATCCGTCCTCGCCACGGAATATTTTCCACGGGCGGCTCGTTCCCTGGAGCCCCCGCCGCGCGAAAACTCTCCTCGTTGTCGGCGTCGATCGCGGTTCTCCGTGCTTTCACTTCGCTCCTAACGTTCATCGCCGAGCCACCAATCGCGAGAGTGAAAGGATATTTTGAATTTATAATTGAGACCATCGCGTCGACGCGCTCGTGTTTACTTCATTATGTAATTCGAGCGTTATGCTTACGGAATTTCATTTCTACCTTCCGAAATCCACATGTATTTTTCAGTGTTTGTATTAACCCTTCTCACTCGGAAGTTCCTTACTAGAAATGTTTGATATTTTTCGACGAGGCAAGGACGATATTCTTTGAGATTAGAGAAGAGATATCGCCAGTATATTGAGGAACAAAGCTATTTTATTCTAATATTTCACGTATCAACGTATTATATAAAGTTCAATGTTAAATATCAGATTCTATAGTTTTCCTGTATCAAATCAGGCGGTCACCTCCCGAGTGCAAAGGGACAGTGAAATGAATTGCAATATGTCCATCAACCTGGTGTTAACATCAGTTTTCTTCACAGGTGTGCTTCGTCGAGGTGTTTTTAAAATAGATTATACTAGTATGTTGTTTTCAATATTATTAACACTAGGTTTACGGAACCCGTCAATTTGACGGACATTGAATTTTTTAAACATTATATAGTAACGGTTTAAGTCGATTCTGATTCGTGCAATTATGCGAATACTCTGGTTTCGAAGCTACAATTTTCGCGATTTATATAAACGAACACGTAGTTTTCTAGGAATAGAATAAAGTGTAGAATAAACGTCCGTAAATATAGTATTAATAACAAACTATCTGTTTTCAAATGCATCTCAAATCGAATATCGTAATGATACAGTTACGGAGGAATATACGCGAAAGAAATTCGGGGTGCAAAGGGTTAAGGAAGTTACCGCGAGGAGCAGTCCTTCTGAAGGGAAACGCACGACGCCATAAATCTCAGGGACGAAGAGTAATTTCCGTGGGTCGATGGGAATCGTCGGACGGTTAATGAACTTTAAATTCATCGAATCGGCGTTAACTGTAGTGTAAAGCGGGCCGAGGATCCAACGGCTTCGTTATTTAATTTGATCGATTATCCTAGCGAGCCCCGACCGAAGTCGTTAGAGGCTACCGCACTCTGCGGGATTAATAACCGCGAGTTATACGATTAGCGGATTTAATTGCGGCACGTGGCAATCCATGGAACGCGCGCGATCTATCGGGATTTCAAAGGAGCCTCGAATTTAATTGTCATCGAAGGGCGCTCGTTAAGGGCGACGCACCTGAACCAGCCACCGTCCCAGCGACGCGGCCCATTGAAAACAATTTTCGCGATTTTAATAGAAGCCGACTGAATGCGGTTCGTTATCTCCGTAATTGCGAGGGCGGCTGGCACGGAACTTTTCGGCCGGTTGTTCGCGTTTCCGTCGAACGTGCGGAACGCTCGCATGTCCCGAGGAATCGGGACAAAGCGGTTGCAGTCTTGAAAGGACTCGACCAAGAAGCTAAGACTTACCCACATAGTCCGTTCGCTTCTTCGCTAAACGATGAAACTCAGAAGTTGATTCGTCGTCACTGGAGAAGAGATCTATTTTATAAGTACTCAAGTTTCTATAGAAAAATTGTAAAATATCAATTCAACTGCTCAGTAAATCTAGTGTTAACGCTAGATTTACGGAACCCACCAATTTTAAAAATATTCCATTCTTTCAACGTTATTTCGTAACAATTTCAGTGAATTGTAATTGGTGCAATTATGGGAGTACACAATAGAATCCTCTGTTACCGAAACTCGAATTCCCGCGACCTATACGAACAAACGTAGTCTTCCAGGAGTGATAGAATAAAGTGTAGAATGACCATAAATCTAGTGTTAACCCTTTAAACTCTAAAAGTAACTCCCAATCACCACTTGATTTGACACAGTAAAACTATAGAATGCGATATTTAACGTTAAACTTCGTATAACGCCTCGATACGTGAAACATTGGAATAAAACAGCTTTGTTCCTCAAAGTACCGGTGATTTCTCTTCGAATTAATCTCAAAGAACATCGTCTCCGTTTCGTAAAGAAATGGTAAATATTTCTAGTAAGAGACATCCGCGTGCAAAGGGTTAATATAATTGTAAATTCAATCAACGTTATGGAGCAAGACAATCTTCGTTCAGACGAAGAAACTCGTCGACGAGATCCACGTTGATTCGATAACTGGGCCTTCCCCGCTTCCACGTCCTGCTGGAACGCAGGATCAGCGAATGCACGGTTTTTCCCGGTCTGTGCCTCGAATCAGCTCGGTCTCCGTTCGTTTTTGTTCGACCCAGTCCACCGGCTCATCCTCCATTCGGGCCGCGTTTTCCGGCGTTTAATTATTTACCTCCCGACCTCGGTTTCAACGTCCCTGCGGCTTTTTCCGCGCAACGTCCCGCGGAGAGAGGTTGGCCGAACGGCGACCGCGAACTTGGTCAACGAAATGCACCTTGGAGAGACGATACAGATGCAACTTAATCCCCGCGCATTCGCCGGCGTGTTTCTTGCGGAAGACGCGCGCCGTCGGAAACATCTCCGGTTCTCCTCCCCGCGGTGTAATAGATGGAATTCTCTATCAACGGAGGAGGATCCCCGACGCGAACCGACGTTCAGAATTCATTTGGTTTTGCCCCGCGAACTCGACGACGCCGGTGAACGAATCCGTCTCTGATCTAACGCGCGAACTGGCTTCAATGTATTAACTCGAAAGACGACTCTCAATCGCAGCGCCTAGTTCGCTGCAGTATAATAAACTTTCGTATGTTCAACGTAAAGTCTTGAATAACGTATGAACGCATGAAATATCGATACAAAGCAGCTCTTCAACACGAACTACCGAGCACTGAAATTGATTTTTCGAAACTTCTCTGTGGAAACTTCGAGGGTGCGTGTACCGAGACTTTAATTGATTCATGATTAAATTAGCGTATCGCCAAACTGATTTCTTTAACTCCCAGAGAAGCATTTGCTACGTTTCTAATAATCGCGAGAAGAAATCCGGGATGGGCCATTTTTTTGTAGTTGTAATTCACGTACAAAGTATCATCGGTACTTTAAAAACAATTAATATCTCTGATACAAACACTTTCCAGAAAGGACGCTTGAAGCTCCAGTATCCATTCGTGCCTTAGTGAAATCGCGTTAGGAATGTTATACTCGATACGTCGCAGTCGCAACGGAAGAAGGATCTCGTTCATCCGATTAAACGAGGACTAATTTCATTGAGTCGACAAAAGGAATCTTCTCAAAGTATTTCCGATCCGATAGCGGAGCGAGAGGAAACAGATCGTCGGAGAGAGTCGATTCTCTCCTCCTGGGAGCAGAGGAAATCGCGTTACGGCGCGAGAGGAAAATCGGCTCCGCTTGAAAGGTGTGGACGAGGCGGGAACAGGAAGCACTCCCGGTTTTCCCTGTTTTTGATCGACTTATCTCGGGTCACGTAGCCGGCGCTAGCGGAACGTTACAATTGAAAGGCGGCCGCTATCGCTGACCGTAAGCGCTTTCTTGCTCGCCGGCTGATCGACGTGACCGCACGACCCCGCGCGATACCTCGCGCGAACAGGCTCGTAAAGAGTAAAGAAACCGGCGCTACCGTTGCCGGATTATCCTCGACTCGCTGCACCTAACGAATTCGTTCTCCGAGGGAAGTGCATTGCGTGCGAACGTGACCCGCGGAGGAACGAATGCGTTCCGGTCGAGACGATGTTGACCTCCGTATCTCCGATTCGCCGGGGTTTTCGGGCAAAGGACACCGATTCACCGCACGGAACGAACGGTTCGACTCGCAATCGGAGAGCCGTTAATTAAAGCACCTCCGCTGCTAACGACTCGGCGTTCAACCATCGATCCACCTTCGCTACTCAACGCGAAGGTCGATGGTTCGAGTGCGCGGTCATTAGTCTACTCGTTTCCCAGCCGGACAATCGGATCGTTTCGGTGACTCGAGTTCTCGATAACATTCTAATTCCGTGTACCGTTCCCGCAACGATTCGAGACTCTGAAATTAGCTACGATACTCGTAACACTCTAGCCTCTTATCGTTCACGCGAACAGTTCATTTATCGGGATACAACCGTCGAATGATACATTCGCCCAGTTAAAGCCATCGTTCTCCGCTCGACTGTACGACGAACCCGGAACTTCTAAACGACCGGTGGAAAGCCGGAATAAAGAGAGCAGTTTCATAATTTCCGCGAGTGGTTTCGCCGATATCGCGTTAAAAGCGATCCCGCCCGATGGGGCGAGGCGGAATCACGGGACAGATAAATTCCCGGGGGCGACATTTATTTGTCCCGGACATTCCCCGCAAGATTGGTAGTTCGAGCGCGCGGCACCAGACAATGGTGCAGCATAATATAGCGGCGCGGCGCGGCGCCGTATTGAAACGACAGCTCCGCTGAAAAAAGAGGCGAGCGCCGGAGTCGGAGGTAGCTACTAAAGCGGCTTTTCTCTTCTTTTGTTTCAGGAATTGGAGAGGAGTTATACGCTCTCGACCCCCGGGGGTAGCAGCCCCGTTTGTTGCCCGCCCTGCAGCCCGCCGCCAGCGCCGGCCGCTTACATATCGAGCGCACGTGCGTCCTCGCGGAGACTCGGCACCGGAAGTGGAATCGGAGGTCCGCCGTCCCCGGAAAGGGATCCCCTGGGAAGACTGTTAAGGTCAGATCCGTCCTCCTTCTTCCTCGATCTTATCGCGCGGCAGTCCTCGATGAAACTTCGTTCGGATAAAAGGATAACGTATCGGACGCGGGAATGGAATTCCGCGCGGCGCTGCGGATGAATGATCGATCCAACCGGCTATCGCTATCGACAGGATAATCGAGCCGAGTAATTTAGAATACGTTCCATCGCGCGAGGTACCCTGTACCTCGGTAAATATCTGCTTTCGTTCATTTACGAATAAGGAGTATGCTAATGAACGAGAAGGTTATCTCGCGCAGCAGCTGGATAGTCGTTCGGTGTAATTAGCTAATAACTATAAAGCTGGCAGTGAAATTTCAAGCATTTTAAGCCCGTGTGCGGAATCCCATCAACAATAGAAATATTCTTGATCCCAGCGCGGAGTTAGGGGATAGAAACGCCGAACATCTCTTGTTTCACTTCCGTTCGTAAATCTTCGCAGTTTTAATCTGTAAATATGTGTTCCAATTAGAAATAACGAGAACTTAACCTCCATGCGAGGATGATGCTAAAGCTTCGAAGAAGTTTCGGAATCCCGTTTTACAGTATGCAAGTTCAATGTTCGAATACAGGGGAGCTTTAACGGGCATCGAGTAGGAGTATCGGTATCCGCGTCGGGCACGGGGCAAACCCATGAAATCGGCGCGGCCGGACCTGTCGGAGTAATCAGCTGGAAGCCGTAAAGGCAGTCCCCGTCCGCGTCCGATCCTTTCCACGGTTGATCACCTCGGCACGAGGTGCCCAGGCCGGGATCATCAATCTTGCCGCGGCGCGGCGTGCGCAACGAATGCATCATTCAACGCGAAACTGCCACTTAACGCGACTACGGTTTCGTCGCTTGGGAAATTAACCGGTCACTCGATAAGCGAGCCACTTCGCCGGGAACCCGTGCGCGCCGACGACGCGGATTAATTGGAATTTTAACGGCGCGCCGGCAGCGTCTGCCGCAGCTCTCCGCTTCGGATTCAGAAATTCACCGAAAGGAAGAGCGAAGAACGCTCCGCGCGTCGCTTAAAAACCGCCCTCGAGTCTTTTAAAACGCCGAGTGCGCTCCACCGCTCCCTCTCTCTCTCCCTCTCGTCGCGATTTACTACAATTTTTAATTAATTGGAGGACCACGGACGACGCGTCGCCCCGGAGATCCACCGCGCGAGCTTTTCCGCG
The DNA here is from genome assembly GCF_051020985.1 of Nomia melanderi. Lineage (NCBI taxonomy): Eukaryota > Metazoa > Arthropoda > Insecta > Hymenoptera > Halictidae > Nomia > Nomia melanderi. The sequence continues at coordinate 15,712,216 of NC_135006.1, read as the reverse complement.
AGAATTTCCAGCCGGGGCGTTTCATTAATTTTTGAATTCGAATTTGATTAAACCGAAAACACCGTGCTCCAGAGAGGAGCTCTCCCATTGGAAGAACACTCGACGCTAACGCGCTCGCGCGGCACGCTCGCGACGGATGCAATTCCCTTTGTCTTTGCGTATTATTCTCGTCGCGCTTCGTTTTTATTCGGATCGCGACGCTCTCCTTTGACACCGGCCGCGTTTTTCGCCGGGGCGAATTGAACGGAGAACACTCGTCATGCTCGCGACGGATTTTTCGCTGCTTTTTATACGACCGACGGGTTTCCGGATTTCCTCTTCAACGTACCGTACATCCTAGATTTATGCTCGCACTCACTGCGACCGGTGTCTTCCCATTTCGTCCGAAGTTTCCTCGGACCAAGCATAAATTATTAATAACTCTGGGAACAAGAGAAAAGGGAGAGCTTTCCGCTTCGAATAGATACCGCTGTCTTGATCGTGGCACGGTTCCTAATCATGGAAGCAATACGTGTAATGGAACGAACAGAACCTCGCGCGTCACAGAACTTCGTTGTGTGATATTATCCTAGTGAAGGGAACGTCAAAGGTCGTCCGCGTTTCGTCAATCAGCGCCTCCTTAACCAGTTAACTGTGGAATTTAGTTGGAAAAGCCTCCGGTTTCGCAGTAAAATCGAAAAATGTTCCCGTCGAGCGCAGGACGAATGCACGTAGAGTACATTTTAATGGAAGATCAAAGCGAAACGAGGAATTACACGTTTACGTGAAAAAATAAAGAATTCGCTGAAGGGATTAGTATCTTGTCAAGCTTTACGACGACGTGTATACTCGTCGAACACAGTTAACTGGTTGACACTAGGTTTACGGGCATTTATTGTACACTTGATTCTATTATTCCTAAAAATGCTCGTTTATTTAGATTGTGGAAATTGGAGATTTGATAGCAGGTAATTGGGGTACACGTGTGATCGCATCACTCAAAATAATATTTCTAAAATCCAATATGCGGCAATTTCACGCGTTCCGTAAACCTAGTGTTAAGGGCCACATACGCATTTAAACTTCCAGCGATGTATCGCAACGATCCTTTTATCATTTTCTTTCGAGTGCAACATGTATCATGAAACTTTGGAAGACTCATCGCTCGTAGCGATGCCTGAATTCCTCGATCATTTCTGAGAATTTCGTTGTCTTTCCGGTGACTGCGAATAAAGACGCGAAGAACGGCTCGTTTGGACCTCTACGGTAGTTGTAGCGTTAAACTCGAAACTCGCTGCTTCCAGATTCCTGAAGACCTTCTACAGGGAGCTCGGCACTCGTGATCCACCCCACTTGCCGCCGTGGGCGTCGCCTCTCCCACTCGGCACCCTTTGTCCGGCACACTTCCAGCCGCACCTGCAGCTGCTCCACAAAGGCGAGCAGGAACACAGGCTCGAGAACATCAAGCCCGACCAGATCTTCGCCCCCATCAGGGTGAGTGTCATAAATCATCCCGCGGGAACCGCACGGTGCCTCCGGCGCTCGGCCGAGGCTTACCGGCCGTCCCTGAAACTTTCCGTAACCTCCGCCTCCCGCGGAACCGACGGAGAACCGCGCGGTCGACGAAGAAAAAATTCCCAGAGAATTTCCCGAGGATCCGATCGGTCTACGCGTGGGTAAATTCCACGCGGAAGCGCGGCGACTCGGGCTCTCCGCTCTTAGTCTTTCCTCCAGCCACTTCTATCCATTTCTATCCGCTTTCCGTCTTGCGGTTTCCTTTTCCCTTTCAACGAAAGTTTCTTCGGCGTCGCGATGGCACGGCTCGCTGACGCTCACCGATTTCTGGAGCTGCTTTATCCTTTGGACGCTTTACACTCGGTGTCTAGGTGCTAGGAAAATTTCATTGGATTTCCAGGGAAGCATCTCCGGGCTGGAGATATTTCGTACCTTTATCTTCTGCCGAGCAATGTCCTCCTAATCTTTGAAGCGATATCTTTGTGTAGAAATAATGGTTCATTTTTTGGAAATACTGGTAGGACGATTTGAATGTTTCTGAAAAAACTTGGAATGGAATTTCGTCGGGGTTTTCGAGCTTAGCGAAGAGGAGATTACGCGACGAAAGTAGCTGATGCACTTCGAGGCGTTCGCGAATGTTTCGTACCTTTATCTTCTCCCGAGCAATGTCCTAATCTTTGAAGCGATATCTTTGTGTAGAAATAATAGTTCATTTTTTGGAAATACTGGTACGATGATTTGAATGTTTCTGGAAAAATTAGGAATGGATTTTCATCGGGGTTTTCGAACTTAGCGAAGAGGAGATTACGCGACGAAAGTGGCTGATGCAGTTCGAGGCGTTCGCGATGGAGATTGAATTTTCGGTTATTTTGTGGCCCGAATTCGCGCACGTGGCACCGGATACTCTCGTCGGTAGATATTAGCGCAGGTCGTGTTCCATGGAAAACTTTCCGGGGCGAGACGCTTCGGCCTTCATCAATCGTACCGACCGGGGAGACCGCACGCCGGCTGTAGGATTTACATGATATCGACTACGTAATTGGGAAAGTCAGTCCGACGGCGATTCCCCTCGTCGGACGCGAAAAGTTGCTGCTCGCCGAAACTCGGGGATATCGCGTGAAAGCCAAGTTGCTCGACTTCCCGCCGGAGTTCGACGCTTCGCGAGTTTCTTCGGTAACCGCGCCTTTGCCGGCTTTTTCCTCGGCGAGGCTTCCCGATGCCGGCCGATCCGCACGACTGTTTCCCTCGGCGCGGCACTACAAGTAATTACATTGATTTATGAAAATTCTGAGAGTTCCGCGGATTCGAAATATTAGCTTTCAGTCCGAGGGGAGTTCGAGCGATAGGACTTCAGATCGAAGTTCGCGAGCTGTGAACTCGGAAAATCGAGCACGATCGAAGGAACATCGATAGAGGAACGATGGCTCTTCTACCGCATCGATTCTGTAAAACGAAACGAAAGTCCAGAAATGAATCGGTTAACAAGTCTAAAGAGAACGTAGCAAATCGCCGTCGTTGAAACCTTGCCCGAACGAATCACGAGCAGACGATCCGACGAATGAAAAGTTAGGAGTGTCGTCGGAGTCGGTCAAGAAGGGAGGATCCACGGAAAAAGGAGCCGGTGACGACGGCAGAAGCGGCTGGAACCGAACCATAAACGAAACGCATTACCTTAATGGTGCACTTTCGCGGAGTAGACGAGAGGATGAACGAAAGTTGGCACCGCGGCGAGCGGACTGCGGCGGCGGGAGGTTCCCGTGGGTTCGGCTGAACCGGGGATGTGCGGACAAAACGAAATTGGCCCGCGTCGCGTGCAATATCTCAGCGCGCCCTCGGCGCGGGCTGTCTCGATCGCGGTAAACTCGTTTCAGGCCTTTTGTTTCGAGTCCGACGGGGTTCCCAGGCGTTCTCGCGAGACGCGGATTGCCGCGGGAATAAGAAGGTCAGAGGGAAGCGTCGGGTCGCTCGAGAAAGAGGATCAAGCGGAGGATTCCTGCCGCGAACTACTCTCGCGCCGGTGTAAGACCACGAATCACGCGGCAAACGTTGGATACATTTCTCTACACGCGATCAATCGAATTCTTCGGCGATCGAAGATGGAGCAGTTTCCAAAACTCCGCACTCGACTGTACCGGACGCGCCGCGTCTCGTTCGATGTTAGCCGAGAGAAATCGTCGGGACGTCACCGGCGAGAGATAAATTCCACGGGTCCGAGCACTGGCGAATGACGAGTTAAACACACAGCTCGCGGAGATATCGGCGATCCGGAGGAGAACACTGCGTCGGACATTCCTGCCACGTACGAAATTTCCCCGAGCGAGCGACGAGGAGAGCCCTCGGGTGGAATGTAAATTCCCCGAGAAAAATCGTCGACCCCTTAACGATCCGCCGGAACAAATATCTCTGACCTGGATCTTCCTCCGACGCAATTAACGGAGCCCGCGGCGCGACGGGAAAATTCGAGCGGACTCGAGTGCCTCGCGGTCGCCGGGAACCGAACGCGAGGAGGACGGTATTTTCGATCGTGTTTCGTTGTCGCTCGCGATAGCATCTTCGAGCCGCGGGAACGTAACTTTCGCGGTCCGCGAGCAAAGAGGGCTTTAATCGGCGGAACGCGCGCGGAGATGCGCCGGACGATCGGGGACGGAACGCGGACCGGTGCCCCGGCTCGCGTAACGAGGCATTGTTCTGTCGCGGCTCGATAAGATGGCCGACTTCGCTTCGTTAACGTTTCAGCGAAAGGCTTTTTAACCGTGCCACCCGATGGAAAAGCCACGGCCGCTGATAACTCGCGCCGGAACGTGAGAATCGCGGTTCTGCGGAGCGAATGGCATTCAGAAATCTGACTCCTGTCGAGTGGCACCGTTTAATTGTCGTGAAACGAACGTCCCTCCTTGCGGCTCTTAAGAAATACACTCGTAACCAAGGAAACATCTACCGACCCGGTATTTTCTGTTCTTGGCGGTACCGGTGTTGAAGATAATCGAGTACCTTAAGCGCGATACGTTATTAACCCCTTGTTCTACAACAACGAGTGAGATTTTTAATATGATTCAATATTATTTCCCTGTGATCAACTGTTATACTTGAAAGGAAATATAGGAATAACGTAAGCTTAGAGTTTTTCTCTTTTTCCAATAGATTATCAATGACAAAGTAGCTGTACCGATCAGAGTTGAGAAAGAGATAGGCCAAGGGGTTAAAATTGGTATTCGCATAATTATCATCAGTATCCCTCGATTGTTCGCTATAACACTGGATTTACTTCTTGTATTGAGATGTGGAGTGTTCTAAACATTATTTATAAACAGTTTAAGTCGATTTTCATTCGTGTGATTATGCCTTTCAATCTACAATTTTCACAGTTTATATAGACCACGTGTAGAACACGTAGTTTCCTAAGGACAATAGAATAAAGTGTAGATTAAACGTCCGTAAATCTAATATATTATCAACGACGTATTAACGTAAGAAAATTGTAGGATATCGGAGATACATATTTCATCGGATGCATAGGAATTACTGCGAATTACTAAAGATTCGAAAGGTATAAGGGATCTTCTCTCGATTTGCAGCGGACAAGCAGGAGCATCGATCTCCGAAACAGCGTGTCAATTCGAGGGACCTTCACGAAACCCGTATCGCGCGTCGAAGCCGGTCGTTTCGATTTCCCTCTGTCCGTCTAGTCGCTAAACATCTCAATCTCCCTGCCTTAACGCCGCCAGCATCCACAGGCAGCCGCGCAAACCAAAGATTTATCGAAGCCACGATAAATCCGACCGCCACGGAATCTGCTTATCTTCCGCGCGCACGTATACCGCTGCTAACCGGAAGATATCGAGCTCGTCCGTTTCGATTTCTCGGTTGCGAGGTCGCGCGAATGATATACGCGACGCCCGCAAGAAAATCGATGTGTAAGCAGAAGGAAGTGCACAATTTTCGGGAGCCCCGCGCCGTCCATCCAACATCGCGGCGAAGCCTTGTCTATTCGCGATACAATAACATCTGTTTCACGCGATAATGAAACACAGATATTCGAGAAGGCACGCGAAGTCGGCGGTAGACCGGTGTAAAAGAAGACTCTCGCCAGCAGCGCGGCGGAGAGCGCAAAAAGTCAAAAGCACGACGCCAACTCGAGTACAGCTAATCGTAAATACTAAGAAGCTTAAGAAGCAAAAGCCCTACAAGCGCTCCTGAATAAAGAAACGTTTCGAAGTGCGCGTAATTCAGGAGGCAAGGGATCGTAACAATGAGGAGCAATACAGGAGAACCCGCCGCGAAACTTAATGGCGCAACCGACAGGAATACGTACGAGAGATTTAAAGAGCGCATTACGCGTGTTATCAGAGTAAAGATCTGAAATCCTGCGTATTACTTCTCCCGAAGCGATTATACAGCGGAGGAGAGCTAATCCGATGAAAAACTTCCTTCTTCCCCGTCAAACTCGATCCCCATGTTTAATCCGGATCGCGCTAAGTGTACAAAGTCGCGAACCGCAATATCTAACTATAGACGTTTATTCAAACGATCACAATTTTTTTTAATATCTTTTCTTTTCTCCGCGTTTATTCAAAACAATATACACGCACATCCGTGAAGTTCACATCAATATCAACCTACGCGTCTATATAACGAAACTCCCGAAGATGCACGCAACAAGTTCACAGAGTCGGACGAGACTCCGACGTTCCCAATATTTCGAAAATACCGCCGGGGCCGGACCCGAGCCCGACAAAAATTCCGAACTCGACGTTCCGGGGTTCCATCGGAGCTCCAGTATTCGATGCTGCATTCCCTGCAGCGACGAGAGTCGGCGTCCGCTTCCGATACGTCGCGAAAAAGCGGCGGTTCGTCCGTTCGGTCCGTTGTTCCGTCGCATCCGGCGCGGGGCACAGGTCGATAGCGGCTCTCCGGGGGTGCAGTTACGTGCCGCGACACGCGGACAATGCGGCACGTCGCCCGGAAGCGTGCTAGTCGAAAAATGAGCCCAGTAATCGTGCCATTCGCAGCCACCGCGAGGAAAGGCGAGGGATATGCGAGACACGCGTGGCGATACGCGGCGAAGACGCGCTCCCAGCTGTCCCGAAATGGGACCCCCAGGGGCCGTGTGGCGATCACGGTTCGGGAAGTGGCGATCCCGGGGTCCTTAGCTAGGGTCCAACCAACCCTTGGTGTGGACGAGACACCTTGATACGGCAGGCACAGCTTATTCGTGTATGTAAGAAGCCGGACAGGTCCTACCAATAGACCTTGGATTGGTACTACGGGCGCTCCGGTTGCCCACGAGGGCGCACGAAGGGTGCCGAGTCCCCTTGTCCCCTCGCAGAGAGCGTACCGTGGGTGCTTGTCCCCAGGTCCTCTCGGCCGGTGCAATTGGTGTTGGATTCGTAGTGGCAGTGGTCGAAGCCTACATGTTGGGCAGGGACCTCTCGAGGGTCTTGGCGCGAGAGCAGCGTCCTGCTCCTGGACCAGACAGGAAATCTGGTAGAGTTTTTGGAAAGGTGACTCGGCGCTACCAACAGTCTACTTCCATGGGACTCGTCATCCCCGGGAAGCAACGCAGGTAAGGCTACGGCCTCAGCTGATTGATCTTAATCTCAATCCCTCGCCCATGGGGGCCCTCGGTGGTAGGCCTTAATGGCAGGTGCACTCGAGGTTAACAGGGATTCCCAGCTGTCCCGAAATGGGATGGAAACGCGCGGGTTTGATTAAACTTCCAGCGGCCGGGAAAAGTGGTCGGGAATTCGGGTGATTCGAATAACGGACCGCTTCCGCGGGAAAAACAGTTCTCCGCCGGGATTTCCGTTTGGAGAGACCGCGGCAAATGGCGGGTCAGAGTTGAAACCCGACGCGGAGACTCGGCTATTCACGGATCAACGCGGGATCAACGGAAGAGAAGGAAAGAATTATCGGGCAGCTCGGCAGTCGCCGGTGGAGGTTCGTTTTACTTATCTTCCACCGGCCGGCTTTTTGAGCAACGTTGCTTGGATTATGACTTGAAACGTCGACGGGCTAATCTGTTTGCGAATTGTTATACTCTTCCTAGAATCGAGGGTGTGCTGTGGCCCGATAGACGTAGTCTAGATACTCTCGCAATCGTCGAGTATCACCTATGACACGAGTGTCCAAATTACTTGAAAACAATTACGAGGAAACTGACGTCGAATTGAAGTGTTCACGAGTAACTAAGTGGTACTATAACTTAAACACTATGGTACCAAAGCGTTAACCCTTTGCACTCGAGAATATTTTTCTCGAGGAATATTCATTATTTTCTGATTAAATGTCAGATATGTTTTACAACTAACATAAAGAAATACCTTGTATAAATTTAGTGGAACTAGTTTATTTCGATGTTCCACGTGTCGATACATTGTATGAAGTTCGATATTGAATTCTAAATTTGATCATTTTGTTCGGTCGACGCAAATGGCGATTGAAAGGCGCCGCTCGAGTGCAAAGGGTTAATACTTTCTACCATTCGCCTTTGTCGTGACGCGATAACATCACGCGAGACGCTCGGAATTCCGACGAAAACGAACGTCCGACGAAATCTGTAGCGCAACAGAGGTCTTTGCGTTATCGGGACGATCGGACCGCGAAGCGTGAGCGAGCAACGGTGAAAGCTCACGCTAGAAGAGAAAGGGCTGCGCTCGATAGCGAGTCCGCGTCCCCGATCGCGCGACGGACCGGCTCGCAGCGTTCTTCCAGATCAGCGGCGCACGCGTGTCCGGCTCCTCTTCGAGTATCATTTGCATTAGCGCCGACATCGCCGAGGAACGCGGCGACGAGTGGCGCTCTCCGATCCGGCCGAGTGGCAGCGAATTCCTTTGTCTCGCGGACCACTCGGCGCGGACACTCTCGCGAGCACGGCGCCTGTCCGCGCCAGCGAGCAGTCCTCCTCGGACGCTCGTCGACCGAAGCGCGGACATTGTTCCAGGGAGGCTTTCACCTGTTGTCTCGCTGCCTACGCGAAAGCAAGGGCCATCGTTGGGCAGTATTTACCGAAGCGCGGACCGAAAACGCCGGGAAAATACGGCGAGCCGATACGCGAGAAGCCTCGCCGGATTAAACGACACCACGACGACGAGACGCGATACAATTCACGTACTTCTTCCGACTATCCGCTTTCCGCTGGTCGCGATGGGATCCCGACTAATTAAATCACGATTAATCCTTCGCACTCGGAAGTTTTTCATTACAAACATTTGAACGTCTTCCGATGAGATAGAGACGATACTTTGTGAAGCTAACTCGACGAGAAATCGCACTTAACACGTTAAGCGCCATGTCAGTGGTGACTGACGCTTCTGAATGACTAAAAACCAATCGCAATATACAAGACAACCGATGTGAAATAAAAATGTTTAAGAACGCAACTAAGTTGATAATAGTGTAACGCAAACGTTGCAACGCCGAACAGTTCGTAATCGTTCCTGCTTCTCTTTGCTGCAAAAGACAAACTCTACGGGAAAGTGCTTAAGATTCTCGTGGCGCTCAACGTGTTAAATTGAGGGGCAGAGCTGTTTCGTTTGAATACTTCTCAAATTGATGCGTTATACGAAGTTTAATATTAAGTATCAAATTTTATACTTTCACCGTATGAAATCAATTGGCAAGTGAGGGGCACCTCGAGTGCAAAGGGTTGAGGAAAGATTAAGGCGTAGAGCTGCTCGTCTCGAATCGCTGAGATTTTTCACTGGGAACCGTTAGATCCGAATCTTAGCTCTCAGCGTTCGACGCTGTGAAGGGGGATTACAAAGAATTTCTCCGTCTGCTTGACTTATCCTCTGGGTCCTAATTCACGCGCCCTAATCAAGGAAGTTAATAGAGCCTCATAGTTTACAGAAGTATACGAGGCTCGTTCGTTCCGAGTAACAAACAGCTAACTCCGACCTCTCTTTTATGCATAAACTGCTAAGAGTCTTCTTGCGAGTTACCAGCCATCTTGGCGATAATTATCTGCCGGGAGGTCGGACGAAAACGGGGGAGTCCGCTTAAGATTCGAGGAAAATAAGATTCTCCTGGGACGTCCGTCTTCCCGCAGGGTAGCGTTCGCCGGAAGAATATTCGGGCCAGCGCGGCGTTCACGCGCAGTTTCTTTTACGAGGGACTTAGATCGCGGGAAACGGTGCCATCGCCGCGAAATATTCCCGGGCCTCCGCGCGTCGGTCGCCCGTCGGTCCGTCGGGCCGTGGAAACACGACCGGAGGCTGGGACGGAGCGTCGCGAACAATGAGAAGGATCGATAGACGGGTCGCGCGCCCGCGGAAAAGCTTATCCTGTAACGAGCTTACGATCCTCCGTCCGGATCGTCGCCGATGTCGCTGGTTGCGATAGATTTATCTTTGGCGCACGGGGTCGGAGAACGTTTACCAGCTCCGGTATTCACGTACGGGGAACGCCAGTCCGTTTCCAGGTCTAAACGCTTTATCCCCGCGATTTACGGGGGACAATTGTTCTTTCAATCTATATCTCGCGACGCGTTTATTCCCTCCCTTCTCTCCGTTTCGCTCATTCCTCCTCGTCGCTCTGCCGGCTGACTTTATGACTCGGCAGCTTGATACAACGGGGACTCGGAATCGTAACGCATCGATCATCGAATATGAAGTTTAGAGTTCGCCAGGCTATCGATCTGCTGCTTAATAACTAAAACTCCTTGCCACACAGTAAGAGACATCTACGCGACTCTCTGGATTATGGAAATAATCTTGATCATTACGGTTGAATGTATTCTACCACGGATAGTCCGAAGTAGAACGATTCTCTGCGGAACGCCGGAGGGAATGAAAAATAGCTGACGAATGTAAAGGACGGATTAACTCGTCCACGGTTGTCAAACCGAGGGGCATCAATGGGCGAGGATAAATCAAGACGGTCGAACTGCTCGCAACAATAGAGATTCCGCAGCGGAACGCACGACTCGCTCGGATTTCATCGAACCAGCCCGTTCGCCTCCCGTGGAAACCTACTTGCGCGTGATCAATCGACAGCGCACGTTAACAAGAGACCCGGCGAATCCACTGCGACGGAAACCGGGCTTCCATTGCTATGGTAGCGTTGCCCTAGCGGAAGCAGGCTGCGTGATTAGGCGGAACAGAATTGGGGCAGCCCTGATAGATAAACGCGGCGCGCGAGGCTTAAGATTATCGACACACTGCTGTGTACACCGCGCGCCGGATAATGGGACAAAGACCGGGAGCGGTCAAGAACTTCGGATCGCCGAGCCGCTCAGAATCGGGGCGAAATACTGGACTGCGAGTGGTCTGCTGCGAGAATCCTCGAATGACAGCGGTGTGCTCGAACGCGACGAGTTTTTAACCCTTGACACGACTGCCACTAGAATTTCTAGCGTTTTGAATAGTAGCACTTGATCTTTACCAACAAAGGCAAATGATATTGCAAATAATAGTTAATCGTTTAGTATCACAGTAGACATGTTTTTAGTTTTCACGTAACGCTTGGTTCTCTGAAAAATTCGACCGTTCTGCAAAAGCCCAGTTTTTCTCGAAAACTGGACGTGACCCAGCAATTTGGTTTTCGGATTCGTATTTAGGGTAAGGAGCTCTATAAGAATCGCCTAATGGTTATTGCAGAAAGCAACGTAGGTTAAAATTTGTTCCACGGTGTAATAGAATGCACGAAACATTTACTATATAATATAGCTGTATCCTTTTATCTTCGAGTCTGAAATCTTTCGCTCTCAATTGTATAATCTGGACTAGCGAATTGCGCTGAATACGGAACGCAAAGGGCCTGGAATCATCGGCAATGGCTGGAAACCCGTCCAGATGGCCCTGGTAATAGGAGTATTAGAATATACAGGGGAAGCAGAAGTAATAATATACCGGAGGATCGCGCAGTCTCTGATGGGGCTGGAGAGGAGAGTGCCGGACCAAGTAATAGACCGTAAAGGGGCCAGGATCACACGGGTAATGGATCACGGGAGAGAGCCAGCCTCTTGCGGCGAGACGAACTACGTAACAGAGCGGGACAGCCCGGAAGGAAGACTCCCTTTATAATAGGAGCCGTGCTTAAGGGGAAGCACCAGCCAAGTGTGACACGCCGATTTTGATAAAACTCGCGCAACTCGGAAAGTAACGGAGACAGAGAGAAATGCGGGACGCCGCTGTGAGGAATGGGGATGATATTCGAGCGGATGCTACGGCACGCTTGATTTACTCTCGCGTAATAACTATTTTACATCTCCTTACGTGCGGCGAATCCTCGAAACGCGTGTCGGGTACGCTGAATACCTCCGGCGGAACGCGGATTCTCAAAAGAATTTACGACGCGAGGTAACGCGGAAAAGCCGTTTGAAATTTCAGTAAAAATCCGCGCCCGCGAATATTAGAAACACCGCGGCGGCCCGTGGAATTTTTTCGTCGTTCAACAAAGAGGAGGAGTACACGTTCGTAAAGATAGAACGAAGCTCGCGGACGGCCGCGTGAATTATTCTATTTTCGCGGGCGTTGTTCCGCCGAACTTCCGCGGAATAATAACAACCGAGGCGACCCGGAGCCCCTTCCGCAATAAAATACGAACTCATAATGCCCGGTTCACCGTGTAATTTACGAGTTCATATTTTATCGCGCGCGAGAGGTCCCAAGTCCCATATTTTCGGCCGGTATTTAGACGCTCCCTCGTCGGGAGCCCTCTCGAGCGTGAACCCGTCGCGGAGCGCGTTTATCGCGGGCAAACTCGGTATCGGGAGCCTCGGCGGCAGCCTCTTCGCGCTTCCAGCTCCGCGAACTTGTCCGGGACGAGGGTCGACGGAAGTGCCGGGACATTCTTCGAAACAGGAGTTCGAAACTCGCGTGCGGCCGCCTCCCTGCGGCGCGTCGCGCACAGGCGGCCGCGTCGTTAACGAGCTCGTAACTCCCCGACGGATGATCGACGCGGCGAACGATCGAGATCAGGAGCGGGACGGTCGGAATTCGCGCGCGGAACTCGTGGCACGCGACTACGTCCGACAGCCGTGAGCGAGACGCGCGTCGCCGCGACGCTGCGAGCCGTACCGCTCGCGGCGGCCGATCGATCCTCCCACGCTCGCCGGGGGGCAGAAACGATTCCCGCTCGCTTTATTGTTCCCGGGTTCACGGCGGCGGAGCGCAGTAAATTCCGAGAACAATAGGGGAACGCGTGTCCGCGCACAAAGCGGCGTTCGGGGGAAAAAACAGTTTCGCCGGGCGCTGATTAAATTCGTTCGGTTAGCGAAAGGAACTCCGGCGCCGCGCGCAGGACGAGGATATTTTCTGCCTGTACTTTCGCCCTTGTCCCTCCGTTCTCCGCTGGTTCGAAAAAAGCCCGGCAATTAAACGCCGTCGCGTCGCTCGTTAGCGGCGTTCGGCGCGACACGTTTCGCGCGCGGTCCGGGCGCCGATGGGATTCCGTCGGAATGGATTCGACGGACGACCGTGGCTTCAAGTATGGTTCGATCGTAGATTGTACGAGGGATTGCACGGGTATCTTTGATGTATTGCAACGGGGAGGAGCGAAGTAATTATGGTTCGTCGTTGCTCCAGTTCCCTTAGCTGTCTTACACGCTGTTTATAGTGATTCGCTGATTAAAGTGGAGCTGCCTCGGAGGTAGCTGGAGCGTTTCGTCAAAATGAAAACGTCGTATTACCTCGGTCTCGCTGCCAGTTAACGAATCTCATTCGCCGGCGTACGCGAGCGCGGTGTCCGAGGAATTTGAAGGAAATAAGAGGAGGTCTTGCGAGAGCACGATTCGCCCGCGTACCCGGAGCTCGTTCGGCGGGCACAGACAACCAGGCCGGCGATAAAAAGAAAAGTTGGCGGCTTCGTGACCAGCTTCTCGGATACTTCTCGGTTTCCCGATCCCCCCGCCCGGCTACCAATTAGAACTTAGAACCTCCCGCGTGAACCGCTAATCCCATTCGACGGAGCAGCCGTTCCTCCGGTCTGATCGGATCTCGCTCACTGTTGCGCAACGTATTGATATTCCGGGCGGCTTTTACATCCGACGCGAGGAAACATTTTTCAAAGGCCCGCGCGAGCATAGAGTCGGATAAGGATTCCGAATCAAACCCATCGCGATTGAACCGTCGCCGTGGATTTGTTTCGTCGCAGAGAATATCATTCTATCGTGGAGCTCACAGTATCGTTCCTTCCACTGCTCGTCGTATCTTTCAATCAAATTTTACTGGAAAGTTACAGACATCCTCTGTCGTTCAACACCAACTGGCACACGTCCAATGTTCTGCCAAAACTTTTACACTAATCAAACGTCGAACTTCAACGTTCTGGCTACGACGGGACCAGCCGCGAAGTTATACCTCTGTGCGGCAAGGTTTCACGATCTGTGACTCATAGAATTGTCTGTGCAATTACGTTAGACTAGACTAACTAAGAACCTGCGTAACTGTGACAGAGGAAGAACCGTAGCGATATAACGGCGTATCGCTCGTAAAGGTGATCTACAGGAAAGCCACTATGATGACGTGCAGTAGCTAAAGAGTGATGTACACAAAAACCACTGTCATCGCGTACAGTAGCCCAAAAATGATATACACGAATGTCACTACAGTGGCGTACACTAGCTAAAGACGGTATACACGTGTTCGCGAGCGCGTCGCGAAGAGTGGCAAAGTATGGTCAGTCGCACTGTCGCGAGAAGTAGCGAAGAACGGTACAGGTGCGCCGTCGCGAAAGGGTTAACGCGACCGATCCTAATCGGAAAATTCTGTTTCCAGCTGAGCGATGGCACGGTCTCCGAGGCGCCGCGTCGCGTGGCCATCGAGGGAGGTCCGGGAAGCGGACGAACCACCCTGTGTCTCCGCTTGCTGCACCAGTGGGCGATCCAAGGCGACGGCCCGGCTCTGGCGTTCATCGTTCCCCTGCGAGAGCTCCGAGGCAGCCCCGTGCTGACCTATCTCGCTCGGGAACTGTTCCCGCGGACAGCAGCTCTCGGCGACGCGGTCGCTCAGGTCTGGCGCACGTTGCACTTGATGGAGGACCGGGTCCAGTTCATTCTGGACGGGTACGACGAGTGCGTGGGCGGCAGGGCGGCCCTGGGCGACGCGGTGGACCTCCTCGAAGGCCGGCTGTTCCCGGACGCGAGGATTCTCGTCACCTGCTCGCCGAGCAACGCGGCCGCCCTCTCGCCGCTCGTCCAGAGGAGGATCCATCTGGCAGGCCTCGAGTGGCCGCACGTAGAGAGGCTGTGCGTCGCTTACTTCATCCACAACGACATGGCGGAGAAGGCCTGCGAGTTCCTCGAGGCGCTGAACGTTCAGCCGCAGACCGTCAAGCAGCTTGGTCAGCACCCGCTCGGATGGATTATGCTCTGTTGCCTTTACCAGGTATTTGCGTGGGAAATGCTGCGTTAGACATTACCGAGAGCCGGCTAGCTTGTAGACGAACGATCAGCGGTTTAACGGGGAGTATTAACTTCTGGGGAGCAGGACAATTCCCTGATCTTCCTCCGGTTCTACTCTATAGCTTTCGTGTCTTGAGATCAGAGGCTAACGAGGAGAGTGCAAGGCCTTCGGTCACCGATTTCGTTGAAACATTGCATATGGGAAGATACTCGATAGTTTCTTAGATATTCGTTATTAAAAATATATCACGTCAATAAGTAGAGTATTAATCGGAATAATCACCGAGCTGAATGGCGTGAGGGTAACGTTCTGGAATTGTACTCCGTAGGTAAGGATTCGTTCGGTTCCCCGAGGGAAGGGAATATCTTTCGACCTTTTTATTTAAGTAACAGTTAAAGCAATTAACGTCTGAAACGACAGCGAGAAAGAAGCAAGCACGTATCCCACTTCTAACCTAGAATCACCAGAACCCAGCGTCTCCATTCCGGCCGCGAAGATTAAGCTTGTAAAGTACGCGGCGGTGGGGCACGCTACTCGAACTCGCGCGCAATTTGCTAAGGCGGCAGCGAGAGGGGAGGGCAATAAAAGTAGCCGTCGCGCGGCGGGACGTAGAGTAAAAAAAAAGAAACGAGTCGGAGCGGCCGTAAAAAGGACTCGCCGGTTCGAAGCGCCGTCACCCGTCGCCGTTGTGTTCCAGGACTCCGGCAGTTTGCCGTCGGAGACCAGTGCGTTGGTGCAAGCCGCCGTCAAGTGCATCGTAAAAAGGAGCTTGGACCCGCCGGTCCCCTATAACGAGGAGATCCCGGGTCACTGCAGGAAACGGCTCGAGGACTTCGGCAAACTGTCGCTGGCCGCGCTGCGCGAGGGCAGATGCTGCTACACGGAGGCGGAACTGAGGGCTCGCGGGGGCGGCATCGAGGTCACCAGGTTGGGCTTCCTGACCAAGGGGCTGACCTTCGGCCAGCGACGGAAACCGGACCTCTACTCGCCGATCCACATGGCCGTCGCTGAATTCCTGGCCGCGTATTACCTGACCTCCGTCGCCCAGTACGCCAACATCCTGCGCAGGGAACTGGAAGGCCTGCCCACCGGCATCATCAGTCACTTGGCCGGACTGCTGGGGCCCAAGACTCATCTGATACTCAACCAACTCTGTCCACTGGAGGTTCCGCCTAGAGCGGTGTTCTCTTTGCTGAAAGCGGCCGGAGCGTCGGACGGGAACATCTCCGCCGTGTGTAGGTTAGTGGGGGCTGGTCCTGGGTTTGGACCGGCGCCCAACGAGAGGCCGCCGGCCCCGTTGGTTCACACGTCACCCCTGGAGCTCGAGGGTTGGGCGAGGATCCTCGAGAGCCCCGCTTGCACCCTCGAAGCCCTCGAGGTGATCTTCCAAGTGGAGAGGGGCTCGGACCCGAGGTACCTGGACGACTTCTTCGAGGCGCTGGCCGGGAACGAGAGCGTGAAGCTTGTCAGGATCACCTCCCTCCTCGGACAAGAGTTCCCTGCCGATGAGGCGCAACGATTGGCCGGCCATCTGAAGAGCGTTCTCGGCAAGAAGAAGCTGAACGACTTCGAGCTGGTCATTACTTGCTTGGAGGAGGCGGCTCATGACAGGTGAGGCTTCTGCAGTTTCGCTTCTTGCCTCGAACCGGGATTCCGTAGTTATACGAGGAAGATGGAAGGTAGAATGGTTTATTATCTTACGATCGGTATTTGGAATTACTGTTATTCTATTCGAGATCTCTTTGTTCGGTCATTGCGCTTGAATAATATGAAAATACGTAATCGTTTCACGAAGATTCATCGCGCGGAAGGGGATGAAACGTGCCGTCCAGAGAAAGGAGGAAGCGAGTTTATATCGCGTTCCGACTCCTTTCATGTGTTGAGTACGCGTTTTCTATTTCGACATTCTATACTGAAACCCGTACGTCGCACGCCGACTTAACTTCGTGCGAACTGATTGGAAGTGGACTGTATAAATATTTACTTCAGTGGTAATAATTTGCTGTTTAATTTAGGGAGTTCAGTAATACTCGTCAGCGGCGAGAGTCTACAACGACGTCTATATACTACGTCTCGTGTGTCTAGTTTCAATTTATAACGTCCCGAGCGTTCTTGGCACTGACCATAGCGAGTAATAAAACCAAGGATCGCCTCGACTCCTGGCAAACAGATGTAAGGTTAAAATTCCGGTAAATCTACAAAACTGGCAAAACGCGCCGAAGCAACTGCGACTAAACTAGCGAAGTAACGGTTCCTCGGGCTTTTATTTCTGCTATGGTAAAAATACCCAGTGCTCTAACGTGCCTCGCAGAAGGTTTCATCGATAGCCCTCCTAAAGCGATTTAGCGACGCGACATCATGCACCCTTCCACTAAAAACTCATTTCACGCGCATCCGGTCTGCCCTCGATTCGCCGAGACACCGGGACGGCAGCGCTAAACCGAAAACTTTCCTCGATACTCATCGTTGTTGCTTCCCTGCGGGCCCTGGGGCGGGATGCCCGGGAAAACACGTGGAAATCTTGGGAGCGGCCTCGACACGCCCGGCCCGCGACCATACGGCCGACGAAATTGCTGGGACCATACTGCCGGCTTCCGTTCCAGCGTCCTAGAATAACGCGGAATCGTTCGGGGTGAAACGCGCGGAGCGCAATAACATTAAGGGGAAGTTTTCAAGGGTTGCCGAAGGGAAACGCTCGTTAAGCTGACGGGGTAAAACCCTTGGACCGTCTGCGCGAGTCCCGGCTAATGTCTGAAAGTGGATTAAAAAAGTTTGTCCTGGAGGAGCGTAACCGCAGACGGACACGTAAATACATCAGCTTCTGTCTCGAACCTCTGGGGCTTCCCAACGCGTGCAACAGCGCGAAGTGTTCCTTTAAGGGGCGGGTGCTCGCCGGGAAACGTTGAATAATGTTAAACGGACGTGGAATATTCTAAAAAACTGTGTACAGCTTAGAAATGGAAATGTAGCCGAGAGAGCGACGATTCTGTGCACAGGAAGAGCATAGAAGAATCGTTCGCGCGACGCTGTTTCCGCGGCAATCGCGCGTTTGAACGTTTCGTACGTATTTTCACTTTAATTCCGGACACGTTGGGAGACTTCTCAATTCATGAACGCATAAACATCGTGCAGACACCCCGTATATTAAAGAAAACCCGGACGATAAACAGAGCATGTGCAAACGTCCGAGATCTCCCTATGAAAAATTCCCTCGGTGCTCGGGCAGCGCGGCGGGTCAAAAGGTAAATTAAAAAGTTCACTTTGCCCTCGCACGACAGCGAGGAAGATATTTACCGGGACGCGGAACGGAGGGCAGGAAAAAGATCCTGTTTACCCTGCGAGCGGAGAGTACGAATGCAGGCGGGCCGCTCCCCCCCATTTGCATAACCGCTCTGGTTTCTCGTCCGCGCGGGCGGCCGAGAGCTTCCATTCGCCGCGTTAGGAACCCGGCATCCAACCGTTTATTTTCGGAGGAAACTGGTCGCCTCTCGCCTGTGGGAAATCGAAACGCCGGGCGAATCGCGTGAAACCACAACAATAATTTCCAAACGCTCTCCTTAGCGCCGCGATTCGTACCAGCATCTCCGTTCGGTTTTCACCGGCGCGCGTATCGAGGCTCGAAAGCAGAAGCCGAGAACTGGGTTAAGAATATTCTCCCGCTCATAAATGAAATAAGGAGCAACCTCTCCGCGGAGAGGAGGGGAGCCCGGGGCGACTCCGGCGAGGGAAGTTTACCGGTTTTTGATCATTTCATCTCCCCCTTATTACTCGCCTCTCTAACGGGGCGAACGGAGTGGTAAGCAGATCTCCGTAGGTCTGAATATTAACAGGGACGAAGTTTGAAAGTGTACCGCGACGGCAAAACCGAAATGAAAATTACCCGCGCGCTCGCTCGCCTGCTTCCCGCGGAAGTTCGTTCATCCGTTCGAAAGGGCGGCGACGCTTAATGCCGCGCGAAGACGCAACGCGGATCGCTTATTCGACGAAACGGAAACGCAACGTTCGAGTTGCAAACGACGCTCCCGCGGATGCACCTTCGCGAATCTTTCCGCGACGCGAGTTCCCTTACAGGAGTCTACGGAACGTAAGCGCTCGACGCGAACAGGCAATTTCAAGGTGCTCGCGCGCGGGCAAGATTCATTGGCGCGACGAGCTTCTCGTATTCCCGGATGACTCCCCAAAAATTTTCAATTCCCCCGCACGCTGTCCGCTGGAACCTACGGGTCGTCGGAACTTCCCGGGCATCGCCGTTCGGAAGTTTATACAAAGGGTGTGCCGGGCATACCCGGTTCGTCGCGTGGAATTCGCTCGGAATTAGGAAACGCGACGTCCCTTCGGGAATAACAGAGTACCACTCTGAATAAATAACCCTCCGCATCGCTATTTACAACCCATACATTTCCGAAAGGCGTCCTCCCCTCCAGGGTCGCGCCGCGATAGCCGCGACACTCGCGTATCCGCGAGAAGCGGATCGCAAATACGTCGGAATCCGATATTCGAGACACGAACAGGGCCGCGCGCCACCCTCCGTCAGAAACGAGGCAACAAGGGCGGTGTAACAATGAGCGGCCGTCAAGACGGGGTTGAATTGGGGCTGCACAAAGTCCGGGGACGCAGGAAAGCCGAGAAAGCGGTGGAACAATATGCGAGGGTGGCGCGAGGGTTTGCGGTTCTTTAAAGCGTGTGTTCGAGGGTGGCGAAGAACCGGTGCGCCGCGGCCCGTGGCGAGAAAGTAAGGACTCGCTTTTTCATATTTGTACGCCGGACCAGCCGCGCTAGAACCTGCCCGCTTCTGTTCACCCGAAAACCCTCTTTCGACATCCTCGCGGCGTCTCTTTCCTTTCGCCGTTAATACCCGCGTTTCGCGCGGTCCCTTCCTTTCACGGGTCCCGCTGTTCCTTCCGCCGGCTTGGAAACTCGCCGAGAACTTTCGCGCTCCGAGGACGATTCATAATTTCTCGCGCCGCGGGACTTCCCGCTCGATGCTGTCCTTTTACCCCGGGATCCCGAGCCGCTGTTCGGAGCTGCGATTCTAAGCCGGTTTCGCGAGCTGCGCGATCGCGTTCCCTTTTAATCGCGGCCCCGTTCCGCACACCATCTGCGCCGCTTTTTACAGTTTTATCGCTCCCGTCTTCCTCCCTGCGGTCTTTCACGCTTCAGCCTCGAAAACGACGCGACACCAGGGAAGAATCGCTGCCAGGACGTGGCGCGAGCTGTTAAGAGCAGCCGGGGGTGGGCAATCTAACTACCATTCGCCCCGGGGCGGAACGCTGCCGCCTCGGCAGCTCATTGTTGCGGATCGAGACAACTTCCCGCCCCTTTCACCTTCCCTCGTTCTGGTTCCCGTTCCCCGGCCGCGAGGAGCGCCACTCGAAATCGGCCCTGGATGTCCTGGGACAGGCATTCTCAAACTTTTCCACTTGCCGACCCCGTTTAACCGAGCGAATGTCGTCGCGAGTCTGAGGGTGGAAGTATGCGAACTGGGATTGAAACATTCGCTGATAATATTGTGATTACTATATTATACACAGTGAAAGAGTGGATCTTGAGTAATCGAGAGCTAGGAATGAATACACGTATTTAATAAAATATGGGAACAACACGGACAACACGTATAAACAACTCAATGCCACGGAGGCCAACACGACTCTGCTTCCGCAACTCTCTTACAGACATTCTCTCCGAAAAATCATTCTCTCCCCCACAAATTATATATATAAATCACACTACAAACACTCGGATGCAGCCCTGGAAAGCTGGCCCCGCAATCCTGCGTCCGCGACGCTGCGCAGGCCACTTTGCCTCGACCGTTTTACAGCCCGTCCTTCACTCACACTCATTCTTACATTCACTCTTCTTGAAAATACCTTAACCCACGCTAAAAATTCTAGATAAAAGACGTTTATTTTCCAAAACATGTTCCCCCGGCCTTACAATGTCCGAAGGTGGATGTTAACTTAGTTTTTTAAATGTTTATGTATGAATTAGCTGTATGTACAAGCTTGGCTATTAATTATTAATTAGTAGTATACATAAATAGATAGACCTAACTAGATAAATAACTAAATAGATAGATAAAAGAAAAAATAAATAGAAGAATAAATACATAAAATAAATAGGTAAAATAAATAATTAAAATAAATAAAATAAATAAGTACGTAGATAAAATAACTAAAGTAAGCAAAGTAAAGTAAATATAAAAGACTGGTTACATTGTTAGGTGGTTAATTGGTTAGGTCGCTAAAAATTCTAGATACTACAATAATGAATCGTAGTAAAACTCATAGGCACACTCCGCGCACAGTGTTGTCGAACAGTTTCGAATGAATTCCTCGTCGTTGCTCGTCGAGTAATTTTCCGGACTCACTAACATCCCTGCAACCCTCGCTTTGAGAATAGTCCTGGGAGATGACTGGTAAGAACGCGAGGTCGATCGATGGACCGCGTCGAGTACGGGGAATTCCCTTGTTCAGGGATACACGAGACACCGGTGGAAAGAAAACCGCACCGTGCTTCGCGGTTTGCGCCGTACAACCGATTGCTTTGCAATTTCGTCCTCCGGTTCTCCCGGAGGTTCCCTGCTGTCACAATCCAACCCACGGTCGAACCGAATCAGGAGAAAATTAGGAATCTCGAGGACAGTGGCTCGTTTTATATCGGAGACCACGGAACGCCGGCTAATCGCGTCATCGATCTGGCTGCGAAACTCGCTTAAGCTTGGTGTCTTATTAGGGACTTTCCAAGCAGAGGAAAGGAAAGAAAATTCAGTCGTAGACGTAATGTCGACGCAGCGTTTGATTATTAAAATATGGAACACGCGCGAGGAATCGCTTCGACGTAGGAACAGGAGAAGCTGTCGTTCTCGCTTACGGTGAGCCGGTATCCGAGAGAATTGACGCGAGCATCCGAGCCACTATCGTTTGGAAACCTCCGGGAACAGTAACTCGGGGCAGGTTTAATGCGGCATTCTCGTTAAACGGGGGGGAACAGCGTAACGGGAATTTCCCGGCAGTCCGGGAAGGGATAAGTCCATTCTTTCGGTTCCTTATCGCCGGACGAAATTTCCCTTCCAGCTGGCATGGCGTTTACGAGCGGCGCTAATGCAACGTTTAAATAATAAGACTTTACCGGCGGCCGAGAAAGACACGTCTTATCGGTGAACCGGAGAAAATCCGAAACACGGCGAAACTCGGCGAATTTACGAAATTCCCTGTTGGCACGAATGGGAAGCGCGATCGCGGGATTCGTTGGAAAAAAAACCGACTCGTACAGTATCGGTCGATTAATTCGCAGCGGGTTCTAATCTGGAAGGATTGCTGACGTTGATGAAGAGGCCGGTGCCGGCATTTCATAAAATCCCGGTCGGTGAGTGACAGCTGACGGAATATTTCCAGCGGCCGGCGCGTGCAAGTGATAGCGGACGTGCTTGGTCAGACGGCCTTTCGATATTCCAACGCGGGGATCCTTGACGCGTTGAAAAATGGAGATCGAGTCAGGCGATCGGGACACCGATTATCGCGGACTGTGCATCGACGAACCGGAAACAGAAGAATCGTCCGTACCGATACTTCCGCGCGTAAAACAAGCCTCGACGGAACGCGCTCCGTATCGTCGGTTCCGAGTGAACGTTAATAATTCGAAAATATTGAAAAGTATTCACGCGTGATCGTTACCGGATTCGTTGGCGGAACACACGGG
This sequence comes from Nomia melanderi, assembly GCF_051020985.1. NCBI lineage: Eukaryota > Metazoa > Arthropoda > Insecta > Hymenoptera > Halictidae > Nomia > Nomia melanderi. Next base: position 15,689,681 of record NC_135006.1, on the reverse strand, counting down.
TTCGACGTCCGATAGATATTTTTGCAACACGCGAACCAGCCGTTCGATCGTCGGCTGAAACGGCATCGCCGGCGAACGGCGGACAGCCGCCGCTCTAATTAACATCGGAAACGGGATCTCCGGAGCGAATTGAATTTCGAAAATATGAAAACCGAAGGCACGCTATTTGTCGGGTAACGGTTCATGAATATGCGTCGGCCGCGACAGGCCGAGAGCAGCGTTTGTTTTCCCGTCGCGCGCCGGCTGGAATAACATTTGCCACGGGGCCCCGAAGCCGGTAAAAATGTTCTCCTCGAGTCCCGAAAACCAACGGCGCGACGCTTAACGCGGAAATCCCCGGCGGGGTTCCCCGGCGTGTTACGCCTCCGGAAAATCCGCGCTCTCGTTTGCAATTCTCCGAGGAGGAGCGGCTGCCGCCACCCTCTCCGCCGCTTCTGCATAACTTGCGCGCGTTCGCGGCTGCTTCTCGAAATAATGGCGGAGTAGAACGTTACGCGTGCATGAATTTTCATGCGTACCGGCCGCGGAGGTCGTGTCCGCGAGGAGTTTCCGCGACGCGGGCGTCTTGGAGCATCGTTCCGCGGCGGAGACGCCGAGAGCGAGCGATCGAAAGAGTTTCTCTCGATAGGGCCGGCGTCTATAGCCGAATCCGCTGATCGGCCGATAAATCGGCTATCTGGGTCGTTCCCGTCAAACTCGTTCCTATTGATCCGCGAATGCCGGTCACATTTCCAGCATCTTCGCCGGCGTTCCGCGAACACTGCAGTTCCCCGTGTATCGGCAGCAGTGTGTCAAGCAGCCACTGATGAACGAAACTGCGGCGCTTGCGAAACGTTCGCTGGAAAACTGCAGCGCTTCCTTAAGTTTCGGGACGCCGGCGCGGACCGCTTCCCTGCCCGAATCTGTATCCGCCGGTGTTCTTGTATCGCAGCTCGAGTCAAACAATCTCTCGGATCTCCGCCGCGAACATCGAAAATATTGTGTCAGCCGCCGTTAGATGTTTCCCTGGGAAACATTATGCGGAGAATAATCCACGGCGTCAGCGTTTATTTCGAAACACTGGCACAGTCAGCTACGAAAGCACGCCGCTTTCCACGGATAACGAGCGTACTCGTACAAATTAATTGGAATCCTCGCAACAGAGAGAAAGGAAACGAAATTGTCACGTTGCACGGCTAACCGTCGAACGAAATCAAGGTGATTCGGGTGGAATTTATCGGCTGTCGAATTATCGCGGCCGCTGGGAGCGCGACGTCGAGAACGTGTCCGCCGGGTTAAGCATTTGTAACGAACACAGAGCGATCGATCGGTTTGTTTCAGACTGGAGTGCGTGGTGAACGCCCTTTGCCGCGGGCTGAGCCACGCGTCGAGCAGCCTGGCCCGGCTGGTGCTCGACATGAATCTGTCCGGCGAGCAAGTGTCCCGGGTGTGCGCCGCTCTTCGTGGCTGCGTTCAAGTGCAGGCGCTGCACTTGCCCCATTTGGGATGCGGCTGCGAGGGGTTGGCCTCGGTCGCCGAGCTGCTCAAGGAGAGGCCGCTGTTGGCGCTGAACCTGGCCGGCAGTTGGGGCGCCAAGAACGAGGATCCATCCAGCTCTGGCATCAGTATGGGTAAAACCTTTACATTTTCACCCCCTTTTGTTTCTCGCTCCATCAAGTCGTGCTTTCGTCGATATTATTTTGCATGTCAGTTTCGATTGATGCCATCACACAAACATAAGCAACTATACGTGTAATCTAGTTTTAATACCGACGAAGTTTACGCTTACAAATACTGATTAACACGTTCGCTGGCGTCACGTGTTTGTACGTAATTCTACACTTTACGTAGTGGAAATGAAATTGATCCTATAGATATTGTCATTAGAAGTGATAAACAACGATATTATATTTAGGAACTGAATGACTCGTTTCGCTTTCATTTTTCGATTTTCTTTAGAAGCTTCATTGGATCGAAGAAAATATAATTGAGACCGTCATCGGAAGTGCTGGTAGCGAACGTGTTAATCAGCCTGACAACAATGGCTGTCTTACATTCGTATTAAAAATACAAAAAAAAATAATTCAGAAAGTATGAAATCTTTCATCAACTAGCAGAAAAGAAATTGCTTTCGTCCATGACCGAAGCGAGCGTGAACGTGTTAATACTTACAGTTTCTTCGCTCCAATCTCTTCTCCTCCTAATCGTACGATCTAGACCACCGCGAGCAGCAGATTCCGTTTTGCCTGCTTGTTTCCCGGAATCAACCCCGGAAAAGCTGATAAGCTCGTTCCGAACGGCACGAACGATTGCCGCGAGGAACGAGGTCGAACGCTCTCGCGTTTTTCTCTTTCCCGTTTCCAGCGTTCCGCGTCCGTCGCCTGTGCGCGCACTCGTGGCCACGGCTCGAGCGCTATTTACAGGCTACACACAAAAGGATTTTTCCCCGGCCCGACGAAATAACGGGGACAAATATCCGCGACGCGTAATCCGCCGCTTCAATAATATCTCCGCGTATCATTATTCGCGATTCGCGGCATTGTTCCCGGCAACTGGAGCACGTGTCGCTGCCCGATGGACCGTTTTTACGAGGTCGCGGCCCACCCCGAATTAACGAGCAACGCGGGAACCGTATCGCCGCGTCTACGAATCTCGGTCGTCGTTACGCTCGTTTCTTTACTGCCTAACGGCAGGTAACGGGTTAACACCCTTAGCAGTCCTACGTCAGACCCGACATATTTTATTGCAACTACTACCTGTTTTAACAATTTTTTCTGTATTTCTTTGTAGCATCACGATTGTACCATTTAAAGGTAACGTTTCAATGACTCCCAAATATTCTTGAATAAATAAGTAGAGCGTCATATTAACCCTTTGCGAACGAATGTCGACATTTCGAGATGAAACGTTCATATTTAGAAGACTAAGTCACAGGCAAATGATTTAATTACTCGGATAATTAAAGAAACCAACAGCACTTCGGACCGCAAAGGGTTAACCCCTGACGGTACTATTTACTTTCGTTGCTAAGCTCGTGTAACACTACTATCGATAATTCGGAAGAAATGCAAGAAAATTTTCCATTCTACTCGAAGTAGAAATTTCATTTGGAGACGATACATCGATAAGAGCAAACTAGTTTTCTTTGATCCGTCTGTAACGAACAACATCGGTTGTGAAATTGGACTAGAAATCTCAGTCTTACTCGTCATCGCACGGCAGGGGGTTGAAGACGCCCGTTCGGTAGTCTGAAATATTCCGTGAGCGTGCGTGCAACTCGAAATAACGGTAAACGTCTGTACGAATCGATCGGCCCGAGTTTCGTAGCGCGGGGATGGCGCTTGAGCTCGACGGAGCACGGTTCATCGGTCACTCGATCAACAAGCAGGATCGCGGAGCGTGAGCTTAACGAAGCCCCGGGGCTTAAGACGAGCCGAATTAATGATCGCCCGCGGCTAAACGACCCGTAATTTCCCCGCTCGTGTTGCCCCGATAATTCGACTCGGGGAAAAATCGGCCACCCGTGGGATCGCGCGCGGAAATTTCATACGCGCCGGCGACCGGGGCTCGGGCACCGGCCGGCTGTCCGACGCCATTAGGGTCAATTTGCATGATAGCAGTGACGGACGAGGTTCGCAGCGATCCGGATGCACTTAGACGGTATTGCGAGCGTAGTGGCCCCGCATCTACTCGAAACTGGTCGCGGCTCGAACATTGGAAAGCAATCGGCCGGCTGAAAGATCCCGGCCGGGCCGGTGGAACACCGGATACCGGCAACGGGGAACTCAGCGGAGGATTAAATTCGACGTCGTCGGAATGCTGTTTTATTCCGGAACACGGTATATACATTCGATCCTAACGAATTCACCTCGCTCCGCCATTATCCCGCTGCGGATTTTTACGCGAATTCCCGGCGTTAGTTCAGAGTGACGCGTAGATTTATCATTCGCCACTCGGATTAGGGGAGGGTCGCGCGAAAGCTGTGGGTATGAAGGTTTATTAGAATCACTCGTTTATCGTGTTTTATGCGGTCGAATGTAATCGCGAAAAATCCACGGTTATAACGGCGATGAAACGGGTCGGTTCGAGCTCTCCGCGTTCCCCCGCGAATACAACGAATGTAGGCACACCAATGGACCGATGTACAATTCGACGAGAGGTTTGTTTACGCGTAAAAAGATCCGGACCGACGCGAAAGCCAAATTCCGCGGGAAACTGACGCAAAATCCGGCGAATCGAACGTGCAAAAACGGGAACTTCGGGGTATCGGGGACCGCTGGCGGCGTGGTAATAGATACAGTCTCGTACCACGGTGTTTCGGGGGTGTGTTACGGCCGGGTCGTTACCTCGGTGCAGCCTCGGAATTAGAAAGTTGGGATTAGAGCGGTTTCCGGCCTGCATCGCGCAGATCGGGGGACAGAAGTTCCGCGGTGTTTTACATTCGTACCGGAACGAAACTTCGGCCCTTCCGAACTTTAAGCTCCGCCGTTTGCCCGGGTCCGCCGCGTCGCCGGCTCACGTCAGGAGCGGACGTTCAATTTGTAAAGCCGCGTTCCCACGGAGAACGAAACTACAATCCCGAGGCGTCCGGGCACGATCATTCGTCCCGGGTAACGAATGCTGCCCGGGACGTTTCACGATTCGCGTCGGAATTAGTTTCGCCCGTCATCTTATCCGAGGCCGCTCGGGGAAATCGATCAGGCTTTTCCCGGGCAAATTGTTTCCGCCCGAGACCGCCATAATCAAGGCTAAACCGCTCGAAAAAGGAGCAACGCGCGCGGAACACGTTTTTCAGCGTTGATCGCGAGCCCGGTAATCCGGGGCGAACGAACCGCGGAACGGTTCGCAGGAAAATCCTGATTTACGACCAAGTTGTTGTTCTTATTAATTCATTATACGGCAGAAAGCCGTTGCACGGGTGAAATACAGGTAACGCGAAGACGCAGGGAAAAAGACGAAACACTCGGAAATCCTTTCTTTCTCGTTTTCCCCGCGATCGCGTAAATATTCCCGCAACGAGAACGATCGATCATCTTCGCGAACGCTCTGGGAGAGATGGATAATTCATTCAAATTACTCGCGAATATAAGGAAACCCGCCTCGGTGTTACTGCGGTTCACCGTGTAATCGAGCCTCGTTCCTGGCGAACCGGCCAATGCAAATCGCGATCGTCGGAATAGCCGGCAACGAATCCGACGATCGAGCGCGCCGATTACTGCGAAGGCTTGCGGCGAGTCGACGCGTCCCTCGTAAACCGCCGGGGGAATAAACTTTACGATCGAGCCTCCGTCGTCCGCATTCGAATTCACCCGGTCCGACGGAGCCACCCCGTCGCTCGCGATCCTTCCCGGTTATACGAGCGGAGTGGAAAAAATAAGTACGTGACACGAACCGAGCATATTCCCGGCGGGGTCTCCCGCGGGAACGACGACGACGACCGCGGTCCTCGCGGAAGACGAACGGGTTGCCCGGGGGAGGTTCGCCCGTGCAAACGACACTTTCCAACTGAATCTCCGCTCCGGAATGACGTATTAATCATCTCCGGCAGACCGAACCGCTCCTTTGTTACGCCCTCGTCGCGACCCGCGCTCTCCCCGCGATCCCTTGATGCCCTCCCTTTCTCTTTGTCCGCGGTATTTCTCTCGTTTTCGATCTCCGTCGCGGGGACCGCGGATCCCCGGCGAGTAAATTTGTTAGCAGGGTAAACACTTCCAGCCCAGACACGCCGGTGTTAACATTTCACGACGCGTTATCCGCCGCGTTTTACGTCCGCGGAGAGCGCACCGGCCTCTGAATAGAAGATTTCAGTCGCGCGCGCGTACCTCTGATAGTAATGTCCTCTTCGGCGGAGGTTGAGCGCCGGGCAGCTCGTGGCAGACGGTTTAACCCCTTGCCCTGCGATTTACTCCGCTACGATCGGCACGACTACTTAATGATTTATTATTTAATATTCTATACGAATCTTTGGTACAGAGTGTAATCATTGATAATAGAGGGATAATATTTAATTTAATCCTCGATGACTCGAATATTCGGGAGCCACTGAGGTTAAAGCGATTTATCTTCTGATTAATATTCCCCTTAGTTATTAAAGGGTTTGTTTCATTTATTCGAAGTCAAGGAGCTCCCTATAGCTTCACGTCAGAAGGCGAAACCCGAATTTTCTCAATTTTCCTTTTCTCCGCTTGAGCGTGCTCATTTTTTGGAAAGTCGAGCGATTCGAAACTTTCAAGCAACACCGCGCGATAAAATGACGATACGAAGCGAGAGGGAAAAGCGATGCGAATAGATAGACGACCGAATAATTGGCGATCAAGTAAAGGGAAGTCGATTAAGCGGTAACAGCTAGGAAGACGAATGTCCCGAAGATACACAGCCGCTGTCGGCGATCGCCGCGAAAAAGTAAACACAGCCACGCGCACCTGGCCCTCCCGCCGAGGCTCGCTAAACACTCGACGAACGATCCCGTCGTTTTCTACAGTCCTCGACGGCCTCGCGTCTCGTCGACTTAGATAAACGCCGGATCGTCTCGCGGTTGACGTCGTCGTCGCGGTCGGTGTCTGTAAACAGTGTCGCGCGTGTACTCGCGCCGAAGGGTTGCGAGCTGGGTTGTTGCTCCGCCGCAGCCCGGCCAATTACAAATACCTGATGCAGCGCCGTCGCCGATCTCTCCGCAAGAATTTCCGCGGACTCGATAAACGGAAACGCTGCTCCAAGAGGAGGCGACGGATTGCCGGGTGAAGCACGCAAGTTACACGACTCTTCGACAACCCTTTCGAATCTCGTTTCTTCCGTAACTTATTTCGGACATTCCGAAGTACACTTTCTCGCGTCCCGCCGGATTCGCACGAGCAAAGGGTTAAGCGATGCTTCAGCGTTATTCGAGGAAGGAGTTAGAGATGTATAACGTGAAGTAACGAGGAGGTTGTTGAAGGATAGAAATTAATGAGAGCGTCGAGTCGTTGGAGGAAAAGACGATTTTCGCGGTGACGATGCTCCTTTTAGTTCATGGAGAATTGAGTTGGTTAATGAATCGTGAAATCGGTAGTGACGATTAGCGGTGACGATGTTCTTTGCTTCATGGAGAATTGAATTAGCGTGATTTATGAAGTCGATGGAATCAATAGAGAAAAGGGCAATTTTACCAGTGTCAGTATCCATCTTAGTTTCGCAAAGAATCGAATTACTTAACGTGGACGATGAAATCGCTGAGATCCGAGAACTTCCGCGCGACGGAAGATTGTCGAAATGTATCGACCGATGAGGGAATGTTATTGACGTCGTTGAACGTTCGATAGGAACGATTGTTTAGACCGTCAAAGGGTCGGTGCCGAGGAAGATACAAAACCAGCCAGAAGATTTTCCAATCTCTCCAGCCCGACGCGCGCGCGAGCCAGCGGAAATCAGAATTTCGACTCTCCTCTCTATTTTCTTTAAACGGATAACAGCGGGATCGAGTTTACCTCTGACAGGCTGAAAGAAGTCCCTCAAGATTACCCGGCCGTCTCGGCGTCGAATCGAAAGCAATCTTTCTCGGGGCGACGTCGGAGCCGAGTCTACGGCGCCGTAGACAAATCGAATCTTTCGGTTTGACGGTTCCGCGAGAGTACCCGATGATTCCTCTCCGCTATTTCTCGATTGTTTCTATATGATACGTACGCGTCGAGCGCGGGAATACCCGCTGCAGTCGCTGAGCGACGTCGATTCCCTCCGAAACACGTCGTTTTTCGTTAGCCAGCGCGGTATTCCCTTTTTCGCGGACCTCGTTGAAGATTTCGTTGCGCTCGGCTGACCCAAAAATTTCAGCTGAATTCCTCGCCCAGCCGTTTCCCCTTCTCTCCGTCTTAACGCTAAAACTACCGAGCAGTTACACACTGATTTTTAGAAATCTCTTTATAGAACCTCTACGAGTGCATCGGGACTTCAATCGATTGACTGTGAATCCAGTTTGCGTATTTCTAAATCAATTTCTTTAACTTCTCAGAGAAACACCTGTCGCCTTTGAAATTGGCATTTAACGTGTTAAGAAGACGACAGGTGTTTCTCTGAGAGGTTTCTGAGAAGTAGAGCAATGTACAGAAAATGGAGAGAATGTGATATTAAATCATTCAATTGAATTGCTCTATTATTACACGTCCATCTAGCTGGATGTCACCGTATTAGGCAGAATTATTTATAATACAGAAATGCTTCCAATCGTCGTTTGATCGAATGAACTATAGTAATGCGATTCGATTGGAGATCATCGGTGACTACCATCGCATTCGACGTGTTAACCCTTTGCACTCGACGCAGCAAACTTATAAAATTTTCAATTCAACGTTAAACCTTGTTCAATGTATCAACGCATAAAACATCGAAGTAAAATATTTGTCTCTTAATTTCCAGAAGATAATCAATCGTGTCAGTTGCGAAAAATATCGTTAATATTCAGTCGGAAAGTAACAAATATTTTTAATAAAAAATATCGTCGAGCGCAAAGGGTTAATAATTGCAATAAGAACTCAAGAACAAGTCGTTCCGACCGGTGTGGCAGTTTCAGCGTTAATTCTGATTCGACAAATGGATACTCATGAAATTTCGAAGGCGCGATTCGAAATTCGATTCCTTCCAGCATTCGTCGAGCGCCTAACTCGCGCGATGGAATCAAATCCTCGCGTTCCGCTTCTTTTCTCCGGCGTCTACTCGAAATTACAATAGCCGCGTTCCCTCGTTCTCGCGCTGTGTACTCGCCTCTCCGTTCTCGCCGTCGACGGGACTGCCCCGATAAACTCCGACGTATCTCCCGCGCGTATTTACGTACACCAATAGCAACGGCGAGCCGGTCTACGGATACTCCAATCTCTCCTCGAGCACTCGGTCTTCCAGGCTCAATAAAGTTTGCCCCGTAGCCGGAGCACGCCTATTTGCCTCCGCTTCTGGATTCTAATCAATCCGGTCGCCCCCTCGCCTGACCCGAATGGATCTACTGATAACGACACGGCAACGAACGGTTAAGCAATACAGCCGCGACGGAACGTTCGTACCTCGGACGTCCCAGTTTCTTTTCACTTTTCATCGCGAGCCGTGGAAGTTTCGCTGGAATTCGCCGTACAGTTTTGATCGGCGTAGTTCGCGCGCGTTGTTAGGAGCACTGTACGATTAAAAGCTTGCCGGAAAGTTTAAGCCATTCACGCTGTAAGATATAAATTCTAATTAAACGGTGCACCGTTGCGTCCGTTTGGAAGCTGAAATTAACAGTCTACGAAACGCGTCAAATCGACGCATATTGTGCAGGGCTACTAAAATGAAAACTAAGTCCGTAGTCAGGTTAAATATATTTATTACGCGATGTGGCTCTAACGAGGAACGACGACTGACTGCTTTTCCCCAACGCTTTTCTAAAAAGGAAAACTCTTCAGACGAAACTATCTCTCAGGCGCCCAAGTATTGACACGCAAAAGGGCGAACCGTCTACAATTGGATTTTAGAAATATTATTTTGTACATGTTTACGCCGATTTTAATTGATGCGATCACACATGTACCCCAGTTACCTACTATCGAACCTCCAGTTTCCACAATCTAAATAAACGAGCATTCTTTTAGGAATAATAGAATGAAGTGTACAATAAATGCCCGTAAACCTAGTGTTAACAAAAGCTGATCGAGCGTTCGGGTAGAAGTACGGAAAAACTGGAGGACCGCAGCTTCTGGATCGTCGCTGTAGGCAGGAGACGGACCGAGATTATTCTTATTGTCCCGAGCACTTCCGAATAATTCAACGTATAATCGGACGCGACCCTTCGGAACGTGCGGCGCGTTACGGGTTTATAGGTCAACGCGCTTCTCGCGGCGGAACGTTGCGCCAAAGTGTTCCAATTGCGTCGCAACTGCGCCCGAATGCGGTTGTCGCCGACGGTTCTGCTTCTTCGCTCGATTCCTCGAGATCGGATCTCGCGCGGACTGCCCGGCTAATGCATTCGCGACCGTGTAACATACTCGGAACGTCGCGCGGTGGAAGCGATTAGAAAATGTTCGTTTACCGTTGTCGAACGGGAAGATGATAGGGGACGAACGGGCGGATAAAAAGAAGATCAACGGAAGGGACAGGGGAAACGGGAAATAGAAGAGAGAGGAGAAATAAAGGACGAAACGGAAACGTCATCCAGGTGTATAACCTGTCGCGCGGCGAAATTGCATCGCGAAGAAATTGAATCCGCGCGACGTTATTAACCGGCGTTCGACTCGCCGCGGAATGCACTTCCCGATAATTATTTCCCGAGAAACTCGGGGCCGTAGCGGCGCGGAGAAAGACAGGGCAGAAATATTTCGCACGGTCGGAACCCTTTGTCTCCGGACAAAAAACGCGTGGCCCTCTTCTCTTCTGTTTTTCAACGAATTACGTAATTATCCTCTGAGCCGTGACGCGGGCTATTCTCGACTTTAATGAAATCCAGAAGCTGCCGGCGCTGAAGGGGCGGAGGTGGAAGAATTAAACGAGCCAAAGACGCCGGGGACCGTTTATTATTCCCTTTGCGAGTCCCGTTTGTTCGGAGCGGGGGAGGCGAATGAATTTCGATGCGGTCGGAACTGGTGATGTCCTTTGACGATTCGGGTCGAGCTTCCGTTCCGTGGACCGGCGACCGGCGGTCCTTGATCCCCGCGTGTCCGTCCACTGAGGGATTATTCGACGAAGTAGCGCCGGTGTCGTATAAATTTCAGTATTATAATAATTCGTCTCTCTTCCACGAACGATCGTGTACACGCGAAAGCCACGTTAATCGCTTGCACTCGGAAGAGTTTCACTGGAAATATTCAACGTCTCCCAATCAGTGATAAGCAACATTCTTGAAGACGAACTGAATGATAGAACATGCATAAGATGAGAAACAAAGTTACCGTTCCTATGTTTCACGTGTTTAGATTATAGAGTTCAATATTATATGTAAAGCTTTATAATAAAATCAAGATAACTGAGTCACCTTTCGACTGCAAACGGTTAATTAAACTACGCCGATAATCCGTATCAATACGCACAATTCAAAGGAAACTGTCAATACATCTATCCCTAACGAATGAACTCATTTGCGGACGAATGTCTACATTTCAAGATGAAAGTTTCATATTTAAGAAACTAAGTCGTGGACGATTTGATTACTCGAACAGCAAGGCATCCGTTTCCTTTTTTCTATTAATTAAGCAATCGACAAGTAGTTCAGCTTCGTCTGCTGAAGGTATTTCATGGAATCTCCGTCAAAGGGTCGAGCCCACTTTTTGAACGTTAGCATACGTCAGCGTTGAAACGTTTAACCGGTTCGTCGCGTATGCAGTTGAACTCGCTGCAAATTGACTTTACGTCGCGAAGCAACCGCGGGAACGCGAGCGTCCAGCGACAAATTGCCGATCGATCCGGTTACCGCGCGCGGCGCAAGCAAACAGTCGCCCGTAACCGGATGAACTCGCGGCAGCACCTTGGTCGGAGCTGTTAACAGACTCCGCAGCACCCGCGAAGAACAACACGGAACACAGGGTAGCATCCGCGGGACCGGGGGAACGTTTGCCAGCGATCCTTCGCCGCGGCAACTTCCCGAACGAAACTCCGCGTTATTAACGCCCGAAGTTGGCCAACTTTCCGGGCAAGTGATACGCAAACAGCGACGCCGCACGCCGACGGTTCTCCTTCTTTCGCGGGCTTCGTCTGCCGCGACTTTCCTCGAGCTTCCAACTAGTCGGAATCTCGGGTCGCTGAATTTGTTATCCCCGGAGGCGACGGCTTCTGGTTGCCGACAACTCCGTCCGAAGAGAGGCGAAGCCAGCCGCCAGATTAAAGGCGCGTTTCTTTCAAATTCTTAACCGCTGAAAGAGGATTTCCGCGTGAAAATTGCTGATCGCTTCTCATACGCGTCGACACTCTTGTCACATTGTGTATAGTGGTTTTTAGATTAACACGTTGAATGCCATGGGTGTCACCGGTGACCTCCAATCGAATCGACTTTAATCCGCTCGATTAAACGATGATTATCCGAAAATATTTCTATATTACAAATAATGCTATCTAATGCGGTGACGTTCAGCTAGATGGACGTGCAATTATAGTAATGCAATACAATCGAATGATTTAATACTTGATTCTCTCCATTTTGTGTATTCTCCGCCATGAAATCGTGCGGCATTCAATGTGTCAACACATCGCGTACCGGCTAATTTTCAGGAAACTAAATTGTGCGGATGGCAATTTTCAGAGGTCAACCTGTATCACTAAACATAGAAAAACTCAAATATATTGTTATATAATATATTTTAAATAGATAAGCAATTGGAATTAAATTTTATATTTTTTCAATGCCGTGGTAATCAACGAAGTTGCATAGCTAAGGGTCTTTATAACGAAACGAGATCGCTCGTTACCGGTACACAATGCGTTAACAAAGAAGGCATACGTATTTGTGTATAATAGGTGAAAACAGAATTCTTCGGGACTGAAAATTTGCGGATTAATTTCTAGCGTTATCTTTCTATTATCGATCGATAATCTCTGGAGTAGACATAGATCTAAACTGTTCCTTTTCCTAATAAATGATCAACGTCGACGTAGTTGCGTCGATCATATTCACAAAATGAATCACGAGGCGAGAGGTTAAACTGTACAGCCGCGTCCAGAACCGCAGTTCGGGTACCGATACAATCGATTGCCGTTCCGCGGCGCGAAGTATCGAGATCACGGTGAACCAGGGCGATTTTTACTTTTCAGCGGTCCCTCGGAGCAAGTTACGGTCTCGATTCGTCTCCCAGGATTAGTTGTTTCCAGTCCATAAGCCGGGACAGGGTTAGCCTTTGGTGTGGGGTGTCCCGTTCAATCGCGCCGCGCGGTCCCGCCGATAAATCGTTTCCACTCTCGGCCTGTGCCTTTTCCGCGGCTGCGGTTCCACGTCGCCGTTCGCCGCGCTACACCGTTTCCAGCTGGCGCGCGTAATTAATCCGCCGCGCCGCTGGAACAACAGGCGACCGCGTTTCACGTGTCCACTCGTTTCGTGGCTCGTAACACGAGCCGGACAGAAGGAGCGAGTAACGCTCCGAACAAGACGGAAACGCGGTCTACGTGAAACCCAACCGACCGGCGACTCGTTTCCCGCTGTCCGCGTTCGATAATTCATGCCCACCGTCCTCCGCGGATCCTCCGTCATCGATCACCGGCGTCATTCGATCTCGCAGCGACTTCGACTCTTTTTTTCCACGAGCAAATCGAGAAGAGGGAACGAGGCGTAACAGACCGCGCGCGAGCATTCGACGAAAACTGTTCCCCGTGAGAAACGCACGCTTGCCGAAACAACGATGAATCGAGAGATTCACCCCTTGCCTCGCGATATCGTGTTGAACTCGTAGCGGAGATTTCTAATATGGTTCGACAAATGTAAATGTCGTGGTGAACATTCTCAGCCTGATTCAACGAATATATGTATCGGTTCATTCGAATTCAAAGTAAATATTATCCCTCTGTAATCAGCTGTTATACTTAAAAGAGAATATAGGCATAACATACGCTTAGAATTTGTCTCTTCTTCCAATAAATTATTAATCACAAAGTAGCCGCGTCGATCAGAGTTGGAGAAATCAAGGGGTTAAGTCCAAATGCAATATTTTTCTTTAGCAACCTATATTCAGAGTGTATCCAGATATAGAAACAGCATAGAATCTTTCGTTCCGCTGTTATCAACGAAAAGTAGCTCTCGGTGCGCCCGCGAAATCAAATCGTAGGGGTTCAAGGAACTCGCTGAAACGAATACCGGTCGCTTCCACCTCGAGGACGCGACGAAATTAAATCGAGTCCAGCATGTTCGCGTGCACCGTACCGTAAACAGTATAAATCGCCGTTGCGGAGTGTCGGAAATGAAAAATCATTTTCACCCGTGATCGTACCGAGCGAATTTATCGTCGATGGGAACACCATCGGCATCAACGATCGCCGCTCGGTACAGAGAAAAACAAGCTGACCGAGTCCGCCGGGGGGAGTTTCTATTACGCCGGACCGCGACGACAAGCCGGAATCCTCCGACGAAACGCTGCATTAATCCGGAAGGGAAAGAACTTCCGACCGGCAACAAGTAGTAACCGCTACTATATTACCACTTACTTTAAGAGGCGATTCAGCTGCGGGGAAACGCGTCGTCTCGTTAATACGCGGCATGCGATATCATCCGTCATTCTCGGAACGCGTTCCAGCGGATCCCGTCCGACCGGGCCATAAAGAATAATTAGTTCCCCGGGCGGTTCGCGGCTGCTTATTACCATCGACTACTCGCGCGTCCTCATTACCGATCGTTCCCCGTCCGCGGCTAACGGTAGTCGGCAGCCAGAAATTCCTCGTCGAACCTCCCCGTCCTTCTTCCTCCGTTCGGATCCGCGGCGGAGACCTCTAATTTCCCAGCGCTGGCCTCCCGTTTCCCCTGGAACGGCCCCGCTCGTTCCAGAACTCTCCGGGCGTCTCGTAAAATCAACAGAAATATTAATACGACGTCCGTTCGGCCGTAAGTTATCCCGGCCGGCGAATCAACGGCGCAGAGTTAATGAAATTCGCTTCGCTCGGATTCGTAAAAATTCCGTGCCGCGGCGCGGCGCGGCGCGGCCGCAGTCTTCGCCGGCGCGAATTAATATTCCGGCCGGAATTCATCGGCCGGACGGCGGAGCCCGGTTCCTCGAATTTCCGGTAATCCGCGACGAGCACGTACCGACCGGCCGCCTGCCGACGAGATCACGTCCAAAAAGGAGTTTGTTAACTCCGCTCGGGATCCGGAGCCCGAATTAAACCTATCGCGGGAACCCGGCTCCTCGAGAATGCCCCCGGTTATAATAAGGTTATCGTTAGCCGCGCACGGACACGACCCGTCCCCGAAAACGCGGCGGACCTTTGGCCCGGCTCGCGCTTAAATGTTACCCGCCGATTCGAACGGGCTAATCAAGTCTTCGAATGCTCATTCGGGCCGCGTTCCGCGTTCGACGCGCTGCGGGCATGATTACCCGATCGACAAAGAAAATTCGACGGTAGAAATTAACGATTATTTTCCTCGGCGCGTTCGCTGTTAGACCTGGTTTCCGTTTAGAAGCGAGAGGTAGGGAGAAGCGAGAACATCGGTGTTTTCTGTATCATTCATCCTTGCTGTAGCAACGATACGAAGCAAGAATTATTAACTCTTCGATATGAAAATGCTTATAGTGCCCTGCTATCTAGTTATATACGTTGCGGAAGATTTGCGTTCGAAATCATCTTCCAAGTCATAATTATTCTCTAATTTCAAAGCTCCGGTCATCGACAGTAAAAGTTGTAACACCGAACGCAGATGGAAGATCGTATTTTTTAAACGATAGAACGACGCGCGCGATCGCGCGTGCAACCGTTTCCGATCGCGAGACTCTCCCATCATCGTCGCGGGGATACCCCGATTCCCTCGGAAAACGGACCGATAGTCGCGCGCTTCTCCCTCGCATCCATGAATCCGATCACCGCGGATACTCCCCCGACGAGGAGACTGCTCGAGGAACAAGTAGAAGTTCCGCGGGAAGTTTTATCGGCAGGCGGACGGCCGACTTTATAAAATTCCCGGATCCATCCCCCGGCCGGCACTCGTAAACATTTTACGCTTTTCATTCAGCGCCGATGCGTGCAGCTCCGCGATAAACCTTTTTTTTCAGTATTCATGATCGCCTCGTCGTCGTCGGGGCGAGGGTTGGAAGGCGAAGATAGAGCGACGCCGGCGCCGTAAAGCGGAAAGGAGCGGAGTGCGCCTGTAAACCGGAATATTTTATACTCCGTCCGCGGTTTATAATAATGGCGGGCGTCGGTGTTGTTCCGGGGGCCGGGGCGTTGCGAGAAAAATCGAGGAAACCCGGGAACACCTCCGGCGCGGAGTAAAGTCGCCGCCGAGCAGGGTGTACGCTCGAAATCACGGTGAACCCGAGCGGATTCCGGGCGCGTCGTAAATTCACGGTTGCCCTGGCCGGTCGCGGCGCGATTCCACGCGCTTTTATTCGTCGACGGCGCGTTTGCTCGCGCGACGACGCGACAACGCGGCAACGGTCCGCGCGCATTGTTCGTCATTGAATCCATTATCTTGCTGCGGCGTTCGAGCAGGGGGAGGGGCGGTGGAAGCAGGAGGGCCCTTAATAGAGTTCCCTTCGTAACCGCTTCCTGCCGGCATCCCGAGTCTGTGTGTCGCTTATTTTACGAGCCGCTTAGCAACGTGGAAGCCGTCGACGCTGCCTTTCTCCCTTGTACACTTCGTTCATATTAATTCCACGCGGAGGAGGCTTTACGGCCAGTAAACTCGGCTGAACGCGCTTAAGGGCTCGCCGCGTCCCCGTCTAATGCAGTCTAATGTCGCCGGGGTTTATGCAGCCGCACGGAGTCTTACCGTCCTCCTCCGTCGCTGGGTCGCGCCCGTTGATTCTTGACGGACAGATCGCTTCGAAATGTTTCGCGCGCTCGAAGGAACCGGCCGTTCGAGGCCGGGGACCCTCCACGAACTCGGGAGAGCAAGAGACGACCGTCGGCCGTCCACTTTCGCCCCGCAACTTCGCGCTGC
Organism: Nomia melanderi; assembly: GCF_051020985.1. NCBI lineage: Eukaryota > Metazoa > Arthropoda > Insecta > Hymenoptera > Halictidae > Nomia > Nomia melanderi. The sequence goes on along the minus strand of NC_135006.1, from coordinate 15,673,144 downwards.
AGCGGTGGTCACGATTTCCGATGAAATCTATTAACACGTTAATGGATTCCCATGGACGAAAGGAGAATGTCGCTCGGAGATTGTGAATATTCCATTCCCGCGACGATGGAAGGCACGGAAATCTCGAGTACAAAGCGCACAATTTTTACTCCGTTTAACCCACGGTCGGAACGGACTATTGTACTTACGAACGGACGCGCGGAATAGGAGTTCCCAGTAATATTTGGGCGTCGCGCGACAGCGCCGAGCAAAAATTGTGCGTATTATACTCGAGATTGCACGGTAATTGCTTCGCCGTCGCGGAACTGTTAACAAAGTAAGTCTCGCGAGCGTGGTTACCGAACAGATGACAAGGCGAGGGATTAACTCCGCTAATGGAGTAATTCCGCCCTACTTCTCCAGTCTTTTCAGCTCCCATCTAAGCGTGCCGACGCTCCGCTGCGATCTACTTCGACGAAGCTTCGATTGTTCTAATTTATCCCGTAAGAGATGCTTGTCCAGCTGCTTGTCCAGCGACCGGAGTCTTCTGTCTCGAGGGAACTAGATTTCCCGGGTGTTTCTTGGAAACAACCAGGCGCGATGCTCCCGAATCGAGCAACAATGGTTACGAAAATGAGAGAACACGGGAATTGTTTCGCAGGTTCAGGCTCTGGATCCGGAAGCAGCGGCTGCGCCTCCAGCACCCTCGGTACGCTACCCCTGAATCGGTGTTACTCGTCCCTGCCGCGCGGCGCTTTGGCCGTGTATGGCAGTTTAACGAGGCCTGCGACCCTCCCGCGGCTACCCCTCGGTCTTGGCCTTGGTCCCGTACCCGCCACCGGGAACGGGCCGCTGCCGCAGAACGACCGGGACAGGGACAGCAACGGCAGCAGCAAGAGGAACAGCGACAGCGTGCTGTGTCATCGTTTGCCACTGCTGCACCCGTTACCCACTTGCGACGTCAGCAGCCACCAAGGAACCGGCTTCCACGAGATCTTCAACGCCATCAGGTGAGCATTCATTCGGCTTTCCACGTCAGAATCACCTTTTAGGTCGCAACGGTGGCTAAAGTATTACTCGACGAACGCGAACGGTTTTAGTTCAATTCTCGTACCAGTTGCAGTCTTCGTGTTTTTTAATATTAACCCTTTCACACGTTAATGTCACCGGTGACTGACGCTTCCGAGTGACTAGAAAGCAATCGTGACATAACTGGTGTGAAAATGTAAACGTAATGCGAAATAATCATCGTTCCTGCTTTTCTTTGCTACAGAAGAAAACTCTATGAAAAAGCGCTTAAGATTTTGCCGCTTAACGTGTTAAGGACGAGGACTTTCGGGAACGTTGAGACTGTTCAGCGGAGAAACTTGAATATTGAGCTTATAATAGAGAAGAATAGTTGCAGTAATCTCTTGCTGTTTAAATAGTTCAGTGATTTGTTTGCACCGTATTCGAAATATGAAAGCTTGATGTCGGAATAAAAACTTCCCTCTTCAAAGGGTAAATACGATCTAGATCGCGTGCGTTCGCAGCGATACAATCTTATTAGCTGTCCCGCGTTCTCTCGTCGGAAACTGGAGCACCTCGGGATGCAGTCGAGATAAGTCGGAATTTTTGTTCGCTATTCGAGGCTCTTATCTCCATCGGTAATCCGCGGGATATATCATGTCGAGGAACCGCTCTGTCGTTCTATCTCGAGGTCCAGAATTCCGGCGTGTTTAACCGAGCCAGAAACCGCTGGTCCGTGTACATCCGCGCGAGTTCCCAAGATTCGCTTCCCGAACGGCCGCTAAATGAGTTATGGAAATTAAGGAGACGAACGAGAGTGGCCATTCAAGAAATTATACGGACTTCCGGCGGAGAGTTCCGCGCTGGTTCTCCTCTTCCGCATGGACGACTGTCGGACCACGAAGAGTTTGAAGTCCGGCTGGTAGAGAACCAAAGAGAAAACGGCGGAGAGAGAGAGAGAAAGAGAGAGCGAGAAAGGTATTCGTCAACAACGTTCTCGCAAGGTCGTCGGAATTGCGAAAGTTGTTCTCGCGCTTTCTCGCCGTCGGCGGAGCGACGACTCTTGCGAATTATTCCCGCGAACTTCCGCGCGACCCTCCGCCTCGGTATTCGCCGCCGCGTCCGGAAGTTCCCCGGAGTTTCGGCCGGAAGCGCGGAAGCTTCTTTCCACGGAACTTTGATTTTATGAGAGTTGATGACTTCTATTACCGTTTTAGGCGATACGGAGTGAATTCGCGCCGAACACTTCGGAGTACCGAGCGTGCGACTCGTGAGCCGAGTAAACCTTGATATCCCGAAGACACTTGGAACTGCCATTTTCATAAAATCATAATTACTCTTACAATATACCTTCAGCTCGTAATCCTTGCACGCCGCTGTAATATCCGCGAACGGCACGGAAGCCAACGGCCTTCCGCCAACAGAAGTCAGCTTATATTCACGGGAACCGAGAGACTTCCCGTGGTCCTTCGCGCGGAATAAAAATTGTCACCTGCCGGTCGCATTGACGCAGTCCGCTGTTAACTTCAGGCCTCACCTGCTCGTCACCTGGACGTGTCATTGTTCCCAGTCGCGTGGCTTCGAAAAGTCCTTTTTCCCGAGGCAAGAACGGCGCTCCCTCGCCGCGTGGCAATACAAGAGCGGAAACGTCGCGCGCGAATGTTCCCCGTGAATGACCCCGTTGAAACGTCTCGTCAGTGGTTCCTTAGACCGGTCTAATAAAGGAGCGCCGAAAGTTCAGCTCCGTCGCACTTTTTAATCTCACCGGACTAAGCCGCTCTGTTGATCTTCCCGTTCCGCAACTCGCGGCGACGCAACCCTTGCGAACTCCTCGGGCCGTAATCGTTTCCGCAAACAGCCGGCGCGGAAAGTTACGCGGACCCGGGCTCCTCCAATTTACCGTGGCGCCTTCGAACTGGGGAACTCAGGTGAAAGGAAGCGGGAACTCCGGGGGGATAAAACGAATTACGAGCTTGTCCCCCTCGGCTATTTAGGCCGACGCCGCGGAACCGGGAAGAAAAACACGGCCGCGCGCCGTTATGAATGCGTTTACGAGCGATACGTCGCGCGACGGAACACGCGGCGACACCGGAAGTCCGCCGTCTATAACCCGCCGCGCGACCCATTGTTTCCTCATTTACGAACAGACCTCGCAGCGGCAGCCCCTGCACGCGAGAAACGGCTCGCTGTCCCTTCGCTTTATCCTCGCCTTTGTTTCCGCCGCTTTCATCGAAACTCATAATGGCCCTTTCGAGTCCTTTCGACCTATTTCGACTTTCCCTGACGTCTGTCAGCTGTTTTCGCATGTTTTTATTCGCTCGCGATGACTTTCAGCGGCAGGAACGTTCGTCGTTGTACACCGAGTTGCGAGATAATTGATAGCGCGAAGGTCATCTGTCGGCTCAGTGGTATTTTCGACGAAACAACTGGCGCGGCTGGTCGGAGAGACGAAATATTAGGCAAACGTCGGGAAGCTTCAACAGTAGAGCAGACTTTTTGGGATTGAAGCGAAGCGGAAATGAACGAGCGGCCGCCGCGCGATGAAGGAAACGGTTGAATCGCGCCGGCACGCGAGTCAGCCGGGCATGGACGTATAATCTCGGGAATATTTTTCCCGGCGGAGGTCCAATTTACTCGCGGCGGACGGGCTCGAGTCCGGTCGCCCTGTTTTTAATTAAAAATATCACTGTCGCCATTCATACACGCGTATCTTCCCGAGCGCGAGCCACGTTTTTCGGTTTCGTTGAAATTTAAGGGGACCAAAGCTCGCGCACCTCTCCGGGACGAAGGAATGCCGGGACATTTCTCCGCGTAACGAAACACGGAGTTCCGTGCCGGGAAGGGCTTCAAGCATTTAGAACGCGCGAGTCCTTCCTTTTTTCGGGTAATTAATTCTTTGACCCACCCCTCTTTTGCACTAGAAAAATTGCCGGCTCGCTCGAGCATCGTTTAAAAATTCGTCCCCTGGTAACCGTAAACTTCTGCGCGTAAAGAAGCCTCTGTTGCGACGAGCTTAAAAAATTCGATGCAGGTCCCTTCAAAGAATGGCCGATTTCCGTGACCAGGCTTTGCAGACAGTCCTGAAAACGTGCCAGGCTCGTCGACCTCCATTTGAAAATTTGGCGCGCGGCACTCGACGTTTCTTGCAGCCCTTCGATCAGATCTGGCTTCCCGGTCACTCGGTTTTCGGTTTCAACGGTGCCAATGCGACTGGCTATACTCCAGCGGTCGCGCGTTTAACGAGACCGACGCTGCTCTCGCGAGCTCCTGCACCTTCCCGTTCGAAAATGGTCGAAGTTCTCGGCGTTCGTCATCGAAACGCGTCCGCGGGCCGATCGAAATTTCCATCGGGGACGAAGTTTCGCTCGAGCTTCGAGGACGAAAGCGGGGAAAGAACAGAGTGAAAAGCGGGAAAGTATCGTTGGAAACGCGGCACAGTTAACGACGTTAAGCATCCGGACGGCCGGGTTATACCAGGACCGCCCCGGAACTTCAGACAATCTTCTCGGAGGGTAGTTAAAGGGAAACTACGGGAAGACTCGAAGTTCTCGAGCGGCGCAATTATCTCGTTACGCGATACAATGACTACGCGTTCCCATCGGTTCCCACTTTCTTCCGTCGCCTCCTCGCGTGCTAACGCGACGCGAGTTGGAAATTCTGCGACGCGTCGCGTTGTAATCCGTCGCTTCCATTAATCCGCTGTTCCTCGACGCTGGGACGATGACCGCAACCTTCTCAACACTCAGGCGACCGCCTAAACTACAGCCTCCTCCATTACCTTCAATTGAACTCGTTCAATTAATTCGATTAGAAACCGTTTTGTAAAAACAAGGACCGTATTTGATAAACTGCAAATAATCCCACTTCAAGACTTAAATAACAAAAGGAAACCAGAGTGAAAGGCAATACGTTGCTAAGTGAAAAGTGGGAAATCTCCCCACTCGGTTGGCTAAGAACCCTTCGCGTTCCTGCAGTTTCCAGTATTACTGAGCAACTCAGTCTAGATTGTGGTCAGAACCACAATATCCGACTGTTCGGATGACAAAAATTGAAGGTTACCAATATACAAAGTCACCGGCATACAAAGTGATTCTTACGTAAAAAATAACAACTCTGAGTCAATTCCATTTCTCTATTTATATAACGCTGCAATCGAAACGCAAAGTGTATCCATTGTCGTTGAAAAATCTCACAGTATCCCCGTAATGTAAAAAGAGATACGACCATCGTATGCTCTTCTCTATACCTTACAACTTTTGTCCGAAGCATTCCTTCGTATCGCTCGAATTGTCCAGCTCGCCGAGTTTTCTCCACGTAACATCCGTTTAGCCGCGCTGCGCTCCGTAACGACGACAACGGGATCACAGGCTGACATTACAGTGTCGTCGCAGCAGCGAGGCGGGGCGCGAAGGCTTAAAACATCAATGTCGGTTAAAGTCCCGCGGAAACGGAATCCCGGCGTGCCAGTCCGCCCGGCCTCTAAATCTCGCGTCGCCATTATTCTCTCATTTCTTCGCCGGCCCGGAACCGCACGGAAACCTCTCCCCTACCGAAATCTACAATTTCCGCGCGGGTCGAGCGTGTTCCATTCTTCGTGATGGGAAATCAATTCGCCATCGGGACTCCGAAACGCGGTATCTGAAACACGTCGGCCCCGTGATCCATTGCCTTTCCAACGGCCGTTTATATCCGCGCGGAGGAGAACGTTTCCTCGTCGGGGCCGGGTACGCGGTCGAAATCGAAAGATAGAAGAGGAGGTGGAGGAGGAGGAGGAGGAGGAGGACGGGGGGGAGGAGAAGGAGAAGGAGGGCGCGATAGAGACGGGGACCGATACGAGCTTTGATTTAGAGTATCACTTTTATTGGCCGAGCGGCGCGGAGCTTATCCGCGCCGGGTGCGGGCCGAATAAAATGTTTATTTTCGCTACGGATTCAAAGCACGAGCGGCCCCGGTGTATTTTTACTGGGATAGATACGTCGAGGGTGCTCGAGCGGATTTACTCGTGCTGGATACCATTAAAGGCACGCCATTAGCCGTGCCCCACGGCCAGCCGTCAGCCCCTGCCCACCTTAATAGCCGAGTAAATATCGTCCGGACCGGCGGATACCATTAAATCCAGACGCGATCCCGACAATCGGCCTCCTTGAATAGTTCCTATTAAACACAGGTACGCGTGCAACTTCTACAAGGCATTGCCGTGCGTTTCTCCGGTTGTCCCGAGACTTTGAACCTCGCGCTTGTGCTGCGGATCGGAGGGAGCTTATCGAATCCGCGCGGAAAATCAATCTTCGCAGCGATGTGCGTGTAACGTAACGAAATACGCGTCTTTCGTAACGTTCCTCGGATGTTTTCAAAAGTTTCGTTATTCTTGGAAGGCGGTTTAATTAAATATTCAGAGGAAATATCGTTTTTACGATACCCTCCGTTGGTTTTCTTTCTGCACCGGCGAATCTGATCGAGCGGGATGTATAATTAAAAGTCTATCGACTCGATTAGTGAAGGGATCAGCCGGTGGGTAGACCGCCGCTTACGATCATCAGTCTTGCGTAATTACTAGCTTGTCAGTTGCTTTGATTAAATCCCTTCAGAAAACCCTCCGTCCCGTCCTGCGGCCGTCTTGCTTCGAGCAGACGATCCATAAGGATTCGTTAACGAGTCGCCCGGCCTGCGTCGTCGTCGTGTTTTTCGAATATCGACTGCGGCCTCGGTATATTACACGAGCCATGTCACCGTCGTCGCGGGATCGACGAGAAATTAAAGGCGGATTGGAAAGGACCATTCGTTAGGCAATGGGAACTCGTCGGTAAGCTCTTTCCACCGGTTCAACGCGTCTCCGGATGTCACGGTTGCTTCGGTTATCGATAACAATTCGGCAGCATCCGTTTCCCGTGCTTCTTGCTTGCCTTTTAAGGAACTTTCATTTCGGGAAATAGACCTGCCGCAGACTTCCCCCGTGCCGTGTTTGAACCGTGCCGAGCCAATGTAAGTAACGAACGGAACAATCTCTATTGATCTGTTACTCTGATATCTAGTTTCTAATTCTGTCATCTAATTCGTTTCATTCGTTTCAATGCATTTCAAATAAAATATCGTAACGATACAGAGCTATCGAGGAAAAAGTGTAAAGGAAATTCAGAGTATCGAATGATTGCCAATGCATAGCTAGCGAAAGCAAAAATGCCCATGGTTCGTATATCTTCATTCTAAACAAGGACCGCAGAAAGGCAACCAGATGTATCTGGATTTTGTCACGCGAAGTCAAGAAACTTATCTCCGGTCAAGGGCGTAATTCTCCAAATTTAAATTTAAATTTTTAAATTCTCCAAACTAATTTCTCCAGTCAAGTCAAACGGTCTTGTCGAGAAAAGCGCACCCCGATTTTCTTTTGGATGTTCCGAGTCATTCGCGTTCGGGAGCTTGAAAGAGCCAGACTTGTTTCTCAAAGCCGTTACAATAAAGTCGTATTGTAAAATATATACCGTTTCCAATACAGAGTGCAAAGTTCCATGCGTTCGATGCATGGAACACACGAATATTTTTAAGAACAATGCGATCCCCGTATAACTGGCCTCTTCTCGATAGCAGAAGTCAAACAAGGTCAGCCAAAGTGACTGCACACTGTCCCGCTGTGGCCAGTCATCCAATTAATCGATGCCGGTTTGTTCGATGTCTCAGAGAGCCGAACTGCAAGCTGAGGTCCCTGAATGTGTCCAAGTGTTTGCTCGGCGGATTGGATGCGGGCTGCCTGGGAGAGACGGTCAGGAGGGCGCGCAATCTGGACGCTTTAAGGGCGGCCGGCGCCTCGCGGCCGGCGGACGTGATGCCGCTGGTCCTCGCGTTGACGGAGGCGCCCTGTCTGCAGCTGCTGGACCTCGCGAGCCCTCGCCTCGCGCTCGACGATCATCCTTCGCGGCTGCTGTGTCACGCCCTCGCCAGGAACACCACCCTCAAGCTGCTCAGCCTCGAGGGATGGACCTTCAGAATAGAGGTGAGTCACCGTCGTTCCGTTTGCCGGTCGATTTCAATCTCCGACTTTTAACACTTTGCATACCGACGACGAGAAATCTCGTTTTTATATATGTAGGAGAGAAAAGCCGAATTCAGGGGCGTTGGGGATTCGGAGGATGTATTTTTGGGGAGCGCGAAAGATGACAGAGTCTACGGTTTCTCAATCTGATCTTTTCAATTTCTAAATGTACGATGAATAATCCGGTTGGTCAGTGTACAATATATATCTCTCCGTGGCGGGGGAGTGACGGACTGTCGATTCGTTTCATTTCGCACTCAAACCGGTGAATAAAATGGGGCAATCGGTTGACTGCAACTTTTATAGGCGTGAAAGTTTAACGTCTTTGTAACTTGAAAATTACGAAATATATTCGTTCGATGAAATTATGGAAAGTATCGAATACATTGTTAATTCGTATTCATATGTGGAGATTTATTAATTTTGTTAACTGTGTTCGACGAGTGTACACGTCATCTGGAAACTCCGAATGGTGCTAACTTTCTCAACGATGGATTATTTATTTTTTAAGAGAAACATGTAATTCTTCTTCGTTTCGCTTCAGTTTCTCGTTAGGATATATTTTAAGTGCATTTCGCCTGCATTTCACGAGTTCATTATTCGATTTTATTGCGCGCATAATGAGAGATTTTTCGAACTAAATTCCACACTTAACCGGTCAACCACTTGCCGTACTTTAACGAGTTCGACTCGTGACAGAAATTCTCGACCAAACATAAATATCACGAGTCTAGGTGACAACACGAGTGAGTTATCGGCCGCCATAATTACGGCGCGGATTTTGCGCGATTAACACTTTGCCGGTTGCTCATTTCTCGCATCGCCATTACGCCGCCGCCGGCGAGATTCGCGCAGCTTCTACTACTCGCCAACGGTGATATTTACGCAATTGCTCGCAACATAGTCAGTTGCGATGATATGTCTACCTATGCGAACGTCGATACGAAGCATCATCGTCGGCGAAAATAAGTCACGCGTACGCGACAGTGACCGATAAGCGGCTGGCGATGCGTTAAATGGCATGGCATAAATAATGCTACCCGATGCGGTGACGTTCAGCTGGATGAACGTCTAATAATAATGCAATTCAATCGAAGGATTCGATATTACATTCTCTCCGTGCGGCACTTAACGCGTTGAAGTACAAGATCGCGAAAGCTGTGATTGTACCACCGTCCGTTGTATTATCAGACGGTTAACGTGCTGCCGAACGAATTCCGGGTGAAAGCAGACGGAAAAAGCGGAATATTCGAGCAGTTCCGAAGCCCGGGGATGAATTTACTTAGCGACCGACGCGAAACACCGCACGGTCCGGGAAAGGAAATCGCGAGCTCCAGTTTTCTTAGCGATTAAGCGAGCGCGTATCGAAAGGATTAAACTCGGGCGGGCCGGGGCGATGATTCGCAGGGCGAGGCGAGGGGAGCGGAGGCGATTCGTATTCGCTGAGTAAACCAAGAAACTCGTGGAAGTCCCCGGAGGAAAAATAAAGGGAGGAGCTTCGAGGGAGGATCGCTCGAGCGCCGCTCCCGCCCCGTCCCCCGCGAAGCCGCGGCTCGCAATTCTGAGAGCGCTCGCCGGTAATATCCCGCCGCGCGGCACGGAACTTGCATAACGTCTCGGCCACGTCGGTCGGGCCGAGCTGGGAACGGAATTCCAACTAGCCGTCTCGATAACAACGTCTGAAAAGTTCGCGTAAGCTCGACGGCACACAACGCGGCGCCGTTGAAATCTCCTTGAAATCTCGAGCGCCGACCCGAAACGTACGTACCGCGGCTCGTACGCTTGGAAATCTTTTATTCGACCGATCGGCCGCCGCAAAATCGAATCGATAACAACCCCTTCGCCGTTGCGCCGCGCGACTCGAACCTCTTTCCTCGCGGAACGCCGCTCCGACGACGGGGCTTCGTAATTTTCGATTAACGCCGGAACTATCGAGAACTCGGTCTTGAAGATTTCTCTATAGGAAGTGCAAGCGTGCGCGAGTGATTGTATAAAAACGCTTCATTTCTCAAAAAATATACTGTAATACTTAATTTATCATTCCGAAACAATCATTTGTATGTACAAATATGGCTACAGGTAATTTTCGATTAACGCCGGAACCATCGAGAACTCGGTCTCGAAGATTTCTCTACAGGAGTACAAGCGTGAATGAATATTACAAACGACTTGTATCTTAGTTCGGGCATTGCCGTATCAGCTTCGTTAATATTATCCGATCCGCGATGAACTCTTCGCGTATCCGCGATACCGTTCCATCGTTTTCGGCTCTTTCTTCGCCGAATTAAGTTTCACGGCGGGATCCTCGTTCTTTCCATTGCGCGGGTGCTCCTTTATCGTGTCGACGTCCGGCTCCGAGGCCGCGTTTCATTTCAACGGGGCAAATTAAAGAGGAACGGGAGACTGGCAATCGATATCGGGAATCGCGTTCGGAATCCCGGAGAGGAGGATAGAGGAGGACACAGACGCTTCTCCGGTTACATGCTCGAGGTTTCGACGAAGTTACGAACCGAGTGAGATCCGTAAAAGAAACTGATGGGGTATCCGGGGTCTACTAGCCAGTAACTCTCAGCCTCGTAAAAAGAATCGCCCGAACAGTCTGCGGTTTCGTTTCGCCCGGGAGGATCGGGGTCGCTGGGATTCGCGAGCTGTCGCTCTTCGACGGGATCCCGAATTTTAATGGCGAACCGCGTCGCGAATGCTTCTACAAGATTCCCTCAAGGTTTTCATGGACCTACGGTTGCTCGTGCGGCGAAAGAGTTTCATAGCTCGTCAAACTGTTTACCTTCAAAAGCCAACTGGCCCAGCGTCTAAGAGGAGCCTAGCGAACGAGCAGCAAGAAGATAGACGACAGTGCATTGTAAGACAATCTTGTCGAAGGAAAAGTCGAACGCCGGTCGCCTGTGTTCCGTCGATCAGTGCGCTCTCAACGCTGCAACTACCAGATGAGTCGCATCTACCCGTTCCTGATTTCTTCTTTTCGCAATTACTCGAAAGACAAGGGATGTTCCTCTGAGAAATTAAGAAATTGGTTTAGCAACACGCAAACTGAATTATACATCGATTAAAGTCTCGACAGATACACTATTAGAGTTTCTATACAGAAATTTCAAAAAGCTGATTGACTACTTGTAGTTCTAGTGTCAAAGCGCCCCCGAATCTCAGAGTGCAATAAACAGACCTTTTTCAGGGCGTTCTTTCTATAGCCTCCGAGCGAGAACATTGTAAAACGAGTATAATTCGTGTTCACCATTTTATTTTGCGCCTACAAAACCTTGTCTTACGCCGTGAAAAAGATATCCATCTGTACAAGGGAATCGAGAAGCGACAATTCTAATACTGTAAAGTTCTTCCGCGAAACTGATGATTTAAGAGCGATTCGCTGGGAGGCTTTCCTCTCGAAGGAAGCGGTTTCAGTTTTATGTTCCGAAAGTTCCGTTGCAGATGCGAGTGTTCGCGGCCTATATACACCGAACGCTCCATTTCCAGTAAATATGCGTATCACGGTAAAATTCACGGCGACTGGGGAAACGAGGTTCGAGCGGCCAGTTGATTTCATCCCGATTTCAGCGATAGCTCCCGCGGCGCGTACGTTCCGCGCGGTATATAACGTAAATACGTCTGCCAGTTCCTTTCATTGGACCTCTTAACCTCTCCCTGCCGTACTTTAGCTTCCCGCGCCATTGTTGGCGACGAGCCATTATCTACGGTGAAGTACGGGCGCCCGGAATACGGCGGAAAGACATCCGAAAGGGGACAGGGGCTAAAGAAGCACGGCCGCAAGATAATCCTAGCGGGCGCGCCCTAGGATTACCTAGGAGCTGGATAATTAATTATCGCTGATTTCCCGACAGTTACAGTGGGATTGAAAATGGTGATAAAGGACAAACAGCCGGCTTATGATGTAGCCTAATCCTGTATCCTATTGGTAGGCGGAGGATCAAGGTCAATGTGTACTCACGAATCTGAGCCAGTTTCCAAGCCTCAAACAGCTGTCGCACGTCACTCGTACCAGAGAATTTTTCGTTAATTAGTTTCGCAGCATATTCAATCTACACCTTTGTCATCGATCGGCAAATTGGGTTCGTCGGTTGTTCACGGTTACAGACGATTACAAGGACCACTATAGCGCGAATAATTTTCTATTAGGAACAAACCTGTTTACAGCTTCGGTGGCTTAAGCTCGCAAACTATCGCGGGCTGCAAGCCATGCGGGAAATTGTCATCGATAATTCCAGCCTCGGAACGTTCCGCTAATTAGCGAGTAACTACCGCTTCCAAGTGCCACGCGCAGCCGGAATGGCCGTATGAATAATAGAAAGTGTTCCGTTTTATCCCAGCCGTTCCAAATACTGTACGATCCCGGGAGAAAGTGTTCCGCTTAAAACGGCCCGGAAGAATGCACGATTTCGCCGTCGGACTTTTAATGGGAACGTAAACGTCTAACTCGACCGGATGTTTTCGAAGAGGCCGACGAGGATTTGTATGTAACCGCATCATAAGCATCGGAAACGCGAAAGCCTCAGCGTCGCTTCGAATTCACCTGGAAATCAACGACGGAAAGCTGTGTACTGTTGAACGGGTCTGACTACACGCGGACCTATTCCACTTCTAATTGAATATACATTGTGCCAGCGTGTGCGACGCAAATGAGACTCGTCGCATTGTCACGAGCTGCGGTCGCAAAACTGACAAGAGAGATTACCATGAAAATTCCCTCTGAGGGTATTACTCGATGGCCTGACCAAGACGATCCCGTTCCACTTACGGAGCATTAAAGTCTGGCTGCGCTACTGAATTCGCGAGCCAACCGCCTACCGCCTTTGTCAGCTCTCCGCGGCGTTCCCCAGGGTGAGATACAGACGTGCAGGAATAAGAAGGAAGACAGGAAGGGATAACCTAGATGTCGAAGAGGCGTCGGGCAGAAAAATCGGGGATTTCGAGCGTCGACGACCAGGGAAGGGATTATCGAACGCGCGCGTGCTTTCCAACGATACTCGGATCTCGTTAAACAGTCCGCTGTGGAATTTAGTTGGAGAACCTCTGATTCTGCTCGCGATAAAATCGATAAGTGGAGCGTGTACTCGTCGAACGCAGGACGAATTCGCGTACAGTATATTTTAATGAGAGATCAAAGCGAAACAGGAGAATCACATGTTTATGTGAAAGAATAAAGAACTCATCGCTGAAAGAATTAGTATCGTGTGAAGCTTGACGATGACGTGTGTACTCGTCGAACGCAGTTAACTGGTTAAACAATGTTTCATGATGTTTCGAGTTGACGCACAGTGTCTCCGATGGACATGTCCGAGAATTCGACTATTTGGATAACGAAAGTCACATAATAATTTTCATTTCAAAAATAACTTTCTGCGAATATATTCTGTTTCTCTATTTATATCATGCCTGAGTCGAATAGCAAAATATCCATTGTCGTTTAAGAAACTGCAGAATATCCCTATAACGTAAAAAACATATGACCACCATGTGTTTAGCGTTACACCTCGCAACTTTCATCCGAAGAACTTCTTCGTATCACTTACACTTTTTAAGGTAACGACTTTCGTCCAGAAAACACGTTTGGCCGGGTTGATGGTCGACCCGCTCGCGTCCGATCGTTCGATTTTCCCCCTCGCCTTTCTCTTGTTTTCCTCGGTGGCCTTCGCACTGATCATCGACTTGCCGTCTCCGTTGAATTCGATTTAAAGTTCATCCCGGCGCTGCGAGGATGATGTTCCACGACGATGAAAGCGTCGAGAAGTTGGACAGGCTCGAGCCAGTGAATTGATAAGAGGGAAACGAGAGCGAACGCGTTCCGCCGATAAGACGGATCGCGGATCATCCGCGTAGCATGGCCTGATTTTTCATCGCCGGGATTTATGCTCGGTTCCCTTTGCTCTATTATTCGGCGCGTGTTGCGACCTATTTATTCGAATCCGCGGCGTATCGAAAAACTGGTAAAGATCGCGCGGAACGGGTCTTCCCGTGAATGACGCCTCATCGAGGAGCAATGACATAAAAGGTCCATTCGGATCCACGATATTTCTTTTATACTTATCGAACGTGAATGAATCTTTTCGGTGGAAATTCAGTTCTTCGGCGATAAGTGGAGGAAACAATGATAAAGATGCATTGAAGTTCCGTTTGAATTCGATGTTCCACGTTGAACGCGAGCAGAAGTGTTCTTTAACGATAATCCAATTGAAAGCGTGGATTCTGTCATTAATAATACCGAGCACGTATTTCGTCCCATCGAATACATACGAAGCGCGGACCGGCAAAGGTTAAAAGTCGACTGCGACGAGATAGACGATCGCGCTGAAACGATTTCCCCTCGATCTCTCGGCACGATAGGCGGCGTCGTTGGCTAAATTTAATTAAAACAAACTCGGCGCGATCGCGTCGTGTTTTCCGGCGGATCGTATGAAACAGGGACGTGTACGATTGCACGATCGAAACGATTCGCCCCGCCCCCTGCCACCCGCCGCCGGAGAGAGCTGATTTATTTAAAAGCAAAACGGAGGCACGAGTAGATTTCACCGCGAAATAAAGTACAATACCGGCGCGGAGATGCTCGACGGAAGCCAGGCAAACAAGATATACGTCCGCGACACGGCCAAATGGATTCTCCATTATTAAAAATGCTCCCGTGAGCACTCCCTTTCCGTGTGATCCAATTTACTTAAATCCGCGCGGCGCGCACTCCGCGGGATACCCGGCCGGCTACATTGTTCGCCGACCGGTTTTCCCCGGGAAAATAGAATACAGGAGAAATGGCGCATTAAGCGATCGAATCGATCATCGCCGGTCGAGTCTAACGACCCGGCCATTACCCGTGAACGCTCCTTCGAGGAGAGGACACCCCTTATTTATTATCCGGCGGCATGCAAAACACCGCGTCGGGATGATTTATAAACTCCGCTTTGTCCGTTTCAACGATCACGCTAATAAAACCTGTATTCTAATCGATGGACCCGCTCGAGGATCGATCCTCGCGTTACTCCAGCTCGAAGCTCCTCTTCCCTATCGGGCGGCTTTAAATAGAAATCCTTCTTCCGCGAATAATTTGGATAAATCTATTACCGTCCGAACCGGATCATCGCGGGTACGCGATCTCGTTTGACGGAACGACGACGGGGATGACCTGGAATTCAAATGCACTCGTACGAAAGGAATAATTTCAATGAAATTGGGGCGATCCCATCGAGTCCTGGTGTATTTATAAGATTCCCTCCTGAAATTTCTGCCTCGTAACCGGCCGAGGAATTTCCGTGACGCCGCAGAAACTGTTCAACCCTTGCCTACTCTGGCCAATCAGGAAACAATTTATTGAGATTCCACGGCGAACGGGGCCTTCGAGAAGGGCGAGCGCGCGATCCCGAGCCCCCATAAAATAGGTTTTCTTAGCGGGCCGCTGGATGCTCCCATCCCTCGCAACAACGGCCGTAATATCGGTCGCAATAAATTACATGGCACCCCATTCCGGCGCGTTACTTCGACCCCGCCGGGCACCTATCCCCTTGTACGCGGTCCTGACCGCCGCCTACGCGGATCCTTGAATATTTCCATGAAAATACCGCTCGCGCCCGACGCACACAGGGCGGCTGGCCTCTATCGTAACATTATGCAAACCGATTCCGCCGAGCGTTGATTCGACGCGGTGTTCCTCGGAGAGGACGTCTGAGAAAAATGTCCCGAGTCAATCGTCAGAACTGTTCTCCTCGGTTTGTCGGTCGCTTCGAGGAGACCGCGAATTGGATTCAAGTGTCCCAACCTTTCTGCCCCGGGGGTGGAATACACCTCCTCCGCTCGCGAGCACCGAGTCGGTCTAGAATATTCCTCGCTCCCGTGCAGAGTGGAATTTTTCGAATCAATTTTTATAATGAAGAATCGCGAACAACGAGGTCGGACGTTCCCATTGTGTTCGTCGGTCCTGGGTACGGGTAAAGGAGAATGGAAGCCTATGTTTTATTCCGTTTGAAATATATTTTATAAATGTATGAAATTTCACTGTTGACTAATTCGCAAGCACATTCCCGCCTCTGTGGAATCAGTCGGCGAAGCAGAACTCCATTTGCAGAATATTAACCCTTAACGAAGCAGTATGACAACCCAGTGCCGTATAAACGACGGTAGAAATCATTTATTACTTTCATCGTTGTTAACGTTGTAATATTTACAATAAACATTAAGTATTGTTCACTTCTGTGAACTCCTTTCTAAGTCAGCTGGAAATACCTCCGTTCCTTTAAGGGTTGAACAATGATTTACCTCGAAATTGTAAAACAAACGTCGCGGATGAATATCCCTTTGGATAATATATACAGTCCGCCATCTTTCCAGAATGAAAGTTTCCTCCCCTAATAGAGGGCGAACGGTTTCCGATTAATATAAACCGTCTTGGCCCGCGCGATTTAGGTCTCGAGCCATCGATTCCCCGGATGAGGCGTCGGGTCCGCTCAATCGCGTCAGTAACGAGGATAAACTACACAATACGGGGAGTTGGGGCTGGAGCTCGGGAAGCGCGTAATTCGCAGAATATCCCCAGATAAATTGTACAACCGTAAAATCCTGCCGGTGGCCTGGTGATATCACGCGCGGAAACAATGAGGCGGGCGGAGGGGGCGAGTCCGGTGGCAGATTTAATTTAACGCGCGGGGATGATTACAAACAATGCGGCTCGTCGGATCGGTCCTCTCGCGAGCGAGCCGCGGACGTCCCCGCGACGGGCCATTATTGTTCGGCCTGTCGCGAGTCGAGATGATTTCCATTTGAAAAAGAACGGCGATCCGTCGTATTCATACGACCGCCGCGGTGCTCTTCTCCGAGCGACGGAACTCGCGACGCGCGAACCGGCCCGGCGACGAGGACAATTTCGAGTGCACGGTTCTCCCGAATCGATGAAAACGCGCACGCTCCGCCCGGAACCGGATGTTCCCGTCGGTAGACTCGCGATCGCGCCGCTCGCCGGCGAAGTTTACGGGAGAGCAAACGGGCGCAGCGATTCGCGTTGAAAGCTGCGAGCCACCGATGAGGGAAACGTCGTCAATAATTACGGAGGAGAACCGCCGGGACGAAACGCGCCGCGTCGCCTGGTCGCGCCACAGAGAATAGTTAACTCCGCGGATTTGTCGGCGGCAGTCGCGTCAAACGGCTGCGAAATAATGAGTGTTCGTTTATTTAACTTGTTGCGTTTGTTCGCGCCCGCGCCACCGTTTCCTTTGTGCGACCTTATGCAGCACTTAGAGCACTTTCATTTGTTGCCGCCGCAAAGCCAACCCTCGGGGTTGTTCCGTCGACTGGCGTCGGGATTCCGGTCGTTTTGCCGCATTAAATCTTCGAAACGGTTCCGCGGGAGCGTTAATTCACTTCCCGGGGGAACCGGCCTGAAAAATTCCGTTCCAAGGAACCCGACCGCGAAATACCGTCGCGCGGAAAGCGGAATCGTGTACCGCGTCGAAGTGCGCTCCCACGGGGCGTTCGAATTCGCGGAGTTCGGTTATAAAACGCGGCGGTTTCGCGGCGGAGCGGAACGCCCGGCCTCGCCGCGGCTTCCGGATGGATTAATTTCGGCAGCGAGCGAACGTCGCCGGATAAATTTACCCGGCCGACACTTGTTGCGCTCATTAGCGAGCAAACATTTTAAAACAACGCCGGAACCCGACGCACAGGCCACCGGCGGCGCGCGATTACGCGCGTAGACCGAACTCGAGCGGAGGCGCGATCTAATATCCGCGAGCGTAATTTCGAGCGCAACTCTCCGGCGCATCGAACCGCCAGGTTTCCTCTTCGGCTTCCGTCCTCCGTGCGAGCGCGCGGAATTCTCCAAGGAGGAAACTGTACTTCGCTTGCGTCCGCCGCGTCGCGTTTCCACGACGCCGGAAGAATCGAGGCGAAGTGGGACGGAGTCGCTCCAGATCGAAGGGACGACGGAATCAAGATCAATTTGAAACTGCCACAGTGCCGCGTTGCGCCGCTTAATGACACCTCCCTTTAGAAACCGTGTCACTTAATTGGGTCGCGCCGGTTCGACGCGCGCGTTCCCGATATCAATCTTCGTCGAGAGGACTGGCGACTTTCCTGCTCCGCCCGTGAAGGTTTGGAATCTCCGGTTCTCGTTCTAGGTTGTTCTTGTTTATTCGTTTAACCCTGAAACCGTCCGAATGCGACTGAGTCTAAACTCTTCGGTGAGTAACAGGAGTATACGATGAAAGCGTTAACGATGAAAATCTGTCTGCGCCCGCAGGAATCGGACAGCCTGGCGGTGTTTTCGGAGCTGCTGAGATACACCAGCGTACGCGAATTGAGCCTGTGCAACGCCCGCTTGCATCTGGCGGTCCATGAGGGTCCTCTGGCGAGATTAGGACGTCGGGACGACGCCGGTGCGGAACTCCTAAGGGCCGCGCCGCCTCCTGCCTGTCCGGCGATTGTATTCCTCAGACTGGCCGGTTTTCAAGTAAGTAATCCTCTTTTCCTCTTGCGACGGCCGGGCTCTCTCGCGAATGAAAGGGATCCCTCCTCTTCTTTCAGCTCCGAGTTTCGTAATCACGAATTAGACCGGCGGCCGTACCGAATCGACGAAACCGTGATTCCTCGGTGCAGGAAAAGCATCGAGGATTCGGCGGAGTTGCCTTTCTTCGCTTAAATAGCGAGCGTTCCCTTCGAGTTTCAAAGTCTTCTCTGTAACGACTCCAAATTGGACGGGGGATCGTTTCAAAAAAGCGAGGAACGCGCGGGAAATCGTTACACACCCCTGTCGATGGGCCGTCGTCGCCAGGTAGACGTTCGTGTGCCAGAAACGGAATTTAACGCGCGCGCGAGCCGACGTATCGTATTCCTGTTCGAACGAGAGACACTCGACACTGCGATAATTCGTAACTCGAGGCCACCGACGATGATTCGCCGGCGGTCTGGCCCGTGCGGTTGTCCATCCGTGGAACTGGTTTCCGGGAGCCCGCGTCGGTCGAACGTCGCGTCGCTTGCCCGACGTTCAATCGATACGTTGCGGGCGGAGAATTAGTGCGGTCGTAGAAAACGGGATAAAAAGAACGACGACGACGACTATAGCCAAGGAGGAAGAACCCGGGCTGGCAAGGTCGTTTCCCACACGGATCGAATGGTCGTGGTGGTGGCGGTGACCTTGACAGTTCATCCCTCCGACCTCGAACGTAATAAAAGCGTCTGCCGTGCTTTCCTGGAGAGCGGCCATGATCAGAATTCGTCTCGAGCCCCGAAATTCCCATTCGTCTTCGTTACTCGGCTCGGCCCGGTTCCTCGCGGTGCCGAACGGCGCGTTACGGGGAGGGAAACGGAAAGAGGGAAATAGCCGAGGACAAAGCTGAGAGCATTATTTCTGATTCCAGGTGACAGTGAACGATCGTCTGGCGCTAAGAGGGCCGCTTCTCCTGCCGTTCCTCGCGGGCTTCACCGCGCTCAGCGAGCTAGACCTTTCCCTGGACAAGTCAACCATAGGGGGGAGCAGCGGATCGCTGTTGTTCATCGACGACAAGATCCTGCAGCAGTTCTTTGCTTGCTTGTCCTCCCATTTCAGGAACCTACAGTCCCTGAGAATCAACTTCTGGCGGGTGACCCTCGAGGACAGCGAGAAGACGACGCGGCAGATCGCGAAGTACCTGAAGCTGTGCAACCTGAGCTTCCTGAAGGCGAACGGGCTGATCGTGATCGACAGCGCGAAGAAGGTGCAGATGGAGCACATTTTCGTGCAGACGCTGCTGACACACCTGCAGTACCTCACCTGGCTCTGCTTGGACGGCGTCGAGCTGACGGAAACGCAGGCGTCCAGCATCGGGAAATGCGTGAGGGACCGGTACCCGGGCACCTCGTTGGAGATCAGCGCGAAGGACGTGCACGTGAAGTCGGTGAAGGCGTTGGTAACCGCGACGGAGGAGGGCGGCAGAGCGGAGGTGGTCTACACCGGCGGGTCGAACTGTAGATTGAAGATCACGAAGATCCAGAAGAACGGGAAGTCGAAGAAGAAGTGAGGATTCACCGCGGAACGATCGGTTCTAAGAGATTGGCACATAGATGATTCTCAGTTGCCCGGTGACGAGGAGTCGTGGCAGAAGGACGGGTACGACGATGGTGGAGATCGATTGATCCTGAAGGGATGAGGATTGGTAAGAGATCAAAGTCGGAGATGGAGGGGGAACGTGTTCGATTTGAGGTTGAATCTTGGGACGTATTTGGGTTGCGCCAGGCTTTTCGCAGTCGGTCGATCCGGTGGAACGGATCTCTGTATGGGAAAAGAAGGGTAGAGGGGCAGAGACGAGAGGAAGGAATCTAGAAACAGAGTACGTAAGAGAATAGCTTTAGGAAGAAACGAATCGAGCACCGTCGAACGAGCCATGTATCGTCGACGATTTTAGCCATAAGAGGCATGTGTAGGATAAGAAGATTACATTTGATGTCGGATACGCGTGAGAGGGCGAAGAGGATCGAAAATGAAGCCGACACTTTCTGGATCTTCGTACTTACTGTGATTTACTTTTCCGCGCGTGGTCGCACTCCTAAACGATAGATCACATAGATCGTAGCGTTATTAACTCGAGCATTCTCGATATGGTACGTTAAAGACGCGAGGGAAGAAAGAAAGCGAAACGATTCGTAGGGCGTTATGGTGTCCTTGTTTTAGATGAGATAGGAAAAGTCCCGTTCCGGGTGACAAATTAAAACGGTAAAGTGGATTAAATTATCTTGCAATCGACCAACCACAAACGGCACACGCGCGCACACGCGTTACCGAGACGGTATTTAACGAGAAAAATAGAAATGAAAGAGGCTGTTGCAAACTAGATACGTTCGTTGTTATTAGATGGACTGTAAAATACGATTCAGAGTAATATATTATTATTATCGTCATTATTACGAACATCGTCATCATTATTAGTTATTATTACATATTACTAGTTTTATTATTACTAATATTATTACTATTATTACTATTATTATTACTACTATTATTATTATTATTATTATTGTTATTATTATTATTACGATTAATATTATTATCACTACGATTATTAGTAATACTCTGAACACAATTATCAAATGTTACGATCGATTGAATGGCAATCGACGATCCAAGAGTGAAATGGCTTTACGGTGGACAAGGCGCGTTGTTGGAGACTTGAAGAAATTTTATAGATATTATATTCTATATGGTAGCATGTAGAGAAAACGTATCCGGAGATCGGATTCTCGAATTCTACGGTGCGTATTAATAAAGAAAAGAATGATGGCTATTATATTGTATAAAATAAAAGAGATAAAAAGAAGTATAAGGGAAACCGATACACCTTCGAGGCGAAGCGAAGACGTGCAACACGACTGCCAAATTCGTAAAATCGTAGATTCGACCGCGACCTATGCCGGTATTAATCACAAGTTCGTTATTTTCTAGGGTAAGCGTGCGGTTTCACGACGATTTCTATTGATCGACGATCGCCGAACGAAAATGTTAGGTGCGATTTCACGCGATCTCCCGGTAACTGCCGCCGCACACGTTAGATTACCACGGGGAATGCTATACTGCCATGCATCTGACAAAACAAAATCGAGAATACGATTCGATCGGTTTCAGTTGAGCTTCACGCGAAATAGAACCGCGCACACGTACAGCGTTTCCTGTCCTATCCACGTGCGATTACTTCGCGAACGAAACGAACTTTTTCGATTACCTTTTATCGTCCAGTCGCGAGGGATCCATACGAAGTGTTATCCGCCGATCGTGCAACCTTTCACCGTGAAACTAAAGCACCGTTACGAACCTTCGATCGTAAGGAAATCGATCAGCGACCCGAGGCTGTTCACCGCCATATCTTTCAGCTCGTTCAGCTCTGTAATTTCGTTCTTTCCCTTGTCACTGTTGTTTTCTCGATCGTTTGGAAGAAAAGAAAAAAATTCGAAATCGACGCGCAACGCTTCGTATATGTTCCCTCGATTAGATATCCAGGGGCAAGCGTTCCTCACGATTTTTCATTTTTGATAGTTTGCTATATGTATATATATAAAAGACGCATTAATTGACACCGTACGAGGCGAACGAGATATTTAAATGTACGATCTGTTATATTTGCGAGTCCGTTTAAACGATGAACGCTGACAGCACGGGTGAGACCTGAAGCTGACGCCACAACGCGTGTCGTCCTATGATGCGTCCAACGATCTCCCCACGTGTGGAATCAGCTTCGGCGATTTTATTATAAATATTTATGTATTTATATGTGTATACATATCCTTCAAATAAATGTAATATGTGTTTCATGGGGCCCGGTTAATGATTTCCCGGCGACGACATTAAAACAGGAGCAGTACACTCAGAGGATCGACCACAAGATCAATATAAGTCATTTTTCTTTATTATTTACATCCTGTTGACATCGAGATTATTCTCTTTTCATCGTCCATCTATACAATTATGTTAATAAAACGTAACAACGTTCACTTTCATCCTGAAAACTTCATCGCGCTTCTTAAATAGAAGTCTCATGGGATTGTATGTCATGTTTCGTGATCAATAGAAAAATTTCCTATATTACTCTTATCGATTTCTATCAACGTTTAGTTCCACTCCGCCATCGGATTCTGACCTACGTCGTCATCGCAGCTCGAAGTAAGCCAAATCGTGAATCTCGGCTATATGGAATGTCGCTGGTCGTGCTTACAAATTCATGATTACAAATCATTCGATAATCTAGCTCGGCTATCGGCCTTCGGGCGAAATGTTACAAGATCCGATAAACTTTCCTACGGTACAATTAATTTTGATGTTACGCGGTATTCCGTCGATCAGATACGAGTATCGCGAATACAAACACGCCGCCGTGATATAATTTCCTCTGTATCTGCTGTTAAGCATCCATCGAAATATGACCGCCACTTAGCACAAATAAATTGTACGAAGTAAGTACAATTTTGAGGAGACTTTAACTTCACGGAAACTTAAGAATATCAATTTATATTACACTTTGTGAAGTTGTATTTATACATATACATATATACATCAAATGTATCGCAAATAGACCTAAATTGTGTATATAATTATATGTATATATGTGTATATGTAATATACATTTTTGTTCTTGTATAATATCGATTAACTGTCTGTGGCCGTTTGAAGGTGATCATTTATGATTGCGTCGGTGTTACAAAAAGATAGTAATTTATTCGTCAAATCCCTTTGCGATACACCTGACTATAATGCTCAAATTATATGTTATTACCAACACGTAAAATTATTCACTAACAAAACAACGGATGAAAACGATATTAGACGCAGCTTAAAATAGCCGTGCTATGATAAGAAAAGTATGTAATTAATGCACTAGTATTCCTTTTCCATGGTTTAAATGCAATCTTCGTGTAATGAATGAATAGTACAAAATCTGTTCGATGATTTTCAGTGAGCAAGCAGTACAAAATCATAGTTCTTGTAAACAATGATTAATTTAATTTTGGTACAGAAGTAAATAATCCAGAGATACAAGTGAATTGATATCTACATATATACAATAGCAAAAACGGAGGAATGAAATTATAAATGAAACACAATCCTTAGGAGTATGTTTGTATCCTGTATTAAATGTTACCTAGAATTTTGAAGAACTGCCGATAGTTTCAAACAATTTGTAATCCAAGTTGATATTTGGTGTTAGTTAGAACAATGCATTTGCACAGCTTTAAGATGACAGAAATATTTTGCATTACAGCTGTGTTCCGCGCTTGTTTCTGGCAGACTCCGCAAACAGATACAGTCTTGGAGCACTTATAAGAACACTTCATGACATTAATGTCTTTCAGAGATCACATGCGTGCGTAATCCAGCTGGACCGTTAAATGCCTTACCCCAGCTGCTTGGAATATCATCTGAGTGTGTGCTACAACATATTTGGGATCTACTGTTCTAGCCACTTCTAACTTCAAACACCCAACATATACATCTGAACACAAAGTCCAGAAATGTGGTTCTTGTACACTGTATACTCCAGCTAATTGGGTCACTTTGTTGTAACACTGTGGTAGAACATAATCCAATGCTGCTGGTTGCCTTTGCATTAATATTTCCCATGAGTCTTTCATCAATGAAAGTACACTTAAAACTATCAATACTGCAATCAACATGGAACAAATTGGATCAGCTATAAACCAGCCAAACAAGTGCATTAGCACTGCAGATATGATCACACCTACGGATCCCAAAGTATCCGCTAAAATATGCAGAAATACTCCTTTCATGATCTGAGAATTTGTACCACTAAAGGAGGGATCAATTTCAATGTTGTGATGATCATGACTATGACTGTGGTTCGAATGGGAATGTCCATGGCCGCTATGAGAATGAGAATGTGAGTGTGAATGGCCATGTCCCGATCCATGGCCGTGTCCATGTCCATGATGGAACACATATATTCCTACTAAATTAACTACCAATCCCAAGACAGACACAACAAGAAGTCTCTCGTGTTTGACCTCTGGTGGTTCAATGGATCTCTCAACAGCTTCTGACATAATGAACAGAGCAATGAAGAATAATAATAGAGCGTTTACAAATCCTCCTAAAACTTCTGCTCTGACATATCCATAAGAATATCGTTCATTCGCCCTCCATTTTGTAATAACAGATGCAGCTAAACCAAACAATAACCCTGTACAATCAAAAAACATATGGAAACTATCCGATATTAAACCTAAACTGTTTGTCCATATGCCATATGATAATTCAACAAAGGCAAAAGATAGATTTAGCATTAAGAACATAAACAAATTTCTAGTATTTTTGTCAGAAAATATTAGACGCTTCCATCCCAGCAGCTTTTCTTTTATCCGGTTTCCCAGATTTCTCGAATCTTTGTGCGAAATAGGAAGCATTTTGTAAGATTGCCAGGGCTGTTTTTATGAATGATCTTCTTTCTATAAAACAGAAAACACATTTCTTAATATATTAGGCATCACATATGTTACTTAGAAACATAGTCTCTCTACAGAAACATTATTTATTCCAACATATACACACTAAGGTAATATTTTACATCCATATTCAATGCTTTCATAAGAATAGTTATCAAATATGATTAAAAATATGTTGAAATCGAACTCGTTAATCGCACAGCTCATTAAATAAATAAATAAATAAATAAATAAATACGTAAATAGATAAGTAAATAAAATTGTAAATTATACTTTTAAATACATCATACCGTTTTAAAAGATCTGTTACGTTGCTATTAATAAAAGTATTCATACGATACACCGATTATTAAAAAATTGTGTCCCTTAAAAAAAAAATGACACGTCGCAAGTATGAAAGATTTCTTAACCTTATAGCAATGCAACTGGAGCGATGGATTTACCTTTTGCAGTATGAAACTGTATATAAAAACGAAGACTCAATATAGTTTTAATGACATTCTTGAAGTGGTATCATTGATGGTATTCTTGAAGCGAATACATGTTACAAACGCGTCAAAAAGATAGAAAACCGGGCACGAAAAATGCTTGGCAGAGCGCCATGCTTAACACGTTACAGCCACTCCTGAGCGACTGACAGTTTGACATCAAGTTGTATGTGACACGTGCAATTCTTAGTGTTTAAATCTCTTTCGATGATACAGTAAAGGTATTAATTTCAATTTAACTATGAAGTTATTTAATCATTGTTGCCTTATTCCTATAAGTGGTCTCTGTTTCAAAGTTGTTACGAAACTGATTAACGTAGTGAAACAGAGGTCGCTGACAGAGATAAGCTTCAGAGATGGCGACCGACGTACTTCCCTTTCCTTTCCGAGTGAACAGCCATCATGGTGAGTATTCGTCGCACACTTTCCCTTTTGTTTTTCACTGGATTTTCTTGAAGTAATTCTGTGAGTGAAAACAAAGTTTTAATCTGTGTACAGTGAGTTTTTCTTTCAAGATACTTGTACAGAACACCATAAATTTTATATGTGATTGAACGGTTAACCTCAACAAGTGACTTCATCCACATGGTGTATACTATACGCCTGATAAATTTGACTATACATTTCTCCGTGTTTAGTACCAATTCATTTTTAATAGATCGGTTCTCTTATTTTATTGAAAGCATTGAATAAAGAGAAGATTAACCTTCATTTTATTCATATTAAGACATCTCCAATGTATGTACTTTGTTGATACGACAGAAGATTCTATTTTGTGTATACTAATTCTATAGAGCATGTTGTACAACGATTAATATTTTGATTCTAAGAATATCATATGATGAGAAACCTATTCTAGAAAACATCGTGATAGCAATACACTGATTTAATGAGCCTGATAACTTAGTTTGTAATATATAGAATCTCCAAGTTCTAAGAACATTTCACCTGATTGCGTCTTTCATTTTAGCCGCCTAAGAAGGATACGAAAGGGTCTTCTAAGCAACCCCAGAAGACTCAGAAGAAAAAGGAGGGAGGATCAGGTGGCAAAGCCAAAAAGAAGGTTTGTGTCATAGTTCCCATTATTTTACATCTTGCAATCATATCTAAGAAACTTCTCTTGATGAAACCTTATCTCCTTGATAAACAGTGGAAGTAGAAAAACTGATTTAATGAGACTGAAATAATATTTCAATAAACATATTTAAATTTAACTTGAAAGGAGAGATGCTAATTTCACTATTTGTTTTTGCAGAAGTGGTCCAAAGGAAAAGTACGTGACAAATTAAATAATCAAGTTCTGTTCGACAAGAGCACATACGACAAATTGTTGACAGAAGTACCTCAGTACAAATTGATCACACCGTCAATTGTTAGCGAAAGATTAAAGATTCGTGGTTCACTTGCCAGGAGGGCATTGATAGAATTACAACAAAAAGGACTTATCAAACAAGTTGTGCAACACCATGCACAACTGATTTACACACGTACTACTAAGGGTGATGATCCTGCTGCATAAATCATTTCAACGGAATGTATAAGTTCGTTTAATAAATAATTTCTACACACTCACCTTAAACTGTTAATTTATACTTAACAATATTTGTGTACTATATCTTTACAAAACTATGTGCAAATGATTAGGCACAATAATGTAAGCAATTTGTAAAGGTATTCTCTTTCCAGCTGTTTATTTAAATTTTTTTCCACTTCAACAATGATGTGTAGGGTATGCAATGGCAAAAGTCATTTTTTCCTAAAAAACTCCCTTTATTCAATGGCTTTACGGGCATGCGTACACGGTGTAGCAATAATAGGCTATAAATGGAAGGTACACGACCCAAAATATTTGAATCTGTTCTAAACTTTTGCGCTGGAAAGAACATTCGACTAAAACACTGTAGAGAAACTCTGTCGATCAGCGAAGACGCTCCTCGCGATCTTACACATAATTAAGCCGACAATAATTGTTCTACACATTTCTAACTAAAACCTCCGGATTTTTGACGAACCGACTATACGGATCACCGATGTACAATTTGAACATAATTGATAATCAAAGCCGACCACACTGAATCGCACTCGCTGGTCAACTGTTCGTTGTTTCTAAGTATAATGGCTGTGTTCGAATGAGACACGGATCTTTCTCTCTGCCCCGTTTCGTACCAGGTACAAGCTGGTCTCGACGCTCAAAATTCTAGTCCACGCAGCCATTTGACATGTCAGAAAGGAATCCGGACACGGGTTCGTCAATGTAAAATATAACGCGAGTTGTTCCTCGACTTCGTAGGGGACCGCGAACTGGACGTTTGTCACAACAGAATTCCATCCGATTCGAGGAAGGTATGGGCAGACGTGTCGAGGGCTACGAAGAAGCACAAGTTTTCTCATAGTTATTCGGGGAAAAATCGGTAGAAGTTACGCGAACGACTGCGAAAGTAGACAGGAGCACGCATACAGGAGAAAAGAAAAAGAAACTCGCCTGTTGCCGGTCTAAAAAATCCAATGAAGATCCACTGGCATGGCCACGCGACTCAGCCCCCGAAATTCGGAGGTGAACGCTCTTGAGCAGCGGGGCTATCTGATTGGCAAAAAGATCGGACAGGTTATTTACCCCCATCCCTCTATACCTCACCTGTTCGTTAACCTCTTCCACTTCTTCCGCACCTGTTTCTTTCACCCGCTCCTTAACATTGTTCCCTGCGTTTCTTTTTCAACTTTGCGCTACCTTTGAAGTGTCCCAGCGCTCTCTTCCTTTTCGTTGAAGCGAAACTGCATGTTCTTTCAGCCGTCTCAACGGTGATCACCGCTTGCCTTCCAGCCCCTTTCGATACGATTTTCTTCTTATTGGACAATTACCGTTGCCCTCCACAATTTTTATAATGATCCTTCTTCCCTCTTCTCATCCTCAGTTTCGATCGACATTATTTCTCTCTCTCTCTCTCTCGTGTTGTCTCCGAACTGAAAATCAGCCTAAGACTTCTTCCCGTTACATCAGGGCTCGTACGCTACCGTGCATCTTGCCGAATACGTCGACGGGTCGAGTTCGAAGAAACTGCGACTCGCGTGCAAGATATTCGACAAGACGAAAGCGCCCCGCGATTTCCTGAATAAGTTCTTCCCCCGCGAACTCGAGATCCTCACCAAGATCGAAAATCCTCATATCATCCAAGTAAGATGATTCTGCCCGACGAATAACGGAACTGAAAAGCAACCGAAGACTTTCCATCGGGGACCGCTCGACTAGAAATAACACGCCATTGAACTCTGAACGTTTCTCAGGTGCACAGCATATTGCAGCGTGGCCCGAGAGTGTTCATCTTCATGCGTTACGCGGATAATGGCGACCTGCTCGAGTTCGTGCAGAGGAACGGCGTGGTACCGGAGCAGCAATCGAAGCTCTGGTTCAGGCAGATGGCGTCTGGCCTCCATTATCTGCACGGGAAGAACATCGCCCATCGCGATCTCAAGTGCGAGAACATTCTCCTCTCGCGGAAGTTCAACGTGAAGCTCGCGGATTTCGGTTTCGCGAGGTTCTGCGTGGATCAGGACGGCAGGCGTGTCCTGAGCAAGACTTACTGCGGCTCCGCGGCGTACGCTGCGCCGGAAGTCGTCTCCGGGACCCCGTACAATCCGAAACTGGCGGACGTCTGGTCCCTGGGCATCATTCTGTTCATCATGTTGAACGCGACGATGCCGTTCGACGACGAAAACCCGAAGACGCTGCTGAAGGACCAGATGTCCAGGAACTGGATGTTCCGATCGCGAGTCAGGGAAACAGTGTCGGCGTTGGCCAAGAATATTGTCAAGCATATCTTGGAGCCGGACATCACCTTGAGGCTCACGTTGGAGAGGGTCCTGTGTCACGAATGGGTCCGAACTAAGAAAGAGAAACCGACCTCCCTTTCCGGACGACTCGTGCACTCGGCGCCGCCCATACATTCGCAGGTGATCTATATTTTAAAGCTCAACCGCGGAACAGGTGCGAGACAATTTCACTGAAGCTTCATTTTCATTTTAGGTATGCGGAGCCGGAGGAAATTTGGTTGGAGCAGGAGCCGCGGGGGGCTGTCACGTGCCCGTGGTTCTTAGAGGACTGCCTTCGTTGAAGAACTCCGAGAACCGCGGCCAAGGTAGCGCGGTTAAATCCACGGACAACCAGGGAAAGAACGCGCAGCTGTCCGCCGTCGAATGACGGGAAACCAGCCGGGACCACAGGATGAACCAGCTTCGTGTTCGTGCGTCGGACGTCGGCAGGACGCTTAGGAATCCGTGCGTCAGCAAAGACGCCGATGTTTGTACTTGATTTTATTTTTACTATCCTGATTATTGTCGATCCTATACATGGTTTTTAATAATGCATACTTTATCAAAGAATCTCGCGGTTTTAATCGATCCACGTTCGTTTCACGGGCTCTCGGGTAGAGATATTGACGGTGTCCAGGGGGTTAGTAATAATTAGGTTTATTGTACAACTAGCATCTATCAATATACAAAACTATAGTTTTTCTGATTACACATTCGGTAACGTGACCTCTATATGTAGATAGATAATATGCAACGGTACAGGTAAATATTGTTTTTTTTAATAGATATATAGTTTACATTAAAACAACAAATAATTTACACGATTCAATGTGCCGGTCGAATTCCTGGGGGGCAATCTCGCTCGGTATAGCACCCCATGATGTGAAAGAAAAGATACATGTATTCGCCCGAGAGAGATTGGCCCAACGCCGGCCGTCGAAAAATCATTGAGAACATTCTCTAGGGATGGTCGGAGGGGGGCTGGGGGGACTGGGTTGAAGAGAGTACAGGAGGGGGAGGCATGCTTATCGGTCTAAAAATATTAATTCGTTCATGACCTTAATCAACGGCGTCGCGTGTAGAAAAGGGCGCGGTTTTATCTGTTTATGGGTCGATCGTTGTGCGTGTTTCTCTCGGCTGAACGAGGCGCAGCGTCGCTGCGTGTTCCGTAACAAGATTCTCAGCGGATAAAAACTGCTTATCATTGTCATGTACAAAAAGTAACACGGTTATCAACACGTTATCTTAGTTATCTTAAATCCGCTGGAAACGGATTCTCCCGAGTCTTCTCGTCCCCTAATTCGCGACGTAACGATCTGTTACGATCTTGGCAGTTGTATACGGACAACTTGTTCACCTATTTACAAGTCTCTTAGAATAAAGCGTGCCTAAGTGTATAGAGTTAAGTATTTTTTACAAATGTCAGCCAACATGCGTGTCGCGTCGTTCCTATCTGATCGGAGATTTTCTTTGTTCCTCCAAAAAACGAACGATAAGAATAAATGGGTAAATCGAGGCTACGTCGGGCGCGTCGGAAGCTATCGGAGAACGGGTTCCGTCGCTTCCCGCGGTTCCACGGACGTCCAACGATCCCTTAGACCCATCCCCCGGTCAATTTGTGGAACATCTCCTCGTTCAGCGTTTGGTTCACCTCCTTGGATCGCATCGAGAGGAATATGTAACCTCCGATGAACTCGTGGACGACCTTACAGTCGGCGGACTGGCACTCGAAAATTATACTCTCCTCCTCGAACTGCACCATCATGTGTTTCACCTCCCAGTTAACGTTCCACGCCTGCGCAACGAGAACATTTCGAATTGTACATTTTCGAGCGGAACGTATCCCCTTTAAAGTTCACTCAGCCCCGATGCACACTCACCTTCATGGTGTTGTATCTCCAGGTCTTCAAGTGATCGCCACTGTGAAGTTCCATCCTCATCAACCTGTTATTCGCGATGCCCAACAGCTCGTCTTTGCTTTTCCCCGTGAACCGAACGACGAACAGCGCGATGCCGTACTCGGGCAAAGACTGCCATGCCTTTATGTAATTCAGTTTAGCCTCGATCAGAGGAAGATCCTTCACGTTCGCGTGCGCTTCCAGAATTCTCTGAACCAGCTGCGGGAAAGAAAGAAGTTTAGCGAACCCCGAACGAATATTCGAAGAGACATGTTCCATCGGAAGACAGATATATATATATAGCGTACTTTTCCCTTGAATTTCTTCACGAATCTAGGCGCGACATAGTCTTCCGGTACAATATCCAGGGCGTTCGGATTGATCGCAGGTGCAGGGGCGGGCCTCTGCAATTGCAAGAAGGCTATGATGCTATTCACTTCGCTTTCGTAGGAGGAATCGGCGAGGGTGCGGCCTTTGGCCGCCAGTCTACACGCCGCCATCCATTTCGCGTACTGCTGTTCCTGTAACAAAAAGAAACCGCCGACTATAGACCCCGTCGTCGAACAAGTCAACTACAGCGAGGAAAGAGCACAAAAGACAGTGATCGTTGAGACTTTTAACAAAGACCTTCCTTCCCACTGCGAAAGCGACATAGAAAATAGAATCTTTGGCTCGAAGACAGATCACTCCGTTCGAGGACAGTGATCGCAATTAATCGCATTCGGAAAGGTCGGACGCAAACGAAGGCGTGGCCGAGGATGCACTCACGTTGTCGCATCTGATCCACATCTCGGTCATGCCCTCGGCGCTGGGCACCTCGAGCCTGATTCCGTAGCGCCCTTGCGACAGATGGACATCGGGCGTGACTTCGCATCCGCGCAGGTTGATCACGTGGGCCGGGGACTCGGTGCTGTTCGTCTCCTCCCGCGTCTTGTACAGCCTGAGCTGAAGGTCTCGGCAGGTGACCCAGTAGCGTTTGAACGCTTTCAGCGTGAAGCGCTTCGGCTTCGAGAAGCGCAGGTGGTCGCACAGCTCCGGCACCTGGGTGATGTCGCTCGGACCGTTGCTGATGTTGCTGCCCTCGAGGGTGACCTGCAGGTCCGTCAGGGCTGCGTCGATGTCGTCCTCGACCGGCGACGAGGCGCCGTTGCTGTCGTAGCTCGGCTGCGGCACGCTCGCCTGCAGATTCACCTGCACCTGCGAACACGGAACACCACGTCACTCGTCGCGGCTGCGCGTGTCCGCTCCTTTTATCGTTATGCTCGCGGATCAAAGGGAGCTGGTAGGCGTATCGAAAAAAGAATCTTCTCTCTCGCCGACCAAGAGATTTGCAAATGGATCGCGTCGCGTGGGGGTTCCCGCCGATCTCTATAACCGGAGGACCGCTTCTCGTCACGTTTTTAAATAGTACTTATCCCGGTTCCCCGAGCCGCGTGAGCAAGTGATTTTCAACGTATGCTCGTCTAACGGATAGATTCGCGATGTAGAGTCTTGACTCATTGAATCCGGGAAAATCAGGGTAGCGATATCTCTATGCGTAGAGTGTCCTGCTACGAGGATCAAGGCGAGCCATTATGCAATTGAACACTTTTTATCGAGAATCTTGACACCACTTTGGCAACATTCTTCCAAGATATCGCGAGCTATTTTCGTCTACCGGCTCTCGGTGTATATATAGATGGATCCGGTCTGTGCAGGCGCCGGATGTTTGGATCGTCAAGACTTTACCGCGTAAACACAGACGAACGTGCGCGCGTACCGGACAAATGAATTCGGTACACAATTCTTTCCCCGTTCCGGCGAATACCATGGCAACGTTACGAAAGCTTCGCACCGCGAGCTGTCCGCCACTGGCCCGAGGCCAGTTTCTAAAATGGACAGTTATTTCCTCTGTCGGAAATCTAGGGGTTCTCTCTCTTTGCTCCCTATTAACCGTTCAACGAGTTCAACGTCGATCCGGCGAAACGTTTACGCGCGTCGAGCGAACTTCCCGGCGAACGAAAGTTTACCTGAAGTGCCGCGAACATCAGCATCTCCTCCTCGGTGCAGTCGATCTCCTCGGCGAGGAGCTGCCACTTGGCCTGCTCGTACATCATGTTGATCCTGACCGCGTCGGTTTTCGGGTTCAGGTCGTAGAACGAGTAGAACTTGAACTTGAGCCGCAGCGTGTCGAACTCGCGGATCCCCTGCTCCATGATGGACAGGGACGAGTCGAGCCACGCGACGTTCATACGGGCGCGCTCCACGAGATTCTTCGGCCTGACCAATTTCGCCCGCACCTCCGGCGAGATCGAGGTAGGGCTCTGCGCCAGGGACTCGGAGAGCGCGCCGTTCAGCGCTTCCAGGCTCATCGTGCTGTTGTTCGCGTTGAACGAGTCCGAGCTACCGAAACCGGACGAGTTGTTGTTCCTCTTCCACGTACCGGTTTGCTGTGGAACAGAAAAGGAGAGATGCGAGGAACGGGTGCGAGCGAGGATCAAACTCGAGAGCGAGCGAGCGAGCGAGCGAGCGGCAGGTCGGACCGGTGAGGCTCGCGCCGTACCGGGGAGTAATAAATACGCGTAATGACTACTCCCGGGGCCCGGAAAAACGGGGCCCGATCGCGAAGAGAAGCAAATTAGTTTTCCAGAGATGAACGGCTACGCGGCGCGGTAATGATAGCCCGACACCGATAAATCATAGCGGCGGCAATGAGGTCGATCGGGGATTATTTATTACCATAACAGGTCCTGGGTCCCGGCTCTCTCTCCCCGGTATTTCCGATCCTATCGATCCGATCCGGTCGAGCGTATCTGCATCTTTCTCTTTCTCTCTTCCCTCTCCTTCTCCGATGCGTGACCGTTCGCGGTACGATTTCGCGCGAGAATTCGTACTCACCGACACCGGCGAGCTGATCGGAGTGCTGTGATTTCTGTTGTTGGGTGTGACCGGCGCGCACATGAAAGGGCTGCTCTGGTCCAGGCTGCCCGTCGATCCCTTGGGACTCTGGCTGACCGGTATGAACGTGTTCGTGTCCGCGGGCACGTTCCAGTGACCATTCTTGTGGCTCTCGATCTTCTTCTTCGCCGGCAGATCCTTCAAATTGTACTTCAGGTGGTTCGGCTCGAGCGGCTTGCAAAACGAGAGCTCCTCCGGATGTCTGATACCTAAATCATCGTGACAGCTGTTAGATCGACCGATCGTTTTCCGTTTCGTAGAATGATCTTACGCGAGCGTTACCGAAATACTATTTCTTCGCTCGACAGGTTCGAACGTTTCGAATTTAGGCGCGCGGAATGTACGTTGCGATTACTCGTCTTAAATGGGGCGAATGGGAACGAACGAGGGTTAATACTTTTGTACCGCTCGAGGTCCGCCCGTTCCCATCATATGTTTTTGTCGCGTGGAAACAATATCAGTGGCAACAGCTCACGCTGCCCAGTCTATTTACGAGCGTGACACGCGGAAGGCTATCGGCGAGGTCATCTGTCTGCCAGTATGAGGACAAAAAGGCAAGAAACCACGACTTAATAACCGTTACAACAGGAATGCGCGCGTTGCTTCGCGAGTAGCTTCTGCGCTCGTTCCATCGCCGCTCGGACGAACCGGGAACGCGATCGGAACGAATAACGCCCGCCGGTTAATCGTTCTCTCCGGCACGCCGCGAGGACGAACGTTGAAAAATGAGAAAAACGTAAGCCCGTTTCTCCGTGTTTCACGGCCGGGAGACTAGACGCGGCGATACAGGCAGCTTCGTTATCGCGGCGAACCACTTCCTTGATTAAAAAGCTGCCCGTTAGGCTGCCTCGCCGATGCTCAGGCACGAAGGGACCCGTGACCTTCGCGTGACTGAATTTAACAATTTCATTTCATCACGGCGATTAATTAACACCGTCCCTGTTACGTGTCGCACGCCCGCCACGGCGTGTCCAGGAATCTCGTTTCAAAACGCCGGCCCTTGTAGACCATTTAGCACCGTCGAAGCTTTTTGCTGCGCGCGTTTAACACCTATGCGTCGCCGGACGCTTCGCGCGTTACTTTTCCCGTTTCGCGGATCCGCCGTGAACGTCGACTGTCTTCGATAATGTGGATTATCTCGAAGAATGTCCGATACGAATGACTTCGAATCGATTTCAATCGGTCGCTCCGGCGTGTATCGTACATACATCGCGAGAACCGGGTATCGCGGACGACGGACGATCGTGGAACGCGGACTTGCCTAATTCTTTGCAGAGATTAATTACTGCGTTGAACGTCTTCACGGAGAAGTCGACCTTGCAATCGAGGCAACGCATGTCCGGCAACTGGACTCTCAGCGTTTTGCGCATCGGCGTGAAGTGAAGCCGCGCGTCAGCCGCGACGCCGTACTGATCGAGGGTGCTCCTCGTCCTTGTCAGCCAATGATTCCTCTCCGGCCACCATAAAGCGTGGTCCGACCAATTCATCGTGATGCCTGCGAACAGAACAATAAAGTATCAGTCAACGTACCATCAACCGTCGAGCTCATCGCGCAAAATCGATGGATCAGCGAACTACGAACACGCGTCACTTTGATGCTTCGAAAGATTCGACTCTCCTCTCCTTTATTAATTTCCCATGAAAAAGAAACCTTAAGCGTCTACCATTCTTTCGGACGCGTCAAGGTAATTCACGTCCCAAAAGAATCCACTCGGCAACCGATCGTTCCGTTGGCGATCTTATCTCGACCGGCCGATCAACGGCAATCGGACGACGCGGCCGACACGAAGATAGACGTGGTCGATTGGTTGATAGTCGCAGGGGGTCGATTATTTAATGCTTCTTAAAGCGAGGCAGGACCAACGTCAATTTACCAATGAAGAACCAACACGACCGTTTATAGACGCCGTGGACGCGCGCGTTTATTGGCCTCATCGTCGGCCCCCTTTGATCGTTTCGCGACTCGTCGACGATCCCGGAAACAGAAAACACCCCCAATTTGCCGACGACATTGGCAACGGACAAACCCCGGGGGGAAACTATTGTCCGGATGCATAGGGCATCGATGTACTGGGACGACGTCAACGGGCCACCATAAATTGATCCATTAAAGCGACAATGGAGACCCATTATACGTGGAAGCGTGTGCAACGGACGCTTCGAACGCTAGGCGAACAGTTTCGACCCTCGAACGGTGGCCAGGACTCTCCTAGATTTCGTGGATCCTCGTCGATCAACGATAGTATAGTTATACGTACAAATAACCCAACTGTAAATCTAAGAATACAAAGTCTACGCCGCGCTAACACGCCCAGACGGTTAGGGGTGGAGAAGACATACTCGAGGCAACCGGAGAAATTAGTCGAATAACGCAGACCCGACTGACTCCAGGCGAGCCGCAGGCTAAAAGCCGTCTGCTTCCCTCGGACGAGCCGAACATTCCGCGATAGCAACGTGGATTTAATTTCCGTTGCGGTCGCGAATGTACGACTTCCCGAGCCTCTGACCGCAAGCCTTAAACCCCCATTGTCGACGGTGTCGCGAGACCCCGCTGCGGTGTACGGCCGGCATGCGC
Organism: Nomia melanderi; assembly: GCF_051020985.1. NCBI lineage: Eukaryota > Metazoa > Arthropoda > Insecta > Hymenoptera > Halictidae > Nomia > Nomia melanderi. The sequence goes on along the minus strand of NC_135006.1, from coordinate 15,636,499 downwards.
GTGAACACGTCAAAGACATCACGAAGACGGCTGTTTTTCTTTCCACGCTCGCGGGCCCGGGCCCGTGTATCCGGGACATGTGCGCCCTGCGAGACGCAACGACGCTTCCTATCCGGGGCCCGGCGCGTTCGATGATTTACGCGCCACCGGGCCGACACACGACCACGTGGTCGCCTCCCATTTGCGGTGTTATTACACGGAATCTTCATGGAGACCGGCTATCGGGTTTCCACGCCGGTGGATTCCCGCGATTCCCCGGAAACCTTTACCGGACTTTTTTAAATCGCTCCGTTTCGAAACTTCTGCCGAGGTTTCCCACACGGCGCGGCCGTTCGGGATTCTTTCGGTGCCGGGCTAAAGGAACCGGCACGCTCGCCGAATAACTTAATTGGCCGGGCGCAGAGCGAATCGAATGCCCGCGTAATTGGCCCGCGAGTCAAGGTGATCGCCGCGATACACTAATTACGGGCCGAGCTCGCGCTGGCTCCCCTCCGCTCGAAGTAACTGTTGCGGAGATACGATCAACCGAAGGGGTGCGACACAAAAGGACCACCGCCGTCTTCACGGCAGCCCGCCCTTCAAAAGGCTTCTTCGGACGTTCGTCTCTGCACGGGGAGGGCCGCGACAATACCAGCACGCCCATCTTCTTCCTCTTTGCGAGCGGAGCGGTCCTCGCGTACACCCGCCTCCGCCTTTCTTCCTTTCTTTCCCTTCGATTCGACAACCTCTTCTCGCAGCTTGCACGCGGCTTTGCAAGGGAAACCTTCGGCTACGCGACGAACCACGAGGCGTATTTAGAGAAATGTGTTGAAGTTGATGGGTTCGATTTTAAGGTTGCTCGTTAGGACGAACTTCCGTAAGTCTCTTAGATATTCTAATACCTTCGAAGAATAGTTACACTTTTGTGCTTGAAGTAGAGGAGCACGCAGTTTTTAACGAAACGGGGATGACGGAAATGTTCAAGAATGCGAAACCTCTGCGGATTGAGTTCCTCCGAATGGTAAGATGCTTCTGAGCACAAGTGTACATACCGGAGATTCGTACACGCAACCCGTGCACTACACCACCGTCAACCCCCTTTTCCGTGTCCATTCTTTCGCACGAGTGGCCCACTCTCCGCCGAGCTACACGACAGAGAGACAACCCCTCGTGCGAAGACGTCGGCGAGGGTGTCGGCTGGCTCAAGGGTTTCATCCCTTCGCCCTCGAAACCGGGGAAAACCGGCCCGTTCCTGCGGATCCGGGGAAACTACGGCCAGCCGAAGGAAGGGGGGCAGAAGAGATACATACGTGGCTGTACGCACACGATGGCGCAGGGACGAGGCCGCTGAAAAACAAATTTTCACAGCTGTCCCGTTTCGAGTTCGCTCGATTTAACGACTCCGAGAAATCCGTGTCGGCCGGCTTCGACGTCGTTTCGGCCGACTATTAGGCCGAACACATGGCGACTGACGGCGGAAAGGGATATCTGGGACGTGTGTAATTGCAGGGGGTGCGCTCGGAATTTCTCGGTCGAGCGATCTTGTCCTGCGCGACGCGGACGTTCGAATGCGCGCGTTCGTTCTGGCCACGATTCCTCCTGCGGTTTTCTAGTATCCGTACGAACGAAACGCGTCGAACGAAACGTGTCCCTGTAGCTAAACGATCGAGACAATCGAATGTTCCTCCGTGAATTTCTCACGTCGCAGCCTTCGTCCTCGCGATTTCAGCGTGGGATTAAAATGTTCGTTCCACGAATGAAAACCGATGCGCTCGGTTCGTTCGTTAGGCGCGGCGCGGCGAGGCGAGGCAGCAGCTCTCCTATGCGACAGTCTACGCGCGACGAATTCAAAGGACGACGTTCGTGTACCGTTAATAGGATGATTTTTTCCCGACGATGACCTGGCGTGCCATGTGGATTTCACGCACCGTTACGTTACATCGGTTACTGGTAAACGGCGAGCCGCTGCCGTCGAACACGCACGCGGAACGGGAGGGGCGGCGGGGAGGGGCGAGGCGTGCGTGCTCCCACGGCTCCAAGACCGTGGCGATTGTGCAGCTGCGAGCTATAAATATTTCGCGAATTTTAGGAGGCGACGCGAGCCTCTCCTATCGAGAACTCGGGGGACCTTCGACGCCACCCACGCATGATTTCGCCGTGAACCGCCGCGAGTAGAACAAATATTCCTCGGCCAACTTGGCCGATTGCTTTTAGCCGCGCGATTCGCCGCAGGCACCAACGGAGCGCGGTTCCCGCTGAATATGGGATCTCTACAGAAACACGTATCTATCGGATTAATTGCTCTACATATATAAAACACCGTGGAACTTCCGGAGTCGATAATCCGCTTAACACTAGAAGCACTGTATCGATCGAAATGACCGGTTTCGATTTTGTTGTTTCGCAATTATTAATATCTCTTTATTATAAAAACAAGTAGTCTCACTCTAATACTATAATGAACCGGAGATAACCTATTGTTGCGTTTTCTATAGGGATCTGATATATTAATCGTCTTAAGTGCTCGGTAGTTCTTGTGACATTAAAAAGTGTCTAACACTACGCACGATTTACTGCAAACGCGGGACGGATCTCCTAGCGTCATTATCTATTTACTAAAAATAAAACTTGAATGGCACCATTCGTTTCAATATGCTCTCTAAATTGCCTTAAACGCCTCGAGAACGGATCGGCGTGCAGGAGGAGTCGCTTAAGCAGCCAAGGGCCAGCTTCTTTCATCCGTTCGGCTCCGGACAATTGTATGCGCCGTAAATGCATAAAATCTACGATCTAGTTATGACTTGCGACGATGGTTACGACACGGGAGTACGACTACCCATGATACGTTTAGTATGCATTGTCTCCCGTTACGACTCCTCCTAGGCAGAAGCTCCGATGCTGCCCCTGCGCGCACACGACCTCCTGTTCGAGAGTAAAACGTCCGATAGCACGTTCACCGTGCACCGGCCGTGGCCGGGGCTTTTATGCAAATGGGGCGTTGCGTTGTGTAACCGCGCGCGCAAGGATCCGAGGAATCCCCGACGGTGAGGTAATCCGTCGCCGGTGTTTTCCCTCGCCGGACCTCCTCGACAGTTTCAACTTATCCATCGGGGAAAACGAATTAAAGCGTCCGACCGGCGTTCCCTTTCGTTTTCCGATATTGTCCCATTTACCGTCAACTGCTGGGAAACTGGAACTCGTGACGTCACGGGACGTCGCTTCGCTTTCTTCGTTCTGCGATCCGATCGGTGCGTATAAGCGCCTCGGCGAATCATGCGATTGGAACCGAATTTGAACAATTATATGAGAGTGGCAGCTTCCTAGCACTTGACAGTACTTTTATACGTTCGCTTCCGTAGATATCGCATTGCATTAATGTTAGAAAAGGACCGCCAGCGATGGGCGGTATTCGTCTATGAAAGATACCACCGTCGAAGCGTTAACGCGCGAATGAAACCCTCCGATCGGCGAACGGAGAGCAGTGACCGCTTCCAGCGCGTCGCCCCGGCGTGACATTTAACAGCGCGCGGCTCTTCCTTGCAGGAAGTTCGACCGCGGAAAGTGCAACGAACGGTTGGAAAGCGCGAGAGGTCAACGGAGGCGGAGGAACCGGCCGTCGATTCGTCGACGAGGAAATGTTCTTTGCATAACAACGAGAGGCCGGGGCGAGCTCGATGTACCGCTAGGAGTGGCACGGTGACACACTAACGAGCAAAACGATGTCTCTCCTCCGCGTCGTTTTATTGCGGTGCCGGCGACCGGAAACGCTCTCGCAATCCGCCGTGCGAAAACAGACGACCCGCTCCTTTCGTCTGCTTCTCTGACGCGCGAGACGCGCGCGAAACATTGATCCGGGGAACGGTTATTAGAACGAGCTGCGCTCGGTTCCAGTTGAATGTTCAATTTCAACGTCTTGTTTCCAATAAATAAAAGCATCGCGCAGTAATCATTATCCGCCTCCCTTTCAGCAGTCGTTTGAATTTCCACGTGTAACCGTATCCCACAGACCCGAAGCTTCAAGAAAACTTAACGAACGTTGAATTTCACGAGGCTACCGGTGAGTCCCTTAGGATGCAAGTAATTACTTTATTTCAGGAAGCCGGCGAAGGAAGGGTCCATCCGACGCGCGCGTCTGGTTTTCTCGCAAGCCGAGAAGCCAACGGCCGCGGCATTCGCACCGAGAGTCGCTATTTATACCATCCCCGATGCGGCTATTCTAAAAAGTGACATCGAGTGCCGCGAGAACGGCGGAGAGAGCGAACGAGCGTGTTTCCGTTCGCCGGCTGGCGGGAACGTTTTCCAGGCGTAATCGCCGCGGCAGGGAACGACGGGACGGAAAACCGTTCGGTTTCCCTGCATTCCCTGGAATCTATTTCGGTGGGAACCGCGTCCGCGGTCTGGAGCAAACACTCGCGGCTGTAAATCGAGAACACGCCGGAAGAATTCCGTCGGAACGCGCGCGCTGGGTCGCGGCGCTCAATGGAAATTCTACCGAAACGCGTCGCGTCTGGCAACGGGGACAGGAATTCACCGACGATTCGTCGGTGGAATATTTAATCGACGCGACCGCCATATTCCCTGCGGGTTTACGGATCCGACTGAGCGGCCGGGACACCGGGAACCGTAGAACGAAAGCAACAAGGCCTGAAACGCAATTAGGGAAAGCACGTGCTTAAACGGGTCCCCCGCGATTAAGGATTCTACAAAGCGGCCGGGCAATTTGAATAATTAGCCGGGGATCGCATTGATATTGCACGCGGCACCTGTGCCGGGCCTCGTGGAATGCTCCTCGATCGAATCGATCGGCCGCCGCTAACTCCCGGCGTGAAATCGAACCGCGTCGCCGGTGCCTCGGTGAACACGGACCTGAATTGCTGTTCCGGCGGAGGCTCGGTCATTAAGGCCGCTTCTTAGCCGAAAATTTATCGCCGTGCTCCGGAGGGCGACGCGAAAGAGCGCCGCCGCGGGGAATCCTTTTACCGAAAAATCCGTGACCGCGTCGCGGACGAGCTCTCCCCGCTCCCGCTTAACCGGATGAACGCTCGTTTGCCCCCCACTTCGACGGGATCGAAATTCAAACGAGCATCCTCTCGTTCCCGGTAAACGACGCTCGGTCGATGTCATAAACGAATGCCTCGTTCGCCGTACGTTACGAACCGATATCCGCCGAATGCAGTTTGCTTCCCGACGATGAACCTCGCGAACGAAGGAATATCATTCGGTAGAAATTACAATTGCAATTAGACACGCGTCACTGTGCAGCGGCCCGATCCCCGATCGTGTTCAATTTGTTGCTCCCCTCGGAACGGCGAACGACGAAGACGTCCGGTCGTCACGGTCGTCCGTTCGTAATTGAATTCTGTTTGCATTTTGATCGAGCGGTTCCCATCGTTAACGCGGCGAGCGTAATTAACGCGGCGTCCTTTGCTGACACAGTTTGCGCCTCGCAGCGAAGGATCTCCGAGCGACGAGAGTCCGCCGGCTCGAGTGCACGCGAGCGATTAAATCCATTCCCGTCGAGGCGTGTTGGATGGGCGGCCATTAATTTCTGTGGAAAGCGTGAGCCCGAAACTGGGCCGAGTTTACGATTCCCCTCGCGCGGGTCGGCTCGAGACCCGGTACGAACCGAAACGTACGTGGATACACGATGACCGAGCACGATCGTACAAGCCTCATTATCGTCGCCCGTTGCATATCAAGCCTGCACACCGCTCCTGAGTACCGGGGACAGTGTCGACAGCTGATCGAGCCATTCGTACCGATCCCGTGTAACACGGCGACGCAAGCCTCGCGACAATCGCTGTTACACGTCCACGCACTTGGCAACCCTTCCTCTCTTTTCCCATCGACTCCCTATCCAGGCAACGGTGGTTGTTTTCTCTGAAAATACTAAAGAGAAAGAGAGTTCCTCCGGCGACAGGATTATCTGGCTCGCCTAATATACGCGTAAACACTGGAAACCGCCGTCGCGGCGGGGGCACGTGCGCGCTGTGTAAACGCGCGGAGGGCGAGACCTTTTCACCGGAGAGTTTACAAGCGCTGCTGCTCATAGCTCGAGCCACGGTAACGAGGGGAGGAAAACAGCGGCGCACGTGGCCGGGCGCGCGACACCCCTTTACGCGGGCACAAACGATCGACGGAAGTCGCGATACAACATTATGATGCAATAATGGGAACGCGCGGCGAGCACGGGCCCGGGCGACAATGCCGCGACCGCGCCGCGTCCCTCAAAGCGCCCCAAACCGGACCCCAACCCGTTCCCTTCTTCTTTTCCACGAGTTCCTGCGCGAAAATCCGAGGGGTTCCAGAAACCCAGCCACCCTCGGCGACTCGCAATTGTGCGCGCGGAAATGTGGGCCATTCAGCGGGATGTAAAGAGAGGAGGGACTCGGCGAAGGACGCGTCCCGGGGCTTTCGTCGACGAGGACACGCGAGCAAGGAGGGGTGCGCTCGACCCTCGACGATTTAAAAAGCTGTACACACCGGTAAATACTCGCGGCGCATCGTCAGGGAGAACGTTTTTCGTCGGGAGTTAAGTAAATGGCCCTCTCGCGATAAACGTCGCCTCGAGGAATATACTCTGTCGTTGATCGTTTCTCACTAGGAAAGTAACTATTCAGTTTCGGAACGTGGTTCAGTGGGAAAATTTATCTTCATTGAGTACACGAAGAAATATCAAACTTCTCTTGGTAATTTCAAGCGTGAAGCAATCGACGCGTAAGAGGAACCCAGCCGCGAATTCAGACGTTCGCGTACCTTAGCGCTAAAACTGCCGAGCAGTTGAACTGACTTCTTGAAATTTCTCTATAGAAACTCTAAGAGTGCGTCTGTAGACTTCAATTGATTCACAATTCACTTTGCGTATCGCTGAATTCGCTTCTTGAATTATTTCTCGGAAAAACATCTACCTTTTTGATAATTGCAAAAGACACCGGGAATGGATGGCTTCTGCAGGTCTGGTAGTTTTAGTGTTAATCGTCTCCGCGATGTGAGAAATCTACTCGAGGCGCACAGTCCGCGGACGAGATCCGCGGAACGAAAACCGGAAGAAGCCAGCGCGCACGGCTCCGTGCCTGAGTAGCACGCAGAAACATCGTCGAACAACCCTCCGCGGTTCTTAGCTTCTTCCTCCCCCGTGTTTCCCCCTGTTTGGCGAGCTCGAGCATTGTCGAGGCCAACCCTCGAGCGATACACAAAGAGGAGCACACGCGAAAACTGCGGGAACCGGCCCCGCCAGGAGGAAGTCCCTACGCCCCTTTGATTTCTCGGCCGATTAAGTGCGCTGCCGCCACCGCCGCTTCTTCTGCCGTCGGATCTCGAGACGAATGCCGTGAAATCAAAGCGACGGGAGACGAACGGGGAACCCCGGCTCCGGGGTTGCTCGCGGGGGAGGGCCGCTGGCGGCGTCTCTCTCCCCGTGGATTTTGTTAACGAGGAGCCCGCCCCCGACTACACGATTTTATCCGACGGTAACTGAAACTTGTTCCCGAGGGGGGGACCGACGCAATTAAATTCCGACGCAGCGGTCTGTACCGGGTGTCCGTATTCGATCGCGGGACGATCGACTGCTCCGTCCGTCTATTATCTCTTCGCTAGTCTCGCTAGGTTGAAACAATCGAGATACAAAACGAGCGAGAGAGTTCGTGATCGAAAGAATGGGACAGGTTACAATATTTTAGTCGAATTACGACGTAACTCTCGCCGGTGATTTCCAGCGGTTTCCCATTGAAACTATAACGGTTTAAATACTCGGATTGCCACGTAGCCTTAAAGCCCGTACCCTCCGCCGCGTTCCATTCGGGCGCAGAAGCGTTCGCTGGAACTCGGTAGCTCCAGTGCACTCGAAAAACTTCGAAACGCTCAAGTAGACCGAGAGGCACCGAGTTCCACGAAAAGCGAGTTCAACGGCCGCGAGCGGAGGCGAGCCTAGCAGATCGGAGTAACCGAGCGCGGAAAGGAAAAGAAAGAGAGGCCGGGCGTGAAACGAATGAAGCGGATCGTAACGATTTTCACGGCGGCTGATCGTCGCTTAAGAGCCGCGCGGAGGCTGGGACACACGATACCGGTCCGTGTGCGCCGGGCATTTATTTCCCCAGACGGGAATGTGTACAATGCGCGCGGCGCGGCGCGGCGGCCGCGGCAAGAGAGGTATGCAAATCGACAGGCTTGTACCTGTTGCGTTCCATTTGAACCGGGTGCCCCGTTGTCCGCGGCTAGAGTGTCCCGTGCCCGCCGCTAATCGACTTTCCCGGGCCCCCGCGAACCGATCGAACGCCGATCGGGATAAACGGCCGCCGAGGAGACCATGGCGGTTCGATTATGCAACCGCGGCGCTGCCCGCCAAGTGCAGCCGTCACGGCGGAACGGCTTTTCGTCGCGGTTCACGCGCGAGTCGGTTCGCGTTGGCGAGCATCGTCGGCCCTTAATTGTTCTAAAATAAGCAATGACTCAGGCGGACGCCTGTAACCGGACTTAATCCGTTCGCGTGGTTCGCCACGCCGCGGCGCGCCGTCTCGATCCAGAGCCGGCACCACCAAAGACACCGATCGCGCGTACACTCCGTTGCCTCCGCGTGTTCGAGAGTTGTAAGCTTGCCTCCATGACTGGCTCGCTACCGTCTCCGTTCGTCGAGACGTCGAAGCGATATACAGGGCCTCCGAGAATCTGCACGCACCACCGCGAAGCAATGGCGAAAGCGCGCGCGACAGCCGCGATCGTCGTGATTCTAAGGGTTCAAGAACCGTGCTACCGGTGCGTATGGAGGAGCTTGATCCACGCTTTCCCCGTTTTCCCATTGCGGCCGATTGTTCCGCGGCCGGCGAGACAATTAGTGGGAAAGGTCTCACGAGCAAGGTAAAGGTCGATCGTTTCTATAGCGGCGGCAGCGGAACAGTTGGAATATCCGTGAGAAGATGCACCCGGAATAAAGGGGCCGATTCGACGCGGTCGCCACGCGGCGCAATTGCAACCCACGTTATGCAATTTCGCCGTGAGTAACGAGTTCTTCCTCCGAGATAGGAGCGCGACCGCTGCAGTTCTGCTCGCGCAGCGATAATAACAGTTAGTCTGGTTTTCCAGCGTCCGTCGTCCGGGAGCGTCGATGAAACTGAGCCAGTTCGTCTTACGTGATTAATACAATAAACTCGAGAGGAAGAAAAAGAATACAGAAGATAATCCGCTCGTTAGCCGGTCGAGCTGTTCGCTCGTAGGAGCGCAATCGGCTTTCGTTCCTGCTGCAAATATCACGACTGAAAATAAACGGGTGGCCGCGGCACGGCGCACGTGCGACAGACGTTAAACATTGAATGTTATTAGGATGATTAGGACACGCTCGAGGCAACGAAACTGGTACGTCGCAGACGAGGTCACGATTAACATAATACGTCTCGTGCCGACGAGTGGCCACCGTCAGCCTCTCGAGACCGTGCTCTTCTCTCGAACCCCTGTTTCACGGCGAAGACAACCGGTAGCCCGCGTTACGTCTAAATAAGCCTCGAAATTTCAAGTGCAGCTACGAATAGCTCGCGCGATTAGGGCTTATCTGAGGACTCCTGGGGGCGTGCGCTCGGCCCCGTAATTGCGCACGCGGCTCGCGTGCACTCGCATGGTCGCGTATCGTCTATCGCGGCCGCCGAGCTGGTGTCCTCTTTTCCGATCCGCGCTTGCCATCGACGGCCCCGTCGAAGGCGAATTCGCGTTTCGCTTCCACAAACTTTGACAACACGCCGACCACGCGAAAAGTCGAGCGAAGGATTCGAGAAAATTCTTAGGGGACGGATAGACGTATATCCAGCAGCGCAACAGGTGCTCGGTTAAAAATGCCCCCGCGACTGTTGATCGATGCCTCGATACACGTAGTTTGTTCTCGGAAAGCGCTCTCGAATACCCGATAAGAAGGTAAACGACCAACAACCACCGATCCCCGCGCCCATAAATGGGTGGCGTCTGCGTACATAAGATTGTCCGCCGTTTTTAGACAAACGGCACGAAAACGTCCTATATGGCGCGGCCGCGGGAACGATCGTAATAAGTCGCCTTTACGAAAACGTGTCCGCGCGCGCGGATGATGACGCACGCGTGGCGCTCGGCTCTTGCGGAGTTGCGGCGTCCGTCGGCTCTCCTTCTTTCCTTGCTCCGCCGCTTTTCGACGTCTCTCTCTCTCTCTCTCGCCGTCCGACGAACGAAAACCCAGCAACGCGTGGCACATCGTCGACGCTACCTGTATGGACTTCCTCCGAGCGAATGAATGAATATGTATGCTGAATTTAATTAACGAGTCAAGGCCGTAACTGTTTCCGTTGCAAACGCCGCGGCGTCGGCGCGCTTCCGAGCGCCGTGTTCCTCCTTGCTTTCGTGACGGCTCGCGTCCCCGTGACGAAGACGACCGATCGATTGGGTACCGGAAGTCCAAGTCGGATCCTTTCTTTTCCGGACAGTTGCTTTCACCGGTTACACTCGATGCAGCGGGAGACAGGCTCGGACAGTGTTACGCGTTCGACGGATTACAGTTCGCGATTATCTCGATCCATTCCAATTACCTCGAAACCACCGCGGAACTGCAATCGACGGTTACTCTTCGTTCAAATCTGAGCGTCGTTCCGCGCGGTTTCATCACGCCGCGAAAGGGTTAATATGCCGGGGTTATCCGGCAAGATCGAATTCCGTCGCGTTGTAAGCGTTCTCGCCGGCGGTTCGAGCAAATCGCGAAACCCGCGCGCTCGATGGCGTTTCCGACAATTAAGAAACGCTCGCCGCTCGATCTGGCAAGGTACTTATCTACGTCGGTTATCCGGGTTCGTTCGCGATACTTCTTAAAATGGTTGCGCGCCGACGGCCGCCCGCAGCGGTACAAACCGTTCCCGTCCGCCTTCGTTCCCTTTGACGAGCGCCGCAACGATTCCGATTTTCCTGTTCGCGCGTCAGCCCGTTCCGGACAACGTAATAAGCTCGGCACGGGATCGAGGGTATCGTGGATCGGTCACAGCTGTGCAACGAGGGAAGCGTGAAAACCGGGGGAGGTGGACGCGAGGTAGCAAATCAGCGGACACGGTAGCCGCGGGCTCCGCCGCGATCCTAGCGAAGATTGCGCTGGAATTTCGTAAGTGTGGGTGGCCTCGGTCTTTGTTCGCCCGACTGCGGTGGAATCGGGTCAGGACAGAGTACACTCCCCTCGTTCGATATCTCGTATCTCCTCGGAGATCGATACGCGATAGAGGGTCCCGGAGGAGGAGCAGGTCTCGCGATCCGATCTTCCAGTTCGAAGAGATTGAAATACGAAGTAACGATCGGGAAGCGGGATAAACGGTCCCGGGGACCTTGCGTCGGGCCGCGGGAGACGTTCCATAATGTTTTTACGATGGAACAATGAATCGGTGTTTATTGACCGAGACAATAAGTAAACTGCTGGGTACGCGATGAACAGCTACGTTAACTTGTTTCGTAAACATTGAAGATCGAGAGTTTTTCGTTAGAATTTACTGTAATTTCATCCGGTCGAGATGACTGTTATTGTCACTTTTACTTCTAATACTCGCTAAACGGAATATCCGTCGATCGAGCACGCGACCAAGACGAAAGCCTAAGAACGCCATTCAAGAGCAAGCCGAAGAGCTGCCCAAAAAGAAACACGGAACCGTAACTACGCGCAGGAGGCCGCTCAAAGCGGCCCGCTGAAAATCGTGGAAATGAACGGCTGCAACGATCGCTCATGAAACACGATAGGCGTCGCGCGCTTCAACAATTGCAACCGTAACAGCCGCGTCGAACAGCGCGGGCACATTTCGAACGACCCAATAAACTAGTCGACAATGGTGCACCCGAGAGCACCGAGCCGACGATAGAGTCGGTGTCGCGTCGCGTGTCGTCGTAACGAGCAATAAACGTCGGGCAGACCGTGGAAGGACGCTGGGCGTCGTCGCAGGCAAAACGGAAAAAAGCTCGAGGAGAGTGTGCACGGCCCGACGAAGAGCTACGGACAACGCGGCAGCGATCGTATCGATTCGGTTCGGCATCGCGCGGACGTGGGCGGACGATGCGGGCGTGCCGGCCGAATCGAGCCTTGTTTTTTCAACGGGTGAATCCATACGGGCCGCGCCGCTTCAATTCATCAGCGGAATGAAAAGTTTCTGCCCGGTTTCCGTTCGCCGCCGATCTCTTTGATTTACGGTCGTGAGTCCCGAGCGATCGAGCCACTCTCACGATTCGATTCGATTCGGGTAGTCGGCGGTATATCGCCTCGATCGGCTTTCATAATTGTTTCGACGGTCCCGACGAAACGCCGCTTCCTGCTTCCCCGCGCTCCAACGGTTCATCCCGACAGTGATTTGCACATAATGGCCGTCGACCGTGATCGAGCCGCGCGGTTTTCTTGCGCTTTCCACCTACGTTCCACGCGTCCGCGGCGACAAAGGCGCGCTCCTTCGATCGAAGGATGCGCGGCCGCCCACGCGACCTATCGAAAGGTCGGGGCACAGTCCCCTGTGATATCTTACTTCTAACGTCGCGTTGTAGACCGTTCTGGGAAACGATCGGTCCGGGTGTCCGGGGTACGTTTTCGTCGCGAGAGTAGCTGGCCGTGCGAGGATTCCGCAATCCGTGGAAGAGACTAGGCGAAACGGGGGACGACGAAAACGTGGCAACGATCCCGCGGACGACTCTCGCACGCGCGATTGCACAGCTGACGACGACGGAGGGAGCGGTCCGAGGACAGAGAGCCGCGAAACGCGCGAGAGAGGAGACGAACGGAGGTGGACGAAGAGGAAACACGGTGGAAAGAGACGATGCGAGTCGGGAGGACGAGGGAGGGAGCGCACAATAAATGTCGGAACAACGACCCCGCGAGCGAGGGCTCGACGGCCAGACGGATCGTTGCCCATCGGGACGAGATGTCCGCCGAGGACGATCGTTTCCAGCTCTTCCACCCCTTCCCGAGATCAATGCGTTTCCTTGGACACGGGAAACTCCGTCGGGAAACGGAACGACCTTCGGCAGACTCCATCCATCATCCGGCCGGTGTTCGAGCAATCCTTTCGAAGGGTCCGTCGCGTTTTCGCGGCACAATGGGCCCGTCCGCGCCGAATTGTCATGCCGCCGGTGTCGGCGACGATCGATGGCCGGCCAGAGAAAGGATCGAGGACGTTAAACTTCCGTTGCAACGGAAGCGGTATCTCGCCGGGCTACTCTTCACGATCCATTGGCCTCGCGCTGGCTAGGGGACAACCCACTTTCCGTGGAACGGGGAAGCAATTATCCTCGTGACGTCCGAGAGGAACGATTACGTGGACTGCGCTGGAGATGCGAGCTGGTTACGCGTTGATAAGGAAGATTGAAACGTTATCGTTCACTCGATTGCCGTCTGCCTTACGAGATACACCAATTAGCCCTATCGCGATCAAGATCAGAAGCGATTAACGGTCGCATAAAGTAACGTCTCATCGAACGTTACGTTCCTGCCGTTATTGGACAGTCCGATTTGCAGAGTTCAGATGCCACGGGATCGACGAAATTTTGAGCAAACTTTTGCTCGACTACTCGCGTTCGAGGAATCTCAGCGACTGGCGGAGATTAATAAGATTACGTTTCGCCCAACGCTCCGTTCTAGCCTCGCCTCGACGAGTTATGGAAATCACCCGAGGTCATCTCCTCGCGCCGCGTCGCATCGCGTCGCGTTTCGCATTGCCCGAGTGGAATCTTCTATTCGAACGTGTCGTTCTCCGCGTCGGAGAATCAACGACGATAGCCCGGAACCGCGCGACCTTCGCGGTCTCAGCAAACTCCGTTCCACCGGTGAACTCAGGAGACGAGAGTCGCATGGCGTCACGCGATAATTTTGGTTCGCGTTTGGTGCCGCGTCTCTGGTTCCCTTCCCCTAGGGAAACTGGGTCACGAGAACGTATTTATAGAGACGGGGGTTGCAGAGGTAGCGGGGCGGTCGGCTGGAGAAAACTATAATTGGAATCGGCTGGTTATTCGCACCCGGCTCCTTCCGCTGCGACCAGACGGGTGTCTGCCGGAGGAACACGACTCGCTGGAACTACCCCTCGTTAAGCGGCAGTTTGTAGTCCCCCGCCCCTTATTCACGACCAACGTCAACCCCACGGTTTCATCGGCGGGGCTCACGATCGGGATTCCAGCGGGGACGGCGATCGCGCGGCTCAAATCGATTTCATCGTTGACCGAGCGCTCCGTCTGCGGGCTCTCGTTAGGAACGCGCGGATTGCTTCCGTGCAGGTCGTTCTCGCGCGCGCGTCCGGTGCGAAGGAAAACGAGCGGAAAACGTCGGGACGAGCGAGACGAAAGGCGACGCGCGTCGGTTCGAATAAAGAGAGGCAGCGGTGCAGGTGGGAGGGGAGAAAGAGGATTGCAATTAGTCGTTCCACGGGAAACGCTCGCGGTAATGAGGCGCGACCGGCTCTCGCGCTTCCGGTACGTCGCCGCCGGAGCGGCGGAGGGAGAAGATGGGCTGGCTTTCTCCTCTTTTTGTTTCATTACACGCGACTTCCTCGGTTTCTCGAGGAACGGCGGGGCGGGAGGAAGCGGGCGGCCGATTGTTTCGTCGCCCCGGGCCTATTGTCGGGGAATCTGCTTTTTGTCGTCCTCCCGGGCTGGCTGCGCGCTCGGTCGCATCGGGATGCGTCGACTCGCTCTGATAATTCGACGCTGAACGCCTCCTGCAACTGCGCCGGAAGAGTGGCTAGGCGCTCGCTTGTTCGCTCGCGTTTTAAACGGGCCTCGCGCGGACGCTTTTCAATCGGCGACACACCACCGGAAGACGCTACTGCCGCGCTTCAAAGGCAGAAACGGGGCTAATTCAAAGCGACGCCGTCAATTATGCAGATTACCCTATGCACGATTCCAGCGTGAACGTTGGGAGTTTTCAACGAGCCGACGCGCGGAAAAGTCCGGTGAAACCTGTTCCCAGCAATTCGCGAATACGCGGTAATATTCGACGTAATTGGCTTTACAAATGAACTCGGATCGTTAAATTATGTTTACTTGAATTTCATGTATACCGTCGACATATATTGATCGCTACGCTTCTATTTTGTAACGAAACACAATGCATTCGACGCAACGTGAGTCATCGCAGTTAAAACGTTAACGACTAACGCGTCGTTCACGTTGTCCGCGGTTTCCCCGAACCGCAACCAGCTAGTAGTCGTTAACTGTACATCGTTCCGCAGACCACGTTTCAGCTGATTAATTAACTTATTCTGCGCGTACATCCATGTTCAGGCCGAACAGTCGGCGCATTTAATGCATCGTCGCGATGATGTCCGGCGATGACTGGCTCTTCTGCGCTCGCGAATAAGCGTCCGACGACTGTCGGTTTGATTTATTCCCCGCAATCATCGTGCTCGGACGGTTACCAACTGCCAACGATGTCTTCCGTAGACGAAACTCTCCCCGGACGAGAGGCGGCTCGGCGATCCTCGAGATTTCCGTGCGCCGAACGTCTCTACCGCCGGGGTAACGGCGGAAAGACTCGTTTGCCTGCGAATTCGGCGCATAACAACGAGGAAAAGTTCCCGAAGCGTCCGGTGACGTAACCAGTCGGCGTCGCTGTAAACTGGCGCCACAGATTTGCATTTCGCAATGGCCAGTAAAATCGCGCGGCCGTGCGTCACCGCGCGGGGATATCGCGGCCGCGTATCGTCGGATCGAGCTCGTGAAACACAGAGACCCGACGAAAACACGTCGGGCTCGCCAGTCGATTTAACTCCGCCACGATCGAGCGGGGCCCGAACGACGCAACGCCTATCGCGAATACCTGCGACGCCTGAGCGACATTCGTCCCCTGCGAGAGGCGATCGCCGATGCCGACCGCGTTCGCGCCGGTATCTCGGCCGTGTGCAAATATTTTCGATTTCAATAAATTCCGAGATCCGCTCGGGCGGATAACGTCTACGGGTCGAGCCCACGCGCGTCGAATTCGCGAACGATACTGGCCAGAGATTAGAAGCACGCCGCGGGACGTCGTTTCCTTGTTTTTCGAGAGCCGTGCCCGCTTTTTACGCGCGGCTCGTTCGATCGTTATTGCCCGGCGGGACATTCACGCGAATCGACGGAGCCTCTCGCCTGCCTCTCGGCTGTTGGTCGTGATTCTGTACAATGTAACGACGGAATTATTCTACCGATCACCTCGCGCGCGTTACGTTTATTTCACCGGTGAACGACGAGAAGTGCTAGACCAAGACGTCATCCGGGAAAATAAACAGAAGTGACAAGCGAGAGTGTCTAGCCGCGCCACGGTTAATTTTCCCGGTAGCGCCGCAGGGCCAGCCTCCTCGCGAGCCGTGGAGAGAAAACCGTGGAGAAATATATAGTCTCTATCCGCATTAACTATTTCTGGTGTATACTGTAGGGAGCGGAGCCGTTTCTTGCCGCGTTTCAACGGGCAATCGAACACCCCGAGCAATTTGTCTCCGCCGCCGTCCCTCTTCCAGCCCAGCCTTCGCCGACGAAAGAAACAAATCGCCTCATTCGATCCCAGCCGCGTCGAACCGCGGATCGTACGACTGGTCGAGATACGCGAGGCTTTTTTCCCTCGGCCGTGGTCAGACTATAACGTTTTTTTTCCGCTCGACTCTAGACGCGCCAGTCGAAGCGGCGCGGCGAATCGATCGAGAGGAAAACCAGCGGATCGCACTGGCGTCTCAATAGCAATCGTCCCGATGTTCCTGCGCGGCGATGAAAGCAACGAACGTATCGTCGGTATCGGTAAAACTTAGAAATTCGCGGTCTCGTTAAAAAGCGACGGGACGCTTTAGATTTCGATCGCAACGTTACATGTCCCTCGCCGATACACGCTACTATCAACCGTCTACTATCGAGAGGCGGCTACGCTACTTTCTCTTTTACCCTGTACGAAACACGGAACGAAGAAGGGACAGAGTTTCCGTGAATGCCGCGACGTCAACGTTGTCCTTTCGCCCTCTTAGAAGAAGTCGATCGTAGTTCGCGGAGCAACGGTTTACGAGCGATCCGGCCCGGTCGACACGCTCCCAGCGCCGGCTGGAAGAAATGCCGGGCGCACTTTACGACGCGCGTATCGAGCATTCCGTGAATAATCGTTGCGACGAAAATACCGCGAGCGCCGCGCGAGCTCGGCATATTCGCGCATTAAATCTGTCCGCGCGGCGGTCCGATGACGGTCGACCGCGGCTTCCGCCAGCGAGTGAAAGTTTCTGACGCGTGCACGCGCGCGCGCGAGTCGGTTTCCTGGCAGCGGCATAGAAAATCACGGGTCCAGAGGAAACTCTGCGGCGGTGGTCGGCGGTATCTCGCATACGCACGTTCCGCAAGGATTCCGGTCGCCTTATCGCCGCGCATCCTTAACGCCGCCACACTCGCGAGTATCATCGACTTCCGCTGACGTCAGACCCTTTCCCTTTCCACGTTACCCCGTTTCCGGCGCGCGCGGAAAGCGAATCCGCGAATACAATCGACCGTTCCCCGGGACGAGTTTCCTACTAGCTGGTAAACGTCCCGCGACCGTTCGACCGTCTGATCGAAGGGAAGCCTTTTTTTTGCAGCGGGACGGGGATGATTCATCGCGACGATGAAGAAGGAAGAATCGCCAGGCAGACGGCGATGAAGACGTATTTCCCTTTGGAGACGTGCCTCCTCGGTGCAAAGTTTAACCGCTGCCGTGTGCGACGAGCAAGAAGAAACACAGATAGCGGGAGAGCTCGCGCGCGATCGTTTCCGGAAGCGGCTCGAGATTCCGCGGTTGTTTTTCCTGGTGCATCGGCTACACTTGCGATCGAAGCAAGTGCCCACTCGCGGGACGGGCCCCTCGTGTAAACGCGCGTTAATAATATCGCGCCCGAAGCAATTATACAATCTCGTTAGCATTCTTCGGCGCGCGGTGCGTCCATTCGGAATGAATGGGTCCCTTTGATAGGCGAGCCACGCGCTTCTTGCGAGAGGGCCGGCGAGGCGCTTCGCTAAAACGCGTGTAGCGAGTATGTTAAGCGGCCGCCGCGTGTCACCGGCCGCGAACTGTGTTTAATACTCCCCCTTACACGGGTCTATCAATTCCGTGAGGCGGACGCTGGAACAGAAACGCGTTGCTCGCTCGCCGCGGCGAAACGAATCTCTAATTCCTCCGTCCTCGTATTCTTGCTCATCGTTTATGAATCATGCATATGGACGTTACACATGTTTTTTACACGTTACCGCATAGATACACGCGCGCAATGAATAATTCGACGGCGAATCATTGCGCAGATAATCGCGCGGTTGATTCAGCGAGGTTGCTTCGTTAATCATTCGATTCGTTTCAATGTATCTTTCTTGTTACTGTTTTCCACCGTTCCGTAGCCTTCTTTTTGTCATCGTCTTTTCGCCGGTGGACTCGTTAATTACTTTCCTCGCGCGCGACCGGATTAACGTCGCAGAAACTTCGATTGGAATCTGTATCGACGGCGCTACAGTTCGGACGGCGCAGTTGCTCGATCCGCGACAAACTTACGCGAGTCCCGTTCCGCCGGCAGAGAAACAGTGTCCCGTATCGTGCTCGTTAAAGCACCTCCGATCGTGAATAATTACCCCGCATTCGGATTCCGCGACGTATATGTACATAGGTGTACGCTTATGTTGCTATAAATCTCTCACGACTTTTATCGGGGCTGGCTCTCGCCGAGAAATCTGCGAGCGATCTTCTTGCATAAGGAGGTCAGATCTCTTAGCTCCTAGCTATTCCGATCGGGATCGTTCGGAGGCATCGATACCGCTCGGAACCGTTCTGAATCATAAGCACGATTGCGCTACGTATCGATTGAGCAATTCAATGTTTTCTCTTTTCTGCCCGTCGACCGCGAACCGACTGAAATTACGAGTATTACAATAACAAAGAAATCCGCACCGCAGATCTACATTTCCCCCGGAGGTTAAACGGCAACAAAGAAATATCTAGTAAAGGATTTACCGTAGTACCATTACTCCGATGATCTACAACAAAATCACCGTCCCACACGGAGTCCTAATGTGCCTGCTAATCCCGACGCGGCCGGAACGAGAGCATTAAGCGACTTGTTCAAAATGAATCCCGATAGAGGTGGCAGCGATATATCCGCAAAGTAAGGGCATGGGGGACGTTGAGTCGTGTGGGCAGATATGCGACCCGTATGGGCGTTATCGACGTTATCAATCCTGGTAAATCATAAATGGAACGGTGACGACACGAGTCTCATACATACGCGCGCGTGAACGGAAAGAATAATAATCGAAAATCGAAGGGAACGAAGGAGATCGGACTCGGATCGGATCGGATCGGATCGGATCGGTTCGGATCGGATCGTAGTGCGTAGATCGCGGTGTCGTTGCCGTTTCTCCATGTGGGCCGAGGAGCTCGCGATTTACGGTCATGGGACGGCGATCTCGCAGTGATGCAACGTCGCAGACATCGAGCCGATCGGCTCGGTAACGCGACTGACTTATCGGCTATTATTACCCTCCTTGTCTTCGCTATGCATCACTGTCAGCCGTTAGCCTTTCATACGCCATTCAGACTTTTCTTCCCCGTAAAAGAGTACTTAATTATCGTCCCCTATAAATACGCTAACGCGTAACCGTTCGTCCCGATAATTTAATATAATGGGCTTTGTACGCGCGCCGCTCCGCGTCCTGCGACTCTAGGAATAGTCTCTCAGTCTTGAAGACCGATAAATATGTAACGGGGGACGCGTACAAATCTCGCGATTACTCTCCTCGTTGCTCCCTGCGCGCTGGCTCCCCTCCGTCCAGCCTCTTATCTTCTTTCTCCGAACGCGGTCCCCCCGATGTACTCTCGTATCGAACCATTTCCGCCTATCGTTTCCCATTTTTCTCGCCGACTATCTTGCCCTCGGCGTGCTCTTCTGCTCGAGAGTTCAACCCTTGTTCCACCGCTGTTGTGATAAACGTTGCACGAATGTATTGCTGATCGAATCCAATTGAAATTCACGATCGATTAAGAGAGAATATTTATCTGCAACGCACGGCGCTCCGGCGTTTCTACGTTTTTCTCTCTGCGCTCCACGCGTGTTGTACCACTTTATCTTCCGATACTTTCTAATTGTATCGTACAGTTTTCCGGCGATAAAGCTGCACAAGCACGCGAACGAACGTCCAGCTTTCGTGCCGAATCCCCCTCCCCTCGAGTCGAATACGCGCCGGTTATCGATTGAATCGTAGTAAATATTGTAACCCCTGTCCCTCCGCCGTTATCGCGGGTATCGATCCTTTGTCGGCCCGCTCCGCGACAAGGTAGAGACACTGGAAGCCAATTCGGCCTCTAATCTATCAGGTTATGAAGCCGGTACGCGTGACGAGATCCGACATACTACATACTAAACACCATGAATGGACAGGAAGGCGTTCGAGTGAATGGAAACCAACAGGCGAGTTTCGCCTACGCGTTAACTGCTCGTATATGCAGACAGGTCCTGCGATACACGACGCCGGCTGCGACGCCGTTGTACGCGTTCTCCGCGTTTAACCCTGCTGTGGCCCTCGGTTCATCCGCACGTTCCGAATAATATTCACACCGAACCTACCGAGCGGTTAAACTGAATTTCTCAAATTCCTCTGTAGCAACTCGAATGGCGCAACTGTCGAGACTTCGATTTATCGATTATAAATGAATTTCTTCAAGAATTTCTCAGAGAAATATCATCCCTCTTTAACCCCTACGATTTAACCGGCAAAATCCAGAAAATATTGATAATAGAATAACAGTTTCTAAATTCGACTAATAATGTTGATTTTAACCCTTCGAACTCAAAAGTTTTTCATTGGAAATATTTTAACGTCTTCCGATGAGATAGTTTTATAAAATATCCTCTCTATCTCATCGGAAGACGTTAAAATATTTCCAATGAAAAACTTTCGAGTGCAAAGGGTTAAAATCAATATTATTAGTCGAGTTTTACAAAATGTCCTCTCTAACTCGACGAGAGATCATACTTAAATTGACGGACGAAGCTATTTTGTTTGAATATTTCTCGAATTGATGCATTATACGAAGTTTAATATTAAGTATCGAACTTTATAGTTTTACTGTACGAAGTTAGTTGGCGAGTGAGAGGCACCTCTCGAGTGAAAAGGGTTAATACTCGGAAAGAGAAGAGATCGGTGAGTTTGAATCGTCTGGTAGTTTCAGTGTTAAATTAACGGAAAGAACCGCGGAAGTAGAATCTTCCAGGCGCGTACTCCGAGGCCGTCAGCGCGCCCGCTAAAAAGAATTACAGCGATAAGGAGGGGACTGTTCGCGATACACACGGGCAGCATAATATTGATACAAGCTGATAACTCTTCGAAAGATCGTTCGAAAAAGATAAAGCTCAGCCGGTTATCTCTCGCTGGTATCCGGAGCACTCGAAACCCTATCAACGGGACAACGCGCGAAAATTCTGCCGATAAAATGCAACGTTACCGTCCCCGTTTCCAGTTAAATCTTGTCAATAAATTAAACGCCCGTACACGAGAGCATTTAAATGATTCGTGTATCGAGATACAACGTTATTATTCATTGCGCGTTTCCGTTTTCGTCGGGGAAGAACCAGTTTCGGTGAAAACCACCGCGCGGAGATAATTAAATTCGATCGATTCAACGTCGAGATTAAAACGCTAAATAATTAAATGCGGAAAACACGACGCGAATGAGAAACGCGAGAGCGTAAAATATAAAGCAGAGGAATACTCGTAGAAACTTCAAAGTATTCCTATATTTTCGACATATTACGATACTTCGGAGGAAAATATCAGTGTCTACTAATAATCATCAAGCGTCGCACAGTGTGGTCCGTTTCCCGAACAAAACTCAATAACTTAAGAAATATAAATGATACAAAAACATGCATCAGACGAAAGTTGTAAGCCATATAGCTAAGCATATGGTGGTCATATTTTTTCTACATTATGAGAATATCATGAAGGTTTTTTAAACGACAATGAATATTCTGCGTTTCGATATATCTCTATATAAATAGAGAAACGGGATTTGTTTGCACGAAATTGTTATTCTCGACATTAAAATCATTTCGTCTAGCAGGGACTACTTAGCAACACATCGATAACCTTCAAGTTTCGTTACGCGAATGGTCGAATTTCGGGGTTTCGTCGACACGCGTTCGACGGCTCGTGTTTCTAAGGGTGGGACTGACGCATCGTAGGTGCAACGACGCGACGCCCGCGCGACTTGTATCAGCGCGGAGATAAACGTCGAGATTGCCGGAGAAAGGGGAACGACGGGTAAGAACGGGCGAAATCAACGGCTGTGATCCAGGTATGCGCTTGGGCGGTTTGCCAAGGCATTAGGAAATGCAACGCGCGACGCGCATCCCGTAACCGGGGGCCGATCGTCGCGTATGAGCGTAACACGACTATGCACTCAACGAAATCGCGAGACCGCGGACAGAGAGAATTATTCAGTTCCGCGTCCGCTTCGGCCGCTCGCTGAAAAACGGAAGCTGTTCTCCTCCGATTCCCGGCTAAAAATCGGCGACGACTCTCTCTTCTCTCGCGGCGAGGATCGTAAACGCTCGGGACACGATTTCTCGCGCTGCGAAATATACCTACGCCGTACGATGAAAGCAATGCTTTTTCATCGTGATCGTAGGAGGAGCGTAACTTTTCGAGGCAATATCTGTGTCACGGTCGAGACCTCGATCTCGATGACCTGTTTCCGTTCCCCGTGGTCTCAAGGTGCGACCGCGTATTTTCGGAAAGAGCGAGGTTGCATCTCTCCTCTGGCCCCTTCCAGAAAAAAGCGAATCGGTCTTCCATCGAGCAGATTCCCCGGACGATCGGAGGAGAGATCGGCCATCTTTCTCGAACGTCCACGCCGGTATACCCGATACAAGGCCGTCTCCGGCGAGTCACGCGGTCGTATTCAAATCGTTCGGGCACCGAGATTGCTTTACGCCTCGCGATACAAAGTACGCTCTTTCCCTCTTCCTCTTTCGCCCCTTCCGCCACGGTCGAACGATTCTCGTGCGCGCGGAATCGTGTTGCTCCTTTTACAACGGTCGGATATTATCTGCGAGCGGAGTTACGACCTCAACAAATTTTCGTTGCACCTGTTCGTGGCGCTCGTTGTCTCCGCGACGCAGCGAGAACGAAACCGTTTTGGTTTTCGAGCGGCCCGAGAACCGTGCAATTACGAGCCGATCGTAATTGCAGCCGCGGCTCGAGGAACAGCTGCGTCCTCGCTGTTGTGCGTTGCTCGTCCCGTTGTTACCGCGTGTTTACGTAATTCTTCAGCCGATCCGTCGATAATCCTCGAGCCGATTTTATCCCGACTGTTAAACGTTTTATCAATCGATTCGTTATCCCGAGGTGAATTGATTTCCACGCTGGATCGTTGCGCAACGGAGCTATTTTTCGTACCCGGCTTTATATAACCAGTCTTATCTGTTATGATCCGTTATATAGAATTTCCGTGCACGCGAGCGATTTCTGCCTATTTATTATTTTAATGAACCCTTTAATGAACGTTTATCGCCTATATGTTCTACAGCTCAATGATCCTATTCTGCTTCGCAAATGCACGGCGTGTCCCGTGGTTTTTTCAGTGGTAGGTGAGCATAGTTTACAACGACCTCGATTATCGAACACAGCCTGTGTCCACAGATTAGATAAATATCGTCAATTGGTTTTTACGTTTCATCGATCGAGCAACCGGTTCGTCGGTGTGCCCTATTATTCTTATAACTTCTTAATAAACGGTTCACGAGTTTGCGTTTATACGACATTTTCCCTCGATTTACACGACAGATGTCCTGCATGTATCGTAGAAACAACCCTGTGTGTCGACAAATGAAATCGACGAGAGAGATTTCTAAAAAAATACGCGGATCCATGAATATTTGTAACTTCTCTTTTTCGAATCGAAACGTTAGTTTCTTCAATGTTTCGCTATAGAAGCTATTAATCGAAAATGTTCAGAGTGCAAAGAGTGAAAATGCATCTCAGCGAAATGCTGATCCAACCGGTTACATACTCGATTATTACTCGACAGATCTGATAGCGACAACACCGCATTGCATCGCAATTTGCGCAACAAACGAATCACGACTCACCCGGACACACTGGCACGTGAAAACGGGATAGCCCGAGCGCGATGGTGTCGTACGAATCGTATGCATTTTGCGCGGCGGAGTGCATTCTTCGAGGATCAAAAGAGGATCGTCGGAGCAGGGTACTGTCGCAACTCGTCATTCACGCAGCTCGTCGGATACTTTTACGAGCTGAACGCACCGGCTAAATGCAACTCCGCCGCGCGCTCGAAGACAAAGTGCATCCGTTGCGTAACCGTGGCCGCGCTCCTTACGGAGGAAAGTTTCCCGGGAGCTCGTCAATGATGCCATTCACGCGAAAGGTCGATTACATCCATGCTTTCGACGTGCATGCTCGCTGTCCCTCCGCTTGATAAACTCCTCCGGTGCTGCGCACGGCCGAGGGGGAGACGACCGGCGACTGCGACCGCGTCCGTGATCGATGCATTCGCCTGACTCACGCGCCCCGAAAAAAGAAAAAACAAGACCGACCGACCGACCGGCCGACCGATGAAAAGGTGAAACCCAATTTGCGGTTCGTGGAAGAGAGGGCCCAGAGGCCTCGAGGGAGAGATCGTGCGTGCGATCTTCGAAGCTCGGTCGTGCCGAGAGTGCGGCGATTCCCTGAGAATTCGATTCTCGATCGTCGAGACGTGTCCTCCGTAAGACAGATTACTTTATTACGAAAGAACGACCACCGCACGAAACCGACTCGTGTCATTTATAATGGTTATCTTCGCGCGCTCGTCGTCTCCGCGGCGTTCGCAGGTCTTCCCGTGCGCGAGGAAGACACGGGAAAATGGAAATCGGTATAAAGATCCTCGGCCTGCTGATGAGAATTCGGACAATCGCCTCTTCAAATCAGCGCAGACAATCGTAATTGGCTGCGGATCTTACGCTCGCGAGTCAGGATGTCGTCTCGTTTCCGTTCTGAGGTTTCGTCCGTAATTTCCTTTATTCCTCGACGGATTACGAAAGCGAGCGTGACGGGGTCGCAGGCATCGCTGACGTCACGGGCTATGTTTAAACCGGAGTGTACGCACGCTGTTCGCGCGTATGCCGGATCAGAAACGGATGCGTGCACCAGGCCCCGCGTGTGTTCCTGCCGGACGACGCACAATGTACCATTGTCTCTTCCTCTTTCGCGAGCGGTCGCCTTCCCCCGCGCGACGCTGCTTTCATTTCACGGAGGGGCCACGTAGTTAGGCTCGGCTTGCTCCCGTCCGCAGGTAGGCGTGCGTGCGTGCGTGCGTGCGTGCGCGCACACGTGCAAAAACCACGGATGCTGCAGGAAATTGCGAACGTTTGAGTCATCCGACGCTTTCGCGTCTCCGCGCGGGAAACTCGAGCGAAACGGCAGCCGGGCTGTGAAGTTCAGGGCGAGCTTCGTCGTCGTTGACGACCAGCTCGAGAGGAGCGGTCTAGTGTTTGACATGGTCGACCGTTGGATCGAATTTCAACCCCTTGACCCGTATTTTATTTGCGAGTACATCTATCATGGCTATTTTTCACGATCGGTCGCGTGTTCAGAAATAAACGAACCCTCCGTCTACGCGTTTCAACTTCAAATTAAAAAGGAATCATCCTTTGTGATGCGCGTAACGCAGGCGCCACGATAATAATTGTGTCCCGATGTCACTTTTGACGCGCGACAAAGGACCGTCCCCCGAAATGACGATAAATCGACGGGCGTAAGCGGCTCTTCATCCACAGAGGCTTGATGGCAGACGTAATTTGGATAATAGAGGGCAGGGATAATGCGATTCCGCGGGAAACCCATGACAAGCGACGGAGACATGCAACGAGTAGGGTGAAAGATGGAACCGACTACGCGTGAATCATCGTTCTTCCTGCCATTAATGGGATTCGGCTGGTCGTGCCTACTATTCGGGTTATTCCTGCTCGCAAAAAGATCGCTGAGTCTCTAGCTCCGTATTCCGGTTCGCCGCTCCAAAAAAAGGGCGCAGTGTACCTCGACGATCGTAATACATCTACATTCCGACGCGATCGTTCTGCAATGACGACGAATCGCTGCCAGAAACTAATCATCTCCAGCCTGTTCGACAAAAGATAAGCGAACCATAGAGCTTTCGACGGATCATCGCCGACACCACGGGAGGAATTACAAATCACTGGCTTCTCTCGCTGGCAAAGGAACCGAAACACCGTCTTGCATGACCGAGCAACTGTCGTAATGCTCTGAATATCGATCACGATGTATTCCGCTCGAGATCTCCGCGCCGGTAACGAGAACGACAACGACTCGGGGCGCATATATTCCTGACCGTGGCGGCATCGTCGCCGGGAACGAGGCACGGACAAAGATCCGTTCATGGAGAGTCGCTGGGTCAAGCGGAGCCGATCGTGCGGAGCACGCGTGACTCCCTTAAGCTTCGTAGGCGTAGATACTTCCTCTTTTTTCAGCGTTCCGGCCGGTGTACGCGTTACAGATCGGAACGGAGAGCCGATCGAGCGCGGCCCGAGGAGCCTCGAAAAGCGGCGCGCAAGCAGCACAGTGCTCCCATTGAAACCGATTCGCCGGGCAAATTATGCGCCCCGCGTCGAGCAACGTTCCCGCTAACGAGAATCGTGCGCGCTCCTATTCGGGGAGCGCACCTAAACCGAGAGAGCCGGCAGTGCATGCAGAACGTCCGCAATAAAAGGGCGAGCGCGCTCCTTTTCTCGTCTGTTTCCCTGCATCTTGCCCCAGCCCGCGTAATTATTCAGGGCGGTTCCGCGTTGGGGTTCTGCGAGCCCATATATAGAATGCTCCGGCGGAGTTTCGCCAAAACGGTACGGGATTCTCGATCCCGTTAAGATCGCAAACACGCAAGGTCAATATTTCTCAGCGTAAAAGGCGAGCCATTACGGGCAGAATCGAATTTCCGCGGCTCCGCGAGCGGTAGAAGTTAGGCCCGCGGAACGGAGGGACGCCGAGGGAAACTCCCTGTAAGCCCGATGCGTGCAAACACGCGTGCCGCGGTATGCGAGTGCGTGGGTTTGATATGTTTGACCGGGTGTCGAATGTCGACCGTAATACACGCGACGCGGAGCGTATCCGTTATAATTGTACGGTGATCCGGAGCTCGCAACGCCGCCGGGAGGATCGATGCACGCGTATCTCGCCGCTGGAAGAGCAACGGACCGAAACCGAGACACGAGCGGTCCGTTAATCAGCGTTTATCAACCGCCCCGGGCGTAGATTCGCTCGAACAAATTTCGAACGGCGCGAGTTAACGTACCGTTCCAGCGGTGGTTCGGACAGTTTGCGCAATCGCAATAATTCTGAGCGGCGGACGGAACGGTTTTCGATGTGGCCCTCGTCCAAAGACCCGTTTCGCGACCGTTTCCGAGAACTCCGCGAAGCGTGCTCGATTGTGTTAGACACCTGTGTGCTCTCGTTCGGTCAGCCGCTGTTCCAATTCGCGAGAATTACGGGGCTGACCTGAAACCGCGACGACAATCCACGGTGATGCACGATCCGCTCCGGTTACAAGGGATGTCGGTGGTTATTTCATTGGCCTGGCAATCAGCTTTTCGTAGCCGCCGCTGCGGAACTATCTGCGCAGCCTACGCGTGACCTATCGCGGTTTTTCTAGTGGAAAGCGCTATCTTTAGAGTGGCTGATTGTAAGTTCGTTCCAGTTACGGTTCTCATTGTATTTTATTCCTTCGTGTAGGATGATTCGAGGAGACCTCGAGCCATCCGTACGCGGGAATACTTCGTTCCGACGTTTCTCGATGGAAACGAATGATTTCTGTTTGGCAAGACAATCGACGGTCGCTAGACAAAGATTTCCGTGCACCGTTATCGCGGGACGAACGGCGCGGGCGGTCGTTTTCAGCAGCGCGCCGGCAATTGGACGTGAAATCGACTTCGTAAACGACTCGGAGAAAGCTCGCCTTATATAGGTCCACGGGGAAGAGCGTAGCTTCGCTGGCCGAGCGGAAGCGATGCGACGAAAAGGCAGGCAGCCTCTACCCACGTCTGACATTTCACGTGTTTCTTTCCGCTGGAACCGGCGTGAAACGTACACGCAACGGCTTCGTCGAGGATCCGGGCCGACGAAGGGAGCTCTCCCTTGGCGGAGTCGTGACAACGACCGCATGCACTCGCGTCACTCCGCCGGCAGATATTCGAAGGGAAGTGACGGATTACGAGCGACCGCGTAACTCTTGAAAGGACCGCTCGGGGAGGCCGGAGTAATTATGGAATGGATAGAAAAACTGGCCGCGAGAGGAACGTCGGAGGCGGCCGGCGCATCGAAAACTATGCCTCGGAACGAGCCTAAACCTCGTTCAACAGTTCTAACACGTGATCGGTTGGAACAACAGACACATGTTTCGAATTAACGCGTCGATGAAGACACTTGATGAAGAAGAGAGTAAGATTAATGAAATGCCGCAGTCGCGAAGATTGTCGGAGAAGTAATCGGTAGTAACGCGGGGGCTTCGATAAGGCGGGTCTAATCAGACCCAACCATTGCCATTCGAAGGTTAACCGGTTCTTACTTTCTAAGCGAGCCCGTTGTTTACAGTTCTCGCCGAAGCTAACCGTGCCGATAGGATCGAAGCGGAAAGCTTACGCCCGCGAACAGCGTTTGCTTAATAGGCATTGGCGTGATGAATTCCATCGAACAGCCACCTGCTTCATCGACCATACATGTTTCTGTTCCGTTCCGCGCGATGACGTCAATCGAGAGTCTGCCTAGAAGCAATGTCAGAATTTCCTGGGAATCTTGGAATTCTTTTCCGCTGACGCCACAGTGTCACACCGGGGAACGGCGAACGGAGCGTGAAGGAACTGGGATGACAGTGGCTGGAAACAACGGACCGACGAAATTTGTATCGAGAACGAGACGAGCGTACGTTCGAAAACGGAGCGGAACGATCTACTTTATCTGGACGGAGGACCGAAAGTGGCAATTGACCCTGTCTCCTGCGAGCGACGCGTTGCCATTGGTCGGCCGGCCCGATGGAGAAGATTAGCAGGAGCTTGGACGCGAATAAATTGTCACTGAGAACCAACGGAGCGCGTCTTCTTAATGCGGTTGCTATCGGTGATGCGAGAGTTCTCGCTAATCTCCGTGAAGTGCGATCGTTCCAGCGAAGTA
The DNA here is from genome assembly GCF_051020985.1 of Nomia melanderi. Lineage (NCBI taxonomy): Eukaryota > Metazoa > Arthropoda > Insecta > Hymenoptera > Halictidae > Nomia > Nomia melanderi. The sequence continues at coordinate 15,607,366 of NC_135006.1, read as the reverse complement.
CGGCCTTTCCGATGCTTCGATGCTTGATATGTCCTATCTCTACGCAATAACGCAGCCTACCTCCACCCCTCGCCGCTGCAACGGCTTTGCCAATCGGCAATTTTCTGTCTACCCGAGTTCTGTCTAATCTTCTGAAGGCGCCAACGAAAGGAGGTTACGCGAAAGCTCACGGCCGACGCTCTTCTCGAGAGATAAAATGAATGAAACGCTTCTACCCATGTGCCAACTACGCCCACGATTGTTTTTTATTTTCTCCTCCGATGACAACACGAACCCGAAAGCGCTCGTAGCAGCATCTCTTATTGCTGACTGGATCTCGGTGTTTATCGTCACGGTCAAGGCAGCGTTCACCCTTTGCCCTGCGTTTCTCTTCCTTGCTGAACTCTTCGTCCTCCAGTAATTCGTCAAACTCATCTCACGAAATATAAAACGCCTTCAATTCGAGAATTCGTTCTCTTCTCGGTTCCACGTACAACTTTTATAGGTGGCTCTAAGTATAGCGTCCGCGGTATCCAATAAATTGCTCGGGAGATGGATCATTCCTTAATTCGTGAAGCACTTGCCAAGAAATCAGGAAACGTAACTCATGAATATTTCATGTCTACGACGGAGTGACATCACTGTCTTACAATACGAGTTATCAGGGGAAGGGGATCATTTTCTGAAATATTAAGGTCCGCGGAGATCCTGCTAACAGGGGTGCGGTCTGTTTGATCCCGTCATCGTCCAAGTCACGCCTGTGGTTACCTATCGAGGAAATTTCCTAACGGTGGCCTGTGTGTTTCAAGGGAGTGACCTTGAAGTAGGTCTTCCAGGCGTGTCCCAGATTCGCGACGCCTTCGGTGGAACGTTCATCCCTCGCCGCATCGATCCACGACCAGAACGAGGACCAACGGAGAATTTGGGAGAACGAGTCGGTCGATTAAACCTCGTCATAAATTCAGTAGAACTTGAACGCGCGGACCGCGGCGTAGGTATGAGTTCATTCCCAATCGTCACGAATTCGTTGAACCGTCGCGCAGCCTTATAAGGCCCGTCCTTCGAGCCGTTAAACCACAATAATGAAGTCACTCAGTCAAGGTTTCGCTCGGTTTCCAGCAACATCGGATCGCCGTCGCCTTCGCCAATTTTCGCTCACCGTGATCTTCGTAAAACTATTTCAATCGAGCGTACCGAGACCACCCGGAATGATCAATTTCGAATTCCGCGCAGAAACAGAACGTCCCTTTCTTCCGTCTACCAATTCGTCACGCTATCTCCCGCGAAAATATCTTTACAATATTACTCACTGCGAGATAACGTTGAAAATTAGTCATTTCGGATGTTTCGATAGTGCCAGCCGTGAAAACCTTGTTTGCGGTTCGCTTCGGGAGATGTCTCCGAGAGGGCTCGGACCACGGTTCGCTCGTACGACAATTTTAGAAACGTCCATTCACCCCGTGATTTCATCGACGGTTATTCAATTGGCCCGCGGTCGGGAGGAAGATTTCGAGCGCACGCAATCGATGAAGATAAGTAAAAATATCTCGGGCCTCGCCGCGATACCGCTGCCAGCAGCCCCCATTCACTCGGACTCCCGGAGCCGAGCGCTATTGAACCGGTTATCTTATCCGAAAAGACAGGGGACCGGGGGCAGCCGCGACGTCGTTTCTTCCTCCGATACTCTACCCTTTCACGCGCGATAAACTTTGCCCGCCGACCGATCCCCGGGACGCCGAGCCCTCTTCGACGAAGTCGGGCCATCTGAACGCCGGTCGCACCGAAACGACGCCGACAAAGCGAAAAAAATGGAAAGAAACCGACCGAAATCGAAGGACGCTCGAGTTACAAGCATATTTCTGACGCAATACGAACGTTATGTCACTGGCGCGGTAAACTTTGCCCGCGGGTCGCTTTCACGTCGGCGCTCGCAAAATTTCAACGCCGATTTCCGACGCGGCTGCGATTTGCCTGTGTATTGTACCGGGGAAATGCTCGTTTCGGTTCGATTTGCTCCGAGATTCCGAAAGACGACGAATACCCGTGAATCAACAGCTGTCCGGTGACTCAGTGCTGGCTCAACTTTTTTCAGTTCCCGACGTTGGAGTCTCGCCAACTGGCTGGCGAGCTAGCTCCCTCGAAAACAGTATCCAGATAGCCGCGACGCGCCGTACTATTGAACTTGCGAAAGTCTCGTCGCGATTTACCGTCTCGCAACGGTCGCCCGGACTCGGCGGTCTGTGCTATTCACGAATATCGATGGGCAGGACGAGTCGCGAACGGAAGAGGATACCATGGGCGGATACGCCGTTTTATCTTTGCGCATTTTATACGGCTCCGACGTCGTCTGGGATCCCGTTACAAAGCATTTACGGGTGAACCGAATGTACACAGTATCCTCTCTCGACGCTTCGTTGTTTCGGCTCGAGGACGCTCGTGAGCCAACCACGCGAAACGGAAGCAGAAAACGGCGCGGGTCGGGCCGCGTTAGCCTCGACTGTTCGTTTCGAGTGGCGCTAGGGCGAGAGTCGTCCCCGTTCGTCGGATAATTAGTCTGTGCCGCGGTCGCATCCTTCGCTCTCGATTTATTTAAAAGGACTCCGGCTCCCTCCCGTCGTAGACGTTCGTGGCGCGGCGGATGATTCACCCCGCCAATTACAAAACCCGTCGAGCACGTTCGCCGGACTGTGAAATGCTAAAAACTGACTGAACTCGCGCGCGCCCGCTCGCCCGCTCGCCCGCTCGCTCGCTCGCTCGCCCCCGGGGAATTATTCATATCCGAGAGAAACGCGTGGATCGTTCACCGGGAACCTCGTGTAACTTAAAACTGGAATAAAGTGTGCGGATAACGCGGCCCCGACGTGACTCACCGAGTCCGGGAAGAAACGCGACGAAAAAGAGCGTAGGGAACGTCGGAAGAATTCTAGGAAAACTTTTACGTACTCCGGTCACAGTAATCGCCCTATCCGTTTCCAGTTGTAACAACTGCAATCCGCGGTCTGCCATTTCGAGTTACGAACGGAGGAAAGTGGAGAAGTAATCTTCGACGTGTCTTTTGTCTACGAAGAGCTAGATTATGCACTACGCCTCGGTGTTGTTGAATAATTGAACATTAATGTACCATTCACTACGAAGAAACGAAGAAATTCAAGAAGTATGAACACGCGAACGAACAACCATGAATCGATGTGCCGCGAGATTGTGCTTACGTACAGGCCGCAATGTTTTTCTCGTTGGGGCACAGGCGGTGCACGCAGAAATTGTCCGTTAATGCTTCTCAATTAGCGCGATCGATGGTTATCGGCAACGGACGGGACTTATTACCAGCCGCAGTATCGAGTAGCGATGCTTGTAAACTTATTAGCATACCTACTTAAATGCCAAGAGGATGATCGATCGCGTCCGAACGAAATTATCGTCTTCCCCGCGCGTTTAATGGTTAATCGCGTCCAACATTCGCAGCGAGCTCACGACTAAAAAAAGAGGTTATCGCTCGTAGGAGCTAGCAGCAGCGTAGAGGATCGTCACGGGAGGTTGTACTTCGATCTTATCCATCTAACGTGATCTCGATGCGAGATTAGTTAGATTTCGGCCCGGTCTACACGCGTAGGATTCCCAGAACGACCAGTAAATACGCTGCGGAGGGTAGTAGCTAATCTGCTTATGTTCCTTCGGAGAAAGGACCGGGTTTTACCCAGGAGGTATCACCCTCGATCCCGTATCCCGAGTAAATAGGATTATCGCGGGCCCCAGACACGATGAATCCTTCGCGCATTCTCGCTTTCCATGATCAAAGCGATACCTCAAGAAACACTTCTGCGAGATACGGCGAGCGGCGATGATAAACGACCAGGCTTATTTTTGCGGAGACACGTCCGAGAGGATAGGAGATACGGAACGTAGCTCCGAGTGATTGTAGGAAACAATTACCGACGCGTATCGGATGGAAAATAAGAAAATTGCGAAAGAATCTATAGCATCGCACCGACTCTGATTTTAAATATTAATTGTCTCTTACCTCGATCAGCAGGTCGACTCGCCGTACCCATTACCGATTGCGCAAAAGCTGAATGTTTACGAGTTAACGTTAGCAACAAATAATCCGCGATCAACGAGACTGGTATCTTATCGAAAGGGCGTATCGAAATGTATGTACAAACATACTCGGTGTAAAGTTTCGCCCGATCGACATCGCAACGAAACGGAAAGCTCCGCCGCTGCCGCGGGATCGTTGAATGGCTGATCAGCATTCTGAACGCGACGATTTCGACACTCTCCGTTTACCGCTGATTGTACGGTATTCAGGATACTGGAATAACAAGGCGTAAGGTAACCTGGTTCGAGACGCGTGTGCGAGATAGCGGTGTAGGATGATCGATCAGGAATGATTTACGGCAATAATTGTTGGGCGGTGTGTTAAACTGCGCGAAGGTGGCGGCAGATCGGCGCGAAGGCTCGAGCAAGGTAAAAGAACCTCGCGGTACCGGGTACCGTAACACCGACCTTGCCTCCAAATGGCGAAACAGTCCGGGTGCACTACAATAAGCGCCTTCGATTCTTCTGCGGTCGCGTTAGCCGCGGAGTTCGCGGGGGGGAAAGAGAAATGACCGGTATCGGGGACGAGGCCGCGGGAATCGGAGAATTCGGCCAAGGAACAGTCTCACCGAAACCTGTCCGATCGTAATATGCCTGTTTTACAGGCGTGAACGATTCAAGAGTCTATCGAAGCGCGAGGGATAGACGGTGATCGAACAGCTCGATTTCGGATCCTTCCCTAACTTCTGACTCTTGTTTCTAGAATCGACGGATCAGCGACCAGACGAGGAATCGTAATCGCGGCAGCGAAACGGAGGCACGGTTCTTGGCGAAAATGCGGGCGCGATTGCTGAATCGATTCGAGATTCTGTGGTCGGGGATGGTGTCCTTTTTCTCGTCGGGACGGGACAGGGGAGGGAATTTCGTAACAAAGCCGGGCTACGAGCGCTGATCCCCGGCGCGAGGTAGCCAGAATATAAAATTACGAAGCTGCGTAATCCGAGCCCGTACTCGTAAGCCGAGCAGATAATTCGAGTTAAGTGGCTCTCTCGGGTGAAGTCGAGGCTCGCGGAGGCTTTTGCGCCCGGAGAGTCGCTCGTCGATCGGCCGAAGGCGCAAAAATCCGCGGCGAGGCGGCGCGAGCCCACGCGTCCAGCCGCCGTTCGGCTCTTTCTCTCGCTCCCTTTCCGACCTATCCACGTTTTTCTCCATCCTACCACGCCGCGTTCGGAACTCCTACAGAATGGTACGTGTCGTAACCGCCTATAAACATCGGCACCTGCGTGCCTGTCACCTTTCTTCTAACCGGCCGTGTCGTCGATCGCTTGGCCGTGGTCGTAAATCGCGAACGGCGAAAGCGGCGTCGAGACGTGCCGGCCGGCCGAAAACGCTGGAACTCGGCGCGGGGAGGATTCCCTTCGGTGTCCTAAGACGACGTTTCCCATCCTGCGCCGTGGGAGCCGGTGAAAATGGTCAATGCCAGGTAAAACTTGCGGAGACGATGGTAATCTTAGAAGCAGCCCCGGGTGCACGAGGCTGGAAAAGATCGAACCCTGGAACTGCGCTCGTTTCTCGAGCAACCGAAGACAAGCGAAGACGCGTCCTTTTGTGCGCCGAGCGCGCATGCCAGCGTTGCTCGATATTTATCAATCAAAAGACACGGATTGCAAGGAACATCGAGGAAAGACGTTAGTTCCTTGGCGTCAAGAACGACGCTGCACGGTTTCTCGCTCGATTTCGCGGAAGCGAGACAAGAAGAATGTAGTCTTGTCATCGAGTTACTGATGGTACGGTACTTTCGAGTCTTCGACTCGTTTCGCGTCCTTCCACCGGCCGTCCGCGGGCGCGCTCGCGTGTCCACCCGGCGAACGTTAATTATTCGAGCAAAGAGCCGCACGCCTTTCTTCTCGCTATATTTCACGCCCACGGATTCGCTCGCGCATCGATTCCTCCGTTTTTCTCTTCGACTGGACCCCGAAATTCCGTTGCGATCACGGTATTCCTGCGCGCCAAGTGTGCCGGGGGTACCCCAGAACTGAGAGGAACGTCGAAATCGTCGCGAGAGGACCGTCTCGACGAAGACGCATAAATCCCGACCGCGTTTCGTCCGACAGCGGTCTTGAATGGCCGGCGAACGCGGTCGCGCTGCCGCGTCCCGTAACGTATGCACCGATGCACTCGTATCGCGCTTAAACGCGCCATTTATAAGCGGTCGCGGCCGTTTAAACGGCGAACGAGCGCGCGTCGCAACGATCGGGCGTCGCAACACGTTTCTCCGCGTTCGGGCTACGCGGACCATCGACCTTCGATCGCGCCAATGCGTCCTGGCCGCGCGGTGCGGGGCGAGCGTTAGCCGGACACCCGGTATATATTTACATAGGGCTTGTGCCGAGCGGCGCGAGACCACACCGTTTCCGAAGCGGTCGACGGGCACCTGTACCACTACGGTAACCTGTCAAGCTGGAAGGGCGAGAGAGGGCCGCGTAACAAAAGCTCTCTGGCTCCGTCGGATTTCTCTTTACCTGCTCCCCGAATCTCGGCCTAGCTCGTACCAGGGTGAACGAGAAAGATCGCTCGAGTTTCGGTGCGGTGAAAGCATCCGTGTTCATGGATCGCGGAAAATCGATCGACCCTCTACAGGTGAAAAGTTCGATACCGTAGCGTGTACTGTAAAAATTCAGACATGGGTCGAGTATTGCTCAGCGCCTGATTCGCGCTGCTCCGATATCCCCATGAATCTGACCGGTTCTCTATTTATATTCTCATTGCCTCACGCGACAGCTAACGAGTTCTTTTTATTCAATTTCCCTTCCATAGTTTTAACGATTGCGCGCACAGTTAAAGCGGATAATTACTGTTATAAGTCGTCGAGGGAACCGAGCACGATTCGATCCGAACGCCCTACCTTCCAGATACCCGGCCGAGGTGCGGGTATGTATATTGCCACCCTCGTGGCATTATCATTATTCCAGACGGTAGGGCCCATCGCCCAGATACGAGTTATCTGGTCGAAGCGAATAAATAAATACAATATCTATAAGTACGCATCGGAATTCCCTTTCACCAGAGGCGGTCTTCCGTCACGCCGGAACGTGCGCCGTGTTTAGCGTCCCGGCGAAGGTGTTCGAAAAAATCGCGTCCGGAGAGGAACACGAAGGAATCCCGCGTAATTCCGAGTCGGAGGGTCGCGGCCCCTTTAATCGCGGCGGGGAATTTTCGAGAAGCGTCGTTCCGCGCGATTTATTCGGCGACGTAAAAAGACGACGGGTAACTGAGTTACGGAGCGGAGGACGGGATTTAATGAAGGGATAAAAGGTCGGACAGCCGTGGAGGATCGTGGGGCCCTTTTAGGATCGGAGAAACGAACGGCGGAACGAGGCGGGGGGGATAGGGGGCAGAGAATGTCGGCGGCTCGAAAAATCGTATGGAGGAAACTCCGGGTTAAAATAAGCCCGGTTCGTTTCTTCTCCCTCTTCCTCTCGGATCGGCCGGATAAGAGAAGGGAGACGGAACTGTCGTCTCCGTAAGGTACCGCCGAAAATACACGGACGCCTAATAGAGGGCAGGACGCGGTTCCCCGCGCGCTCCGAGAAGTTTATACGCGCGGCACGTCCAAACAAGCTGGAAAGGGATGAAAACGAGGAACCGATACGCGTTCTAAGTGTGAATTACGACTGGCCGTAAGCCGAGCCGTGAAAATAAACCGATGAACGGGTTCTATTTTCAATTCGACCAAGAAACGCTTCGTAACATTCTGCGCGTACGGCCGTCGACGAAAGCGACGTCCCCAACTTATGACCGGAAATAAACCGGCGGGAAATAATCGACGCATCATCGTCGAACTCGGCCGTCGCGGGGACCGGCCTTCCTGAATTTCACGGACGATTTGCAACAGCAATTGCCCTGGTGTCTTGTTCGGAGCAGCTGCGCTTAGGCTTCGTCGCGTACTCGCGATATTCTCAGCTCTATTCGGCTGGACGGTTCGTGGGCTATGGTCCGCCTCAATTGATCGAAATTGGCTAATTCGCCCGGGACTGGAGCTATCTCGCTCTGAACGCGACTAATTAACCGGTGTATTGACCTGCGGGAACTATCTTAACTCGGCTAATGTTCGTCTCCTATCGGGCGTTCGAATTTTTACAAATATCGTTCAACGTTCAGTCGTCTAGTGTGCTCTGTTAGACTCTAACGTCTAGAGCAATGTCTCCCAATCTTTATCGAATCCTAATTCCCTTTCTACTGGGACGAATAAATCATTAATACATACTTTCGAGTATTATTCAATCGCGTATCTGACCAGACAGAAAGAAGACGAGGATTCGAAGACTTCCTGTCGGATCGTGATCCATCGGATTGGGTGCACGACGGTTATACGGTGTTCGCGGTGCTAAAGGTATTCATAATCGTTTCCCAATGGCGATTCGCGTATGAAATAAGACACCGGCTCTCGGTTACGCTTATCTGCGACGAAAGTGGTCGGTACGCTGTTTCATTTTACGTGCGGCGGACATCGTAGGGTCTAGAGTCTAGGCAGTCGGGTCTCACGTGTCTCTGTGTCGTCCCACCAGCCTGTGGGAGCTCCCTTTAGCATATAAAGGAGTTCGGTGGCCGCGTCTCTCCTCCTTGCGTCCGTCTGTCCATCCGTCCGTTCGTCGCCGTCACGGCGAAACTAGTTCGACCGTCCAGTTTTTCCACTCCCGGTGCACGCTTCGGTTTGTGCATCCATCGCTAGGTGGAAGAGGGACATCATCCCGTACAGTCGCGTTCCTTCCAGCGACGGCGCTAATAATCCCGCAACTTGTTGCTGCTCCGACGCGAGGGGCCCCATCGATCCAAGCCCACCCCGAGAGCGGTTCTACCTGGCTATTTTGAAAGACCGGACCCAGGTTTCGTGGAATTCCCGCTTCCGACTATACCAACCGGCCCCGGATCCTCTTTCGGCTGTGTTTACGTTCGCCGAAATGCTACCCACGAGCATGACTTTTCACGCAGGCGCAATTACAAAGGAAATGAATACGACGCGCGGATATTCTCCGTCGGGGATGCTGATTACGATTTAATTTGTAACGTAACGCCGTAATTTGATCCGGCGTTGGTTTTCAAAGAGGAATAAGGATACCGAGATGCAGACGGTTGCTATGCGCATCACGAAGTTAATTCGTTTCCGCCGATTAACGGATCGAACAATGCCACGATCCCTCCGTACGATTTACTTCGGCGGGTCACGTGACAGCTGCCAGCATATCACGTGCCGTAAATTAATCGCGGGTAATCGTTCAAATTTGTAATCTTCGCGCGCTTTCGCTGTCGCATTGAAATGAGAACGGAACGGAGAGAGAACGGAAAGAGAGAAAAGACAACGTATAGTGGACTCACCGAGATCATCGACCAGACGTAGCATGACACCGCCGATGTGCAATTCCCCTTTGACTCGCAAACTCCTCTCCACTTGAAGATCGGTCACGTAGACACGCAGCACCCAGCTGCCGTCCACCTCGTGACCGTCGGAGTACATGGTTCCCGATCGGAAATCGAGCTAAGAAGAAGAGAAGAAACGGAACAGCGAACGGAACAGACGCGTTCTCCGGCAATGCACCTATTGGGTCCGTAGCACACCGCGAACTCTCGTTGAGGGACTGTTCGGGCTCTCTATGGAGCGGAAATCATGGTTTCGCGGCACTCGACACCGCCGCGTCAAACACACCTTGCGATATGCGAACTGGTTCACGATGAAAAATCGTTTTCTGGCCTCGATTATCGGTCTCCGCTCGGTCCGGTCGCGGGACGATCGTATATATCCAACACGACTTGCGGCGCACTTGCGACACACTGGCCGTCTCGAGCGGGACTCGCACGACTTCCAGCTCCGAGTCCCGTGCAGAGGCGCTCGAATCGTTCGGCACAGGCCCCAGCTGGTTTCTTGACTGGTGTCGGGCCGAGCACTCTCGGCTCGGCTACCTTCTCTCGCCGAGAATAGAACTATTTACAAGTGACGCGCGCTTGGAATGCGCGCGCAGATCCCTCCTCTGTCCTCTCGGATCCCGCAACCGCATCCACCGCGACGCCATGGTCCCCCGCAACCCGCCGTTCGCATGACCCGCCGAGCAACTCGGTTTCCTTTCCCTCCGCGGTTGCCGATTCCGTTGCTCGTCATCAGTGTCGGGTAAATTTCATACAAATTTCGAATGGGGAATATTAATCGCTTCGTACTGCTTGTCCTCGTGTCTTTGGCACGATCCGCGAGGGGACGCCGCTGAAAATTAAGAAAATGTTCATGAATATCCTGTACGAGATGTAGAAAAATTTGAGTAGTTTTCGGATAAATGAAATTTTTAGTCTTTCGTTCGACAACTGCATCCTTCCTGTTACGGAACGAAGGATCGTTTCTCTGCTAAATCCTCGTGTATTCTTCTGCTGCTTTGTAAAGAATATTTTTAATTATATAGAGATATGGGTATTGCGATAAATATACTATTGTTTAAAATAATATGCAGTTTTCAAGTATCTATGAGGATGTTGCTAGGAGCTTTACCAAATATGTGCAAAATCTTATTTCAATTTTATATGGAGTGATTGCAAAGAATAATGGTGCCATCTACGATAGATTGTTCAAGTTGTTAGCATACAGATGTTACGTTTATGTTTGTACCGATATATTACACAACTTAAGATATATATTACCATCTGTGGTATTGTCCAATAAATTGTTCCCTTTACAGTCACCGACATTACCAACGAGGGGTGAGGTGATCTTCGATATCCACTTAGCTTTCAGCTGCGAACACGTACTAATAATTGAGAGTTTTATCGTAGATGTCAGTGGTGCGCTTTTCAACTATTGTTATTATGTGTGAAGCAAATATTATTTAAAATCATCTTGAACGAAACTTACAGATAAGCAGTATGAATTCAGAATATAAAAACTAAATAGTTATTCTTCTGTTTCGCATGGGTTTCTCTGATATTATTCGTAAAGTTACGTGTCAAAGGGTGTAATTATTTTGGTGCATTAGTGGCTCCTGTGTGAAGATGAAGAATTCAAAGTATCCAAGGAATTTCTGATTGAAACAATGGTACATTAATCTGAAACTCAAACAAGATTTCGGCAGTTGTTCTGCAATCAAATAAAAACGTAAGATAAAATTTTTACTATATGTTTTTATAATGATGAATATTATACAAGGTTATAATACGTCAAATTACCTTTTTCTTATACTGGTTATTTGTATTTTACTTCATTACAAAGGTTGGACTTGCACAAATAGTTTGGTGAAATTCAGTGCAATGATTGTACATCTTAAAAGATTTGTATTGCCATTCTGCAAGGTGGATAAATTTGGAAGATTTTGTACAAGTTTTGTTAGACATGATTCTTCCCAAGCTTCGTCCAAAGTCTTAGAGCATCTGAAAAATAGGAGTTTATTGCGAATTAGAGGAAAGGATGCTTCAGATTTTCTACAAGGATTAATTACAAATGATATGAAACACATTGGGGAAGGAGCTGCTAATTTATATGCATTGTTTCTAAATATAAAGGGTAGAGTGTTGTATGATGTTATTGTATATAAGAGTCAGGAAGATGATGTATTTTACATTGAATGTGATTCGCAAGCTGCAGGTTCATTACAAAAGCATTTAAAAATGTATCTTGTTAGGAGGAAGATAGACATAGATAATATAGAAAGCAACATAAATGTTTGGTCATTATTCGATGCTGTCCCATATGCAATTAATACTGGTACTGATAATAGTAGGCAAAAGCTTGAAGGTGCAATCTTCCCATGTGGTACTCTTAATAATAAGTCAAGTAAAGTAATAGATAACATTATGATCTATGAAGATCCTAGACTTTCAGATTTAGGTATTAGAATCTTGGCAGAGTCAAATGTAGGACAAAATGAAATAAAAAAACATTTGAACTCTGATATATCTATTTCTGATAATGCATTAAGTTACAAAGCATTTCGCTATAAACTTGGAATACCTGAAGGCATTAATGATTTACCACCAGGTCAGCCTTTGCCTTTAGAAATTAATTGTGATTACTTGCATGGAGTTAATTTTCATAAGGGTTGTTACATTGGTCAGGAATTAACAGCGCGTACTTATCACACTGGTGTAGTCAGAAAACGTATAATGCCACTATTATTTGAGGAGCTTCCTACTAAATCTCTTTCTTATGATGATAAAATTGTAGACGATTCTGGTAATGTAGTGGGTAAATTTAGGGGAAATGAAAAAGAATATGGTTTGGGTTTAATGAGAATTAAAGAATCTTTGAATGCCAAATCTCTTACTATATTAGGTATGAAATTGAAAATAGCAATGCCTAGTTGGTGGCCACAAGAATTAGAAAATGAAAGCACTACTGCTGATAGAAAATAATGAAAGTAATTATTATTCATTTACACAGAGTGTTGTTTCTATATGTAAAATTGTAATATTTAAATGTCTAATAAATTTACTACGAGAAAGAATTATAGAGTATTCTTCACCCTTATTTTATAGGATGGAATCAATCGCTAGTACGTCTGTGAGTGAAGCTGGAGTTAGTCAGTCTAGTCATGCTAGTACTTCAACAGTTCATGGAAAAAAGGAACCCACTGGTGGAGTCTTTACATGTTCTTATTGTTCATTACAAGAACGTTTTGATTTCAAAGGTGTCAAACCTCCGTTTGCGCGGCAGATAACTTATTCAGAAGAATGTTATATTATGAAAGATCCTTTCAGTTTACCAAACAAAGGAGAAGTTTTAGTACTTGGTGCCGACTGTAGCTTTTGTAAGAAACCCGTGTGTTTAGGATGTAGTATTTATTTTGGAAAACGGTTTTGCCCAAAATGTGCGTCCAGTAATATAAGTAATTTACCATCCCAATTACATACGAAAATAAAAAATTTAATAAAAAGTATTGAATCATAAAAATAGCTTTTTACTCAATATTAAATACATATTCAATTTTCACGACTTACATTTACAACCTTGTGAAAACCTACAAATGCTATATCACTGTTACACAATTCCTCTTTTGATTATATTCGTTTCTCTTTTCCCATTTTCACTCATATTCGTTTTAACACAATCATATAAATTAAATCTAATATTTAAAATTAGGTGGTACTGTTTTATAAAATTAATACATGCATTTTAAAAACTATCAGTTTGACGGTTTCTTAGGTTTAGCAGCTAGTTTTTCTGCCAGAAGCTTCTTCTTTTTTTCTAACTTGTTTGACTTCTTCTTTTTCTTCTTTTCATCTACTTTTCTACCTTCAAATGCTTTTGATTGTTGTGGACTAGTCTGCTTTTCAGTTAGCTTTTGTCCTTTTTCATTTAATCTTTTTGTGGCATTTTTCTTATTGTGAACCTAAAAAAAGATAAAATTTTAATTTGTTTATATAGCTTCTAAATAATAAAGAGAGTAATTGAGAATACACACAGGTACAGGAACTTCTTCATTATTTTTCATCTTTTTAAATGAATTTTTTTCTCCTTTAGAATGTGATCTTCTATCGCGTTTAGTCTTGTCTTTTTTATTGCTTTCATTACATGGTTTTACTCTAATTTCACGATTTGAAATTTTTGTTCCGTGTAATTCTAATGCTAATGCTACAGCATCCTCAGTCTTAAAATTTATATATCCAAATCCTTTGCCAATTCCAGTCTTGTTATCTCTAACTAAACGTACAGACTCTATTTCACCACAGCCCTTAAAGTATTTCCAAAGTGTGTTTTCATCAATGTCTAAAAGGTATAATAAATTATAAAATCAATTTATTCTATCTTAAACTCTTACTTTCTTGCAAGGCTTAGTATACTTACTAAAATTTAAATTTCCTACAAATACACTTTTTTTTACATCATGCTTCTCATGTGATGTGGAAGCCAAATCAACTCTTAAATAGTTTCCATTAAATACTTTTCCATTCATGGATAAAGCTGCCTTAGCAGATTCCTCGGAATTATATCTAATATAAGCAAAAACGGCTTTTAATTTGGGATGAATGTCTTTTTTTATTGCTGCAACCCTCTTGGACATCTTCATGGATTTTCCTACTATACCTCTTATACGTATGGTATCAATGTCCCCAAATTTGTTAAACTGTTTTCGCAATTGTTTCTTCATTACTTCTTTTGGAAGGTTTCCAACAAATATAGTTCTTTTATCTTCCTTTAATTTTTCCAAAGAAGCATCTAAATTATCTTCATGTTTCTTATCGTGTTCATGATTACTAGCTCTGTCATTTTCCTCCTCTTCTTCTGCTTCTTCTTCTTCATCTTCTTCTTCTTCGTCTCCTTCTTCTTCTTCTTCATCATCAACTTCATCTTCATCTTCATCACTAATCTCATCATCATCATCATCCGCTTCTTCTAATTCATTAAAATCTTCATCATCTTCATCATCCTCAACAATACTATTACTTAAGATTGCTTCCCAATTTAGTGTAGGCTCATCCCCTTCTTCTTCATCTTCAGACTCTTCATCACTATCGTTATCATCTTCTTCATCATCAACTTCATCTTCATTGTCTTCTTTGTTACTATTACTAACTTCTTCATCCTCTTCATCCTCTTCATCCTCTTCATTCTCTTCATTCTCTTCATTCTCTTCATCCTCCTCATCTTCTTCATCGTCGTCACTTTCTATTTCAGATTTATTTATGCTGTTCATAGAAGTATCAGCATGTTTATCGTTTGACCTCGACCCTTTAAACATTTTTACTCCTCTCTTTACTACAGTTACTTTTTCATCTTCCTCGTAATCCTCATCATCTTCATCAGTGTCATCTGCTAAACTTGTTCCAAGAATATTTGGTACATTCTTTTCATCTTCACTCTCATCCTCATCAGAATTATCAATTTCACTACCACCACTTTCTTGCATAAAGCTATGTTCTTCTAAAACGATTCCCTCATTGATATCTTCATCTAAATCAGAATCATCCTTCTCGGATTGTGCTTCATTCTTTTTAAGAGTTTCTTGTAATTTCTTATTATCCTTTGGAGAACCTTTTGTTTTATGTTCTTTTTTGCTTTCTGCTGTTTTTTTAGAAGATTTATTTTTATGTTTTTCTAACTGTTTTGATACCTCATCATTGTTACCATTTGAAGTTTTCGATCCATTAATCAGAATAACTTTGCCCATTGGTGTTTGTTTAAACTTTTGGCTTTTCTTCTTCTGTATAAATCCCTCTTTGGGAGCATGAAGAAGGTCTTTTGTTTGATCTTTATTATCTTCTACAACAGCTTTAACCATCTTTCTCTACAATTCGTTCTTTCAGTATGTAACGAAATTACACTGTCACAAACAAAGAAAAGAATTAACTACTTATATAGATACCTTTTTTTACAAGTATTTCAAATAGCATGATTAGCGTGGTATTAGAAAGTTATTATTCCACGTGTATTATTTTCTATAGTATAAAAATCAGCGCAAATATTGATGCCCAAAATGAAAATATAATACCTTAATAAGCTTAATCTATTAAATAAAATTTATTTTCATGCGAAATTAAGTTACTTACCACAAATTTAAAAGCACAGTTTTAACCGTCTTAGGCAAGCTTGTCTTTTAAAATGCCGGCTCGTTGCGAAAACACTTTAAGCGCCAACAGGAAAGACGAAATCAGCCATGAGTGATTTGTATCCTTCCAGAAAATATCAATATTCTAGTTATAAATAAAATTCCCTATGAACATTCCCTATAAAATGTAACATAATTCCCCTATAACAGAAAGTACTAATTCTAATAAAATAACAATAATTTTAAATTGGAATTGAAGAATAAATAAATCTTATATAAGACAAGTTAATAGAGTGACATGTAATAATAAACATAGTGTTTCTTGCTGTTACAAATTTTAGTAACAGAAAAGAGGTTATGTTTTTAAGTATTTCTATCTACAGAGATCCTGAATTTTCAGGTAAATTTTGGTAGAACTTATTACATTAAACACTGTAACAATTTTATAAAATCTTTTTTATTACTGTGTCATCTAATATTGTTAATTATTTGTAAAACTAACCATTAAACACTATAAATTACAAATGTCAAACCCACGTTACTTTATATGCAATTTCTTCTTCAATTTTTCAGATTATATTTACAGTTTATGAAGCTACAACGTCTAAGCACTACATCTGTGATTATAATTTAGTATTTCATTTATTTAGAATTACTTATGACAATACTAGGGGACTGAATAATTCTGTTTGGAAGCTACTTGTTTCTTCTGAGGAAGGTATTTCAGCGTAAGACTCAAATAACATTTATTTAATGATCCCGTATGGATTTATAATATGAATATTGCTAGACAAAACTTATCAAATATACCAGGTCTTTTACATTCGTATGTGTACATTAATATGTTCTGATATTGAAACTAAGGAGGATGAAAAAATAGAATTCGTAACAAAAGAAATATTAAGATATAACCATTCATATTCTCTATGCAGCAGTTCTGTAGAAGACAGAATGCTATTATGATATATTATGATTGCAGTAGGGTCGGCTATAAATCTAAAGATGATTCCAAATTCAGAACAGTAAGTACTTTTCTTGCATTTACCAGAAGGAGTTACACTTTATTTTATTTCCTATAAAAGATGTTGAATGTGAACAAAAAGTTACTACAGACTTTGTTGAAGGGCAAATAAATGACTCAAAGGCAAGCTACTGTGCTTTCTGCTACTGTGGGTAGCTGAATCTTTTCTTGAGGAAAGCTTTGTACAAACACAGCCAGATGACACTTATTTCTTAACTGGTCACATTGAAGAGAATTTACCAGAAGATTGAAGTACAGGAAGTGGTTCATAGAGACAGGAATTCAAAATTGAAAGTTTTTTCTCAGTATTCATATATAACTTAACATTTAAAAGATCCGCCATTCGAAATAATAGTATTTATTTCACATCTTACGCTTATCTGGCACAGACCGTGTTATATCAGAGATCAGAAATTGGTAAAGTTAAATTCGACGTGCGCTGGTTCATGAAACCCGTGAGATTATTCGCGAACAAAAACTGCTTCCTGAGATTTGCAAATAAGGAGTTCACTTTAAATAATTTCGACGTATACGAACAACATTTCGCGGTTATGAATTATTCAAAAGACACCCCATTTTACCACGTGAAATGCGCGGAATTCACCGCGGAGCGGAAGAAATTCTCGTGGCAAGAAGAGATCGAGTCAAAAATGTTACACATATTGCGGGAATTTTTTAAGACCGCGACCTCCGTGGCTCTACCAAAGGGAATCGCGGAGAGTCTTCAGATGAGGGTCGCGCACGCGTCAATCTAATGTTCGCATCGAAAAAACGGGACGCGCGTAAAAAGGCTTGCGAATGCTACTCGCGTTTTTACGACATCTTCAGATGCGTATTCCTGGATGACGTTAATCAAGAGGTACTTTACAATCTTTGATGACAATTAGATATTGCAACGGATGAGAAGTAGGGATTGTTTAAGAGGCCAGTGGTCCGATAAATATCGAGAAACTATTAACGATCGTTCCGTGGTCAGTACCATGACCGAAACACATTTATTTATTCAAAGCTGTCGGCGACTACCATCTCGTATGCGATAATGAGCAGAAGTAGCTCCGGTAAATCTGCATGCACCGACGTTAAGGGTACGTTTGCTCCGTAAATAATTCGCACTTCCCATAACTTGACGCTGCAACGGGAAGACTGCCGGTTCTACCTAATGGAATAATAAACGAGGGAGCAATTGGAACAGTTTCATGACGTCGGGCCACTTCGGTCACCGTGTAATGTTCGCTTCTAATGCACGGTCGCATGCTTAATGCAGAAAGAAGCGTGTGGCGACGTGAATCGCGACACAGTGGGGACCTCCATTATTCGAACTAATGTCTCCGTGAACTGGCACTATTCGGCCGAGGGAATATTCGGCTAATGAGACACGCGAATAATGAAGACCCTACCGTACGATCTTTTTACTCGGTTCGAGGAAACTCGAATGAATTTGTAATAGAGATCCGAATACGAACGAAACGTATATCGTCGCTTCTGCCTTCCATTTTCGCGTTTATTTATTGATGAGACGTTCCACAAAATCCAGTGCAGCAATTTTTGGAACGCGAACTCCGAATTTCGATTCGGTTTTTGCCCTTTTTTCTCATTAACAACCGCGAACCGGGCGCAGAAGATAGAACATATCAGTTCGCGATTCACAATTCGTTCCGGCGGCGACACCATAATCAACCGCAACAATCGTTTTGTTTCGCGTCGCCATCGGATCGAATCACGCGCATCGCTAACAATCATTTGCAACAACAATGAACCGTGCCGTCGTATTTTGTTGACCCCTGTTTCGTTCGTTATTCGATTATATCACAATGAATTCGACGCGGATTGCTGCTGTCCCGGAAAAAGCTTTGTCATCGCACTTCCCGGCGCGACCGCGTTGCAATTATGCGAACGTATCGACGCCCGAATGCAACCAATTTAATGCCGTTCCACGCCCGAGCAACGCGGAGGCTGCTTAAGGTGCTCTATCTATCGATCACGCCAGACGCGACAGCCCGATAATCCTCTGAAGAAAGTTATTACGATTGAAATCAGGAAATCGGAAATCGTTGGTCTCGGTGACTCGGTGTGGAAGTGGAAAACCCGATTATTTATTCGCGATAATAACTCGTCGCGGCTGACAACAGGATGCCGCTTGGCTGTTCGACTATTCTACAGTTGTCAGAGCCGGTCTGCGCTATCAAAATATCAAATCAGTTCCTTCCGCTGGTGCCCGATTTAACCAGCCCGTGCAAACGTAATCTGCATTTCAATGCTATTCGGGACACATTTTTCCCGCGGCCGGGAATTTAAAACGCCCCCTGTGATCGACGCGTCAATCGGAACAGGACGGAGCGGCGAATGATTCGTGCGGGCGCAATGCAGTGTCGTGATACCTGTCCCGAGTTTTTCGCGGCGCGATGGAGGCCGATTATTTTTCAGCCCGCGAAACCACCCCCGAAGGGGTGCGTGCGGCTCCGCCAGGTCGGCCTCGTTCCATCGTGACGTGCATTCCCGAATGTCCGCGTCTGGGGTTCGCCGCGCGTGCACCTTTGCACGCCGGCTCCGCGGTCGTACGTTCCCGCGAATTACGTCTCGTCTGGAAAGATGGCCGGGCACCGCCGTCAATTCCAAGCGGGCTTCAACGACGGCGGCCCGGCTGGTAATCACGGCAATTAAGCAAATGAGTTCCGCGTACAAGGACGTCGATAACGAGGGCGTCACAGCGCTCGAGACAAACGGAGCGGATTCGCGGCCGCGTCTCGTCGCCCTACGCTCGCGTTCCCCACCCCCGCGACGTCCGATGCCCGACGTCTTTTTCTTTCGTTTTCACCGGTAACGACAGCCCGAGCGACGCCAACGCGTTCGTGGTTGATACCGACACCGCGATACCACGATCCTCCCTCATCCCCGTCCACCACCTCCAAGATTGATATCGAGAAGTTGAAATTGCCGTTGCCCCTTTATTTCCGCGGAGCCACGTGTAGCCTGTTATTTCATTGGTCGCGAGCGTTGATCCCTGCTCGGCAATTTCGTGCCCGCCGACCGTAATTTCGCAATTTTGTTTCAACCTCCCCGCGACGCGTCTCGGAAAGAATTCGCCGGCTACCGTTTGCTCAATTGTCCGACCCGTTCGACTGTTGTCCCGCGAGTAAAAGAGAAAGAGAAACGACTTCGCCATTTACCTAATGCCGTCTCTCGACGAGTCGCAATTCGGGGGAGGGCACCTGAAACGGCACGCCGCAAAAATTAGTCCGGGACCGCACTCGGGACAGTGTACCGAGCGGTTTCGGCCATTTCATGCGTTCCTTTCGTTCGCCGAAATGAGACGGTCGCGCGGAGGGTGGGGGGCGACACGGTAAGCCACCGCGGGGATAAAAACCGTACGAATGAAAGTACGCCGCGCAATTAGAGGCGCGCCGCGCGCGGTCGGCTGGCCGGCGCAAGTTTCGTGTCCCGTCGCGATAAAAGTGGCTGCGGTCTCGACGCGGCAGTGGCAACCGGTCCCTGTCTGGAACGGTATTAAAAGTCGCTCGGTTGCGGATCGTGCCCGGACGCGGCCGTTTCTTTCCGCGGACTTGAGCCCCGTACGATCGGAGAGGGCGTCGTCCCGGCGTTTTACGTCTCAAGCAAACGCGACATCCACCCCTACGTCGAAATCCCCGTTTATTGTTAATTAATGCGCTTAATTGTTATTTCATGCGCGGTAAGTATGACGCATACAGTCCATTACGGGCGAGTTTGTCCCGAGGAAATTGCGGAACAACCCCGTAAAAAGTCTCTTCGCGGCGCACGGAACCGGTGGAACTCGTCGGCGGAGCCCGCCGCGAGAAATGACTTTTTTTATCGGACTCCTCCCCCTCCCCCGGTCGGGGGAGAACGCCCATCGCGCGTTTGCTCCGCTTTTTCGAGGATGTAAATTTTCTTGCGCCCTGCCTTCGCAGAAGAACCGCGCTGCTCCTTAACGACGGGGCTCAGCCCGTGCCTCGTAATTTCAACGCGAAACGAATACCCCGCACGGGATCTTCTCGTTAATGTTCGACGCGCTCGCTCGAGCTGTCGAGGATTATCGGTTTTTGGCGTTCCCACCCATCATCCCCCCGTCGGATTTCGCGCCCCGAGCGAATATTCGGACGCGCGCATCGCTCGAAAATTCGATCGACAGTCGAAAACGCGTACCGGGGCATCATTTCGGTATCATTCGGAAGGGAGATACGTCGATTGTAGTACGTCGATCTTGTAAATTATTAAAAAGGAGCCGGTTGAAAGGTCCGAAAGGGGATGCGTCCCGGCGTCCGGCCACGGAATATAAAACAAGCCGCACGAGTTGGACTTTCTCCTCGTGGACGTCGTGTCCGGCCATTCGACCCTGCATAAATTTTCGTCAGACCAATTTCTTCCGACTGCTCTCTCCGAGGAAAGGGACAGCATTTTTGCGGGACATCGCTGCCTTATTTAGTGCCGCTCGCCGCTCCTCCTCGTCTGTCTATCTCGGTCGTCTTTTCGTTTTTACGCGCGCGCGACGCCACCGTCGGTTTTACGAGGACGATAGGAATGCAAATTTTTATCGTGCGGAACATCGTGTGCCCGATTGTTCTAGATTTTAACTGGTCCGCGTCGCGGGGATCGTTTGTAATTTATGCGACAGCGAAGGGATCGACTTTGAACGGCGCTAAGTTTCGTGCCGAGGCGACACCCCCTTCTTGTTACTTCAAGTGGGCGGATAGTTTCAGACAGACGATACGCACCCCACAGTGTCAGACATCTTTACCAGACGGAAGATCTCCCTTCTTAGCTGGAACACGCGTTATTGCGCCCTGGAAAGGGGCCATCTTTCGGCGTTCCTTATGGCGGCCCGTTTCGCTGTTAGCTTCTCTTTCGCCCTTCAACTGCACACGCTCCTGCCGGTTACCCCGCGTCGCCTGCGGGGAACAGGCTTCATTACGCTTCCATAAATCATGACCGATGTACGCTATACTCATCGGCGCGACGGTAGGTATCGCGCCATTATTAATTACCACCGAGCGATGCCAACAAAAACGAGGCACAACTGGCCAGACGTAAACGAGCGGCTCGCCGGATCGCCGCGCCTGGTCACGCAGGGGTGAAAGATTCAGGGGAACCCTCGCGATACGCGATACACACCGGAAATCTTGGCAGAGGCGCGCCGCTCGGTATTTAATTAGTTAAACAAACTGACCGTAGTATTTGTTCGGCGAATTTTTCGAAATCAATCGCTCGAAAAAGCGGCGCGCGTTCTTTGTTCCGCGGGAAATTTTGGCCGACTAGCGCGATCCGCTCGATCGCGCGGAATTGCGGGCAGAACGACTCTTGTCGCGGAGCATGGATTAACCGTGCGTTCGACCGTGCACGCGCGCGTTCTCTCTGTTGCTTCGTCACTTTGACAAAGGGTTTCGAGCGGTGAAACGGGATCGAATAGCGTCGAGAGGGCAGCCGCGATCAAAATATCATTATTTCCCGTTTTACACCCTTCGGAACTCGATAATGCTTTCCCGTAATTGACTCGCCTCAATGAATGACCGCGGCACGCGGTACTATCGTCATTGTGGGTAATGACAGGATTAAAACAACGTTCCGACCAATCCGGCCGGCATTTAATTATTAGCGGCGCCGGCTCCCGCTCTGTCCGCGCCTGACACCGCGGCTCGATTCCTGGGTTGTATATTCAGAACGGAGCATTTTATTGACCGACCGGACAATCGAGTCGCATATTTACACGTACGGCAACGGACGCGGGTCGGCGCCCACCATCCCCAGTAATTGAAATTTAAAACGTCCCGAAATCCGGGGATTACATCGCGCTCGCGTCGCGCCCCATCCAAGTATGTACTATTTCCGTTCGTCCATTCCTCTCGTACGGCACTATACGCTTCTGTCGCGTACGATGGAAAGTGTGACATTGAAGGTTACAAAACGGAATCGATTCGCTTTCCAAGGCCAACGTTTCGCAACCCCTTCCGCCAGCTGGTCTACATTTCGAATGAAATGGAAGTAGAAAATGAAAATGGATGAAAATCGATCCCGTGCGTCGTCGGGGATCCTCGTTTCAGGATTTCTCGGAGATATTCATGTCGCTGGATCGCGTTCAACCGCCGAACAAAACGGGACAAGGTCCGCGCGGCTCCCGTCCCGCTCGTTTGCGGCCGAGAGCTTCCTAGAGTAGTGATTATCGCAGGGAAAACGTACGAAAGCTTCATTACACCGGCGGTTACATTATGTACGGCACTTGAAACGGCCGGAACGAGCACACTAGGCCGCAAGGCGGGTCCGTAAGCGTCTGGCCACGGCGCCACCTTCCTTTTCACCGAGCTCCTTAAAACGCGAGAAAGCCTCCGCTCTGAAGAGTCCGCTCCTCCACTTCGTCCATTGCGCAATTAGCGTCGCCACTGGCTTTTCTTTTCTCCGTCGTGGTCCGTTTTCAAGCGGCGCGGTGCGGTGCGGGGACGCGCGAATTCACCGCGTGTACACACGCGCCGCGCGTCCAGCGCGTTAATTGCTAGCCGACCCTCCACCGACGGACCGACCGCTCTAATCTTCCGAGCGGGTGAAGGCGAACCGGCGAAAATAGAAAAAGAACTAGGCCACCCGATGGGACCGCGGTTCTCAAAAATGTAGAAGCTTTGCATGCGAAAAGTTGTCCCCCAGTGCGACGCTCCGACATCCGAGGAAATGGGGCTGGGCTCTCGTCGTCTCTTGAATACACTACAAGATACGTTTGAATCCTGAGATTCTCCCTTTCATCTTTATCTTTCCTTTTTATCGAAAGGATCGAAATCGCGGCGCCGACTCAACCGTGGATCCCAGTCACCTAGATCTTTTTTGGGATCGTCGTGAACGTTCGCTTTTCCACGAGAATATTTTTGCCCTGGGGACGTAGTGAATCGAATTGAAACTTTCGAACGCGTATTTCGTACGTTTTCTATATGTGTGCAAAGCTGCGAGTGAACGATTGTTTTTAAAAGAAAAGGTTCTGTTGTAACTCGATACTCGCTGGAACGAGGATTGCAACACACCTCGTCTGGTATTCGAGATAATTTTTTAAAGACGACGAGATCCAGTTGTCGCAACTTCCACCGGTCTCTTCACTCCGCAACGAAATTATTTCCACTTACTTGTTACGAGGGCGATATAATACAGCGTCTTGAATTCTTCGCGATCCCTAGCTCGTTAAAGACGCACGAACTGGCAGCTATAATCTACTTACGGACCGAGCAGAAAATCTGTCCCTTCGAGGGGTGGATTTCGATTAAGGGAAGAAAATTCAGCCAGCAGCCGGGCAACGAAGGCCGGCCGTCTTCTTTGTACGGCGGTATCAAAGTTGGAAAGTTGTCCGCGCGTTTCATTTAAATAGAAACATCTCGCTAGGAGCTACAAACTGTTTAATTAAACGGCAACTTAGGGCCGAACAATACGGCCGGTGTCGTTCGCGGAAATTTAATTTAAGCCGAAATATTGCGGGGGTTCAGGTTAATCCCGACGCGGAAAGAAGGCAGCAGAAGCGGAATTTTATGCGCGGGCTGCTCGTTCTACTCACCGGTTGCGTCTGATTTTCATTAATATTGATCATCGCGAGCTGCTCAGTCATGCGGTTCTTGTTTGCATCCAGCCGCCCGTTTCTCGCGCCACCTCGCCCCGCGAGCATTTCGTTCCGACACGGACCGTTCCCACCGTTCGCGTCCTCTTAAAAAGCGATAATTAATTTCTTTCCATCTTACCTTAATTAATAACTTTCCGCTGATACAAAGTCGACGACCTTGAGTAGTAATGAAAATTCGCAGAGCGTAGTACGGGCTTTCAGTAGCTCGACTGAAGGGTTCATCGAAAAATTAACGGAAACAACAGAGCGAACGGTTGATTCGATTGTCTATTACGTTCCCCGACTACTCCGGGGGTTAGGTCGTGCCTTCGTTTAATTAATTTCGCTGCCCCAGCGATCCTCTCTCTCTCTCTCCGATAGCAAGTTCCCACGGTGCCGAAACGAACGAATCCGTTTCGAATATTATGATCAATGGCCCGGCCCGACGCAATCCCGGGACACTCTACCGGCGCATAATCAGATTTCCAGTATTTTCTTCCACCCCCGTGGAAATTCGCGGTTCGGTCGAGCGCGTCGACCCGTTGATTTTCAGTGACGATCGAAACTCGATCTCGGACGCGTTAACCGTGCAATTCCGATCGGTACTTTCGCTGGCCGCCGCTGCCGCGGCGAACAGTTGGCCAGCTGCTCGACGAGCTTTCATAAACGCATTCGTAACGATGAAATGTTTATTCCCGTGACAAACGATTTCCCAATGAAATTTGCATTCGCGCCAACCGATGCGTGGCTAATGGAAAACATGCGCGCGAAATTGGACCCCGCGATCCCGTTATTCCTCCGTTTTCACAGATTACTCACGGTCGCTTTGCCCCGCGCCCGATAATGAATATTTAAACACCGCGGACCCGCGTTTTTCTTACTTCGAAAATGTTGCTCGTTGAAATTTTCAAACGATTTTAATGCGAACTGAAATCCCCGGCGACCGAGTTCGGGCGAGGGATACGATCGGGAAGGAAGGGATGAAATGACGCAGCCGTTCCTGTGAAATTGAATAGTAAATCGTTTATTAATACGAAGGTGTGATAGTGTCTCGAGTTAGCCTTGGCCGACATTCGTGATTAGAGTGAACCTGTGATACCATAAGGTGAACGAGTGTGATAGACGTTGGTATTTTTTTTTTTGTTTTCTTTTGTCGTTTTAGTTTCTTCTTTCTTAAGTGATGTAAGAGATAGATGTTAGAGCTAGTTACCCTGTTCTGCGAGCTGGTGTTCTCCCCATCGATCGGGCCGATTTCACGTGCTCTTTACGATCCACGTTCAAACGATTCACCGGCTTTTCATCATTCCCTCCCCTTTGGACTATCGATCTTTCACCCTTACCTCTGTTCACCCTTCGATTCACACGGCCCTCAGCCGATCATCCACGGTTAGACTGCAACGCGGCACGATGGAAAAGGAGAACGCCCGTGCAAGCTAACTTTCAAGTGTACTACTTGTTATCTTCCGAGGTATTCTAGTGCCTATGTTTCGTTACTTTTTTTTCCATTATCTGTCCTCTGTTTTCTGCCTATATCGCTAAATCGCAGCTAAAATTAGCGAGACTGTAGGGGAGGAACGCGGCACCCCCGTATACTCCCGATTCGAACCCAATAATAAATAAGAATATTTCGTTTTCTTTTTTCCGCGACTCGTATACGCGTTCCGAGCTGGGAAGCGGATCATCTGTCGGTTCCGTTCTCGTGCCTTCGCTTTCATTATCGCGCGTTCCGTTACCTTCCATATCTCCGAGTATCGGACCTGACCAAACGTTCACATAATCGAACGAAATAAAACGATAAGGTAAAAGGAACTCCTCGGTTTCTTCTTCGATCGCTGCTCAATAATGATTAATAATAATAATAATAATAATAATAATAATAGTAATAATAATAAAATTAATAATAATTAATACGTTACACGCGTTACGCATTAGCGTCAATATAACAATTCTTCGTTTACGATAAAGTACGTGGTGGCGAATATAGATTGCAGGCTGCCGGGGGGAATACAACGACGTCCCCGTCTCTTTAAATAAGAACAATGATAATAAATTAGGTTCCGTCGTACCTACTGTACACGCGTATTCTGTGTATACATATTTATATATATATATACCGCATATATATAAAAAACGACCTTGAAAAACGTGTTTGACTAACATGGACGTAAAATCGTACAAAAGCGTTTGTCCTTCCTCTAATTCCGTCGTGCGTTTCCCTCGACATGGTTTTCGAGCGAGCGTTTTCCGCGTGCTCTTACCCTCTTTTTCTCTTTCTCTCTCTCTCTCCCTCTCTCCCACTCTTTCTCCCCCCATCCCTCGTCGCTCCTCTCGCACTCTTTGATTGTACGCGTCTTTGATCATAACGTGACTGGTCGTGCGCTCTCGTTCCCCGCGATGTAAGTACATGTAACACCATTTACGGTTCACCTTTAGTTTCGCCCGCGAATTCGCCATCCCCCTTTCTCGCCCATCGCCGCCCGTAATCGATAACGCGGCCACGTTTCGCGGAAAACAAGGACGCCACGGACAGGAATTTCCGATTCGATCCGGGGTACCGTGCCGGTGAAATTATTTGCCCGTGATCGCACGAAGTTTCGCGAAGCCGGTGCTTCATTTTATCCCGAATTCTCTGGCGAGGTTTCACTTCGGATGGGGAACAAGAAACTTGCCCGCACGTAATAACGCTCGCTTCCGACGCGACTTCTTTGAGAAATAAGATTTTCACCGAGACAAAACGAACTCCGCGGAAACGACCCGTGCAACGAAAAGAATACGATTTTCATATATTAACGAGCCCGATGAGTCGACCCTTGGAATCTCTTTAGAGACGGGTTCGATGAACCGGTGCAATTCGGAATGTTCACCGCGCGACGGGATGATAAAGACAGATTCGGAGCGGGGATGATCGAGAAGGCGAAGCTCGGCGGGCACGTGTCTGCTTTGTGTGTCCCGCTACTACACACCTCATTCTCCGGGTCGTACATATAAAATTATATTTACAACAGAGTGATCTTTTTTTCTTCGTCGTCGTGAGGTATTCGCTCTACATGCATCTAAAGAGTGTACAGTACCAAGAAGCGGAAGGGAGGTGTCCCGGTGTGTGTCCGGGAGCAGGCCGCTTCGCAGACGGCCCGTTTTAAATAATTCAATCATCGCTCTCCGCCGCACTCTCAACCGTTCTTCCTCTTTTTCCCTCTGTTACTCTCTCTCTCTTTCTCTCGCACTCCCATCGTTCACGCGTAGCCACTGTGTGCGCACTGTTACATTGCGCCGCCCGATATAAATAATTTAAAAATTATATACTTTGTTTTTATATATATTAAATTCAATCTCTGTTCCCTCGCACGTCACACACGCCCATGCACACGAGAAAGTTTCCGATAACGATATGGTACAGCTATGCTACACACCGGAGGAATCCAAATGCTTCTCTCATTCTCTCAAGTTACTCTCTCTCTTTCTCTCTCTCCCTTCGCTTCCTGTTTCGTATTTACAACGGGGTCGCTCGCGAATAGTTCTCTACATTCTTACAGTTACAATATGTATATATATATATATATATATATATATGTATATATATATGTATATATATATATGTATATATATATATATATATATATATATGTATATATATATGTATATATATATATATGTATATATATATATATATAGGTATGGTTGATTCTGTATATTGTATGTATATGTATCAGCACGTGCCTGTACGGGCTACAGTTGTACCAAAGTAAACTGACTGTTCCAGACTACTGTCCCAACAACGACGCGCTACGATCGATTCATCGCTGGACGGAAAATTAAGCAGTCGCAACGTGAACTTTTAAAATTCCGCGATTCATCGTTGAGCAGGGAACTCGAGCAATCAATCGATTCCGTTCCAACTGCAGCTAGAACACTTTTCCTTGATTATCCTTTTCTCCTCCCGAGTCAGTCCGTCTGTCTGTCCGTCTCCGTCCGTATGGCAGCGCGATCGAGACGTCTCGCGAGCGGAAAACCGTGCGACTACCGTAAACTATAATAAGAATCTATTATCGCGACAGTGTCGATAACACTGGCGAGGAACTTGACGATTTCTCGCGAACGGTAGAAAGGACAAAGATTAAATCCTGCGAGGTTATTATTCCCGGTGCCAGTAACGCGCGCAGGCGTGCGCGTGCGACTCCGTTCTTCCGCGAAAATTGCTCGCGTAAAGGCGATTCCGTCAAAGGAATCGTCTCGCGTATTCAAAGAGACGGCGACGACAACGACAAGGACGACGACGGGGTTATCGTTGCTTAATCCGTCGCGATACGCGGGCCGAACCGTTGTCTGCAACATCCAAGGTAACCATCCGCTCCGAGGAGCGGCTTTGCGAATACAAGACGAACAGGAAGGGGCTCGCAGAAAGAACACTATGCATTCTGTTTGCAAAAGCGGCAAGACTTTCGCGTAAGCTCAACCCTGCGTAACCCTCCTCCTCGCGATGGTTTTTCTTATTCAAACCAGCCGCCAATATCGCGCGAGATTGCGGGAATAGGAGCAGCTCCTTTTCCCCTCTTCGGCGTTTGTTCGCGTTTCTGGATCCTGTTCCTGCCTGTTACGGTCTATCCGTGCTAACGGTAATTACCGTTTTGTAATTGACGAAGGAAAAGATTGCAACTTGACACGTGGTGCTTATTATATACTGGGTGTAACTACTGTGCGCCCGCGTAGTGTTTCCGTGTGTTTATGTGTGTGTGACAGTGTATGTGTAGGTATACGCTGGTGTGTACGTGCGTGTTTTCATGTCGCTACGAAGTCAGGGTGAGTCGCTAGGTGCATGAGAAGGTATTTAGGTGCTATTTTACAATCCGATCGATGGGCAAATGGAAACGCGCGAGCACGGTCACGCGAATACATTATTTTCGCGCGGTCGTATCAAAGTGTTTTGTACGAAACCGGTTGGCAGATTACGTTCAGTCGTGGGCAGTCTTTACGGATTCTTATTTAGGATTATTTTGGCAGTGGATCGGTTAACCTCTCCCGGCTTGTTTGTCACTCCCCCCAACCCTTGCGCGTCCAGCTCTCCGACAGTTTTTCGCTTCCCCGTTATTGAAAAACGCATTGGCAGCATTTCCCGTAAAGGTAGTCGCACGTCCCGCGCGAAACTCGTCAGCGTTCGTTCTCTTTTTTTTTTCCGCTTTTCTCTTTCTTTTAAAATCACCACCCGCGGGTGTAGCTCTACCTCTTGTATAAATTACAAACTAGAAGGCTAAAAAATCGAAGTACTTGTTTAGCGTCCTTTGGTACCAGCCTGAGTCTCATTGGATTACAAATTATCCGTTTAAATAGTTCTCGCTAAATCACTAAGAGATCACTGTTTTCCGTGAGTGTTCCACCCCCTCCCTCGACTACCCCGTAGTCTGGCCATCACGTTTAACAGTCTTGCTATTGCTCTTTGCTCGTATCACCCACCCACCCCCGTTTTCCCCGCAGAAAATCGTTCGACCTACGGACCTCGTTTCCGTCGGTTACGGTCTTCCCTTTTCGTCGAACACTGTTCGCCGTACACTAAAATTACTCGCTATATCACGCGCAACAATGACAAGAAAAAAAAAAAACTGGAAAATATAAGGGCAGGGGAACGCAAGCACCTCGCGTACGAAAATAAAATTCTCTCGTCTACTGCGGTAACACGGGACAAAAAAAAAATAAACAATAAAACAAACGACGCCTAAAATAAATAACGCGAACGGGAACGCAGGATCACTACTTTTATCTCGAAAAGTACTACAAGCTTCTCTCGAACGGACGATCGAACTACCGTCCACGCGGCGTGTCGTGTCTTTCTATTTCCCTTTCGCTCTCTCTCTCTCTCTCTCTCTCTCTCTCTCAGCCTCTCGTTCTCTCACTTTTTCTCTCGTTCGCCCGAACTCGATCTATCCCAGGAACACACCGTGTTTCACGCGATCATCTAGGTCATGACGGTCGTGATGGTCGATCATTAGGACACGATGTAGTCCGCGGAATGATGAGAATGATGAGAGTTCCGATGCTTGTCCTTCCTGTGGTTCGTCCTCGAGTTGCTGCTCCGGGTGCCGGTGGTACCGGTGGTCCCGGAGGTGTGATGACTGTACCCGCTGTCGCTGCCGAAACTGCTGTCCGGCTGGCCTTGGTACAGCCTGCCGGAAGTGATTTGATCGCCGTCCCTGGGACCGTAGTACACCGGTTGCGTGTACTTGTCCTCGTTGTAGAGACGATCGGTGGGCTGCGAATAGGTGTCCGAGTACTCGCCGCCGACCTGCGTGTAGACCGGCGCGGGCTCCTGGCTCTGGAGCCCGTAATAGTCCGCGCTGTACTGCGCGGAATACTTGTACTTGTCGTTCGACTTGCGGGACCTGTCCTTGTTGCTTCTGCTTTGGCTGGAGTAGTGATGCAGAGGACCCAGCACCGGCACGCTCTCGTACGGGTTCTCCTCGACCCTGAGGGCTTGCGTGGCTGGCATTGGGGGCACGAAGTAAGGTAACCTGTGGGCCACCGATGGGACGGACTGTTGTCGTTGATTGCTATTCGTTCGTGTGCCAGCTACGCCTGAAAATCGGTCGTACGCGTCAGTAATCGTTCTTCCTGTGCTCCCAGGGGTAGTTCTGACAGGTGCTATTCGAACGAATCAACTTGTTCACCGGATGGATAGTTCGCGAATGAAATGGAATGGTATTCTTTTAAGAGATCGAGTATCGTGACTTGAACCCAAGGAAACGAGTTTACGGATGCTAGCGTGCGTAAGACGGGCGAAGGTTCTTTACCAGCGACGCTAGGATAGAGCTGAAGTAACGCGTCCAGCAGCATCCCCTCGTGGAACTCTCCCATGTCGTGGTTCTTGTCTCTCCTGCGTCTGTCGAGGCTTCTGGGGCTTCTGCCGCGTCTCTCCCGCGGTGGCCTGCCACCGGCCGGACACGTGTCCCAGGTGGGACCGCTCGAGGTGAGCATCCTAGCCTCGGACGGCTCGCCGACCGAGAGCTCGTCCTCGGCGAACTCGTCCTCGCTCGCCGGCTTCGACGACGAGGCCGGCCGATGATGATGCCGATGATGATGGTGTAGCCGGTTCCGAGCGTTCAGCTCGCTCTCCTCGTCCGTTTCCTGATGGTCCCCTGCAAACGGATGAATAATTTATAAGCACCCGTGTGACATACGCTCGACCGGACGGACCGAGCCAGTAATTAATTAGATGCTCCGTTAATTAATTAAACCGGCAACCCTTTTCTCGCGTCAAAGCCACGAACTTCGCGGGAAAAACTTCCGATTTTCATTGAGTTATTGGTATCATGATTAATTAATCGTACCGCCCGATCGATCCACTGAAAACGTTCAACGGGTCCGCGCGATACGGATCGTCGGGAGTAACTACGGGAAGCCGAGCGTGTTATTGCGTCGTCGGAAATCTAGAAACGGAACGAACATTTTTTCTTTTCCAGATTCGAATTCATTCGCCCTTCCTCGCACTCGATTCGCGACTTCACCTTTCGATCGTGGCAACTGATCGACGTGTCACCTCGAATGGAAATCAATACCCGTCGAAATCATTAAAAAGGAACGGGTTCGTTAAACAGAGAGTGGATAATCTCCGATATCTTAATTGAAACAGGTATCCTCGACGTCAGGCCAGAACGGCCGATTCCTCGGTCGATTCGATCATTTCATTCTCTCGACGATCCATCGTGAATAGAGAAATAAAAACGTCGAGCGACGATAATTCGAAGGAAGATGCCTTTAATGGAGAAACAGCGTCAATAGTGGACGGAAGTTTATCGATTGGCTCTAATCGACGTTAAGTTTGCTCTTTGACAACCCCAGAATCTCCGGAGGCGTTCCACCCTCGCCTCGTTCCGCGGGACCACGCCTGTTTACAGACAGAGATGCAGCGAAAGAAACGGAACGAACTCGTCTTGTTTGTCGTAGTTGCACTTTTAATCTCCGGCATTGTGTGCACCCTTTCTCGTTCATCGCTAGCAGGCCGACGCGACCTAGCCTGGTTTCCCCCGGAGAGCCAAAATTCCGCGGAACGAGGCGGACGTTCGTTGCCGTCGCGGAATCATTTAAAAGCTGCGAAATATATTTGCGCTTCTAGCAGCGTCGCGCTCCCTCCGAGAAAGAGACGGAATCACTTATGTTCGAGCGGCGCGTATCTTCCGAATGTAAAGCTCGTCGATGACGAGCGGGACTCGCGCGGTTCTCCGGCAAAAAGAGTTCGAAAGTTCCCGCAGAGTTCGGCTCGAACTTCTTTCCCCCGAAAGGGTTCGCACCGGGGACAAGACCACCGCGCGGCTGACGTTAACCAAGACAAATTATCGTTCTCGTGAGCAAGCCGAACGCGATCTCTCCCCGTGGATCCCGGTACTCGTGTACGTGTACAATGGTCGTCGCACGGCCGTGTGTACATTCGATTACCGCGTCCTCCCGTCAAACGTCGAAAGTCTCATCACCATGCTAATTAGCCGTCCGACTAATGGGCAAGTATAAGTCACAGGTCGCGTCACGGTTATCTCCTTCCAGCAAAGGCCGCGCTGGTAGGGGCGACCGGTACACGGCTAGAGGGGAGCGAGGGGGAAAGGGGTGGCAGGCTATCAAGATACCGGCCAAGGGGGAAGGAGCGAGATACACGGGGAAGAAGATGAACAGCTTCCGATTCAGTTCTAACGGAGATTAGACGCCGACCGGTGGCCAGCTTCATCGCCGACAGTCCATCGAATTAATAGGAAGATAAGCGCTCGAAAAGAAGCATCGCGACCGTGATAGCGACGCGGTAAGCGATACGGTCGTCCTTTCGGAAAAATCGTGGCGAACGTCGGTGGACGTAAAGGGTTGTTCGTCGACGGGCTGAATCTTGAATCGAACGTGTGGTCACAACGATGCTTTCCAGCTTCCATGCAAAATCCTCGGTTGACGGAGCACGAGAGTTAGGAAAAACACGATCAGAAACAACACTTTGAAGTGAAAGGGGTTTGAAGAACAACAAACTAGCGAGCCAGTGTTAGCTGTGGTTAAGAGCAAAGTGCAGCCGGTGCCGGCAGGACCGCGCGTTAATCGCGAGTTAAGTCGGCCGACCGGCAGGCGGAGCAGGCAGAGCAGGCGAGCCTTGGAATCTGTTCGCGGATCGTACCTATGCTCCCTCTCGGCAGGGTCGAGGCCGAGGATCGCGCGACCATCCGCTTAGTCCTCAGAGGTGAGTCTCATCTAGAAGGAGACCGTGCGATTTGAACGCGGGTTCGAAACGTTTCGAGAAGGTCTTCGTGGAAACCGTGGGATAGATCTCTAATAGCGCGAACGATCGTCGGATCGTGCGTTACGAATGGAAGTTACTTACCGTTGCTGAGCTCCTCGTAGACAGGGTTGTACAGATCCTGAGACGTGTAAGGATCGGGACCAGGACTGCTGCACACGAACACGCCTCTACCGGTATCCTTGACGTCCAGCATCTGCCGTGACAATGAGAAATCGTTAGTCCTCCCGCTTTTTCCCCGGCGATCGGTTTTATGGCTATCGCGCGGGGGTGGCCGGTGGGCCGATATCCATGCCAAGGACCACGTGGCAGCCGCGAAAGGAGCCGCTCGGAACGCGCGCGCCGCGAAGCGAGACGTAATAAGGAGAAAAGGAAAGCCCCTTAACGCTGCGAACGGCCGGCTTAAGGACGAGGAGCCTCCGCGTAAACGCTCGTTTAAACCAGTCGTTCCACCTTGGAACTCCCCGCGTATTCGCATTTGTAAAGCAACGCGGCGCTGAATGAGGTACGGTCGTCCTCGCTTAACAGTCGGATTTTTCGTTGCATAATATTCGCCGGATAATCCGTATTATTTGTTGGAGATTCCCCCGATTCTTTATCCGTATCTCTTTGTCGCCTTTTGTCGTTGGAACCTCACTTCCCGGTTTCGCGTTCTATCGCGCGACGTTCAACGCGGAAAACTCAACGTTCGCCCGGATATTCGGGGTTTCTACTCGCGATTGTTGCCAGTGATTAATACGAATTGGCGGATGATGCGGGACGCGTTGCTATTCTCAACGCGTTTCCGCTGCGTTTCCGGGCAGACGATTAACTCGTTTCTCCGCCCTTGAAGACCCTCGAGATCGCACGAGTCTCTTTCCAGGCTCGATCAGGGAAACGCTGACTCGCCGTGAAGCACGTGGAAGCGGAGGAGTCGAAAGTTAATCCTTAAACCGACGGAGATCCCCGGGAAATAATAAAGGAACGATTCCGACGAGTGATTTATCCGAGGATAATTTTATTTGTCACTCGTAACGCGGGTTCGGCATCGGCGAGGGGTTCACATTTCCGTCGGAAATCACGGCGGACGTGGATGAATTCTGAAGAGGAAGAAAATCCCGTGCTCGTAATTAATTCTTCGAACATGCTGCAGCCAGGGAGCTAAAAAATTCAACGGACGCCAGCAGAAACGGGCACCGACGGCGACGGGATCGCCAGAATACGATGATCGATACGATACAGCACGATTTAACGTGCCGTTCCGGTTAACCTAGTTTCGCGTGTCTCGTCTCGCGACAGCCGGTTTCCGGTTTCTCTGCTATATTCGCGCACGAATTCGTCTAATGGGTCTCGTCATATCGCGTTAACGGGAACAAATGGTGGACGGACCGCGAGATCTTCTTGTTCGCGGCCCACTTTGTGTCTCTCTCTCTCCCTCTCTCTCTCCTTCTCTCTCTTTCTTTCTCTTGCTCCCTCCCTTCCTCTCTGTGACGAACGACCGGAAATGGCGAGACCCCACGACCATGGTTCGCCGACTGCCGAGATATCTCCTTGCCCGTAATGATTCCGAGTTTCCCCGTCCCGATATTTTCATGAGAAAAGAGTGGAAGTGTCTGACGAGCGAAGCTTTGCAACAACGATAACGGAAGGGAACAATAGCGAGAAGAGAGGTTCGAGTACTTTCCAAGTACTTCCTAATAAAATTTGATGGGGTTGATTTTCTGCTACGCTCTCGACGCGACGTTCGTTCGCTCTCCGCGCAGGATGTGCAGCGATGAACAGGTTTAAACTTCGCGCTACGTAATTACTTCCATCACCTGTTCCAGTGAAGTTGTAATTTCGGAGAAAAAGTTGGGAATCGACCGGCGGAGAAACTTGATCGTAATCTGCTTCCGCGAGATGGTGCTTGGCAGGTCCTCGACGATATACGCGGAACATATCGAGCGCGGCTGTTCGAAAATTTTGAACATTTAAATAATTGAACTCGCGGCGTAACGCCTCGCCGATACCATCTCGATTCACCTGACTCTGTGTATTATTACGTAGCTACGTCTAATCTCTCATGATATACATCACCGGGGACGTCCGTGCCAGTTTCCGTGAGGGCACGTTATAATCCAGCAAATTCGAGTTTCTTTCTGGTAAGTTCGGGCATCGTTTGCTCCAAGTTTCGAACCCTCGTTACGTCGCTTAATTACTGACGGAGAAAGTAGACGTGGAAGCCGACAGGTCCGCGGAACGAACCGTTGCTCCCGTGACCTCGAATCGTCGGAATTGAGTTACACCGGCGATCGGGGGAATCAAAAGGGAGCCAAGGCAAACGAAACGGACGAGAGTTTTCCCTCGTATCGGAGACTCCCGCGGGCGTCTCTATCAGCCACAAAGGAAGATCACTCGATTACTTTTGCCTCGAACCGAGAATCGAGGGTTCACCTTCGGCCTTTACGCCTGTCTACTCGCATCTCGTCTAATCACGCGTCCCGCCACTCGCGTTTTCGCTCGCTTCCCTTTCACTGTTTCAAGCCATCCGAGAAGAATCTAACCGAATCATTCGGCTCCCCGATGGGGAATTGGATTCGAAAATACGCGAGCAAACCGATCGATTCTCGGCCAAGCTCTCGCGCGTCGCGGCGTCCGGTTCGCCCTCCGCGAGAAACGCGTTAATAATTCATGTAAATCTTGATGGCGCTGATGATCCACCGACGGACCAGGTGTAAAGGATCCTTATCCCCGGAGATAGCGATTCCGCTTAACTACCAAAATCGAGATGCAGCCCGATGATAGACGTCAGAGCAAACGCCCGAGGCTCTTTACTCTGAACACAGACGCACAGGCCGGAGGAAGGGGGTGATATTATCACTGCCGAAAGAGGATCACTCGATTACCGGCGTCTCGTTTAGAGCGACGCGCGGCCCGGACGAAGGTAATTGTCGCCCTTAGCGAGCGCAGCCCCGGCGACGTAGCTCGAGGGTTCTTTCTAATAAGAGTCGCGTCGCGAACGAGCGTTCCTATCGTGAATAATAGCTTCGCGCCGTGAGTTTCCAGCCGGCTGAAACTTTGCCGGGAGTCCACGCGAGTGTTGTTTCCTGGAGTAACTCGAGAGCTGCGAAGGTCTTGCGTACCACGATCGGGATTCGCGCCGTGGGATCCGCGCGGAGGCTGATCTGCAACGGATCCGTCAACAGGCTGCAGCAGAATCGATCCGGCGAACGAACCTTTTCAATTTCCCGGCTACGGAACGATAGCCTCTTATTAACTTCAACAGTGGGAAACGTTACACGGTTATTAAAACGAACGGTAAACACTTCGCCGGAGTGTAACGATCGCGAGCCTACCTCCGACGCGATCCGCACGACGAGAAAAATCTTGGAGCCCGTTCATCGTATCTCGACTCGCGGAAATACAGCGGCCGGGAAACGAGAGATTGCCCGCGATCGCGATATAAATCGATGGATAAAGGGTGAAACCTGGAAGCTGGTCTGGAAGAGATTGCGAGAGAGTCGCGGTCGGACGAGAAAGAAACGAGACCGGACGGAGGAGGGAGCGCACGAGAACGAGATTGAGATAGCGCCTTGAGCCATCGTATCCAACAGCAGGAAGCAATATGTCCGTGGTGTAATAGCGTGGAGCATGGAGGTTAATGGGTTGTCCCTAACGCGCCTAACCTGCCCCTCGCTCGCCGCGTGTCTGATCCACCTAGCCGGACCGTCACATTGTATCGCGATAACGCGTCGCTCTAATCGACTAATTTACTATGTCTCTTCCAATTACCGGACACTCGAAGAATCCCCTCGGCCACCGTTGCGCGTCGAGCCTGCTAATTTCTCGACGGATGGAGCATCGATTCCATCGCGATTCCACCGATAAGATGTTACTCGACGAACGAATGAAATCTAATTGGCGAAACGCAACGAAGGAAATATATAAATAAAACTTGACAAAAGTATAACGAGCGCAACAAACTTTCCACGAGAGGAAACGAAGTGCGTTCTGTAGAAATTCCTCGCTAAAACTAACCAGACGCGTCCGCTTTGTAATTTAGCGATGACTCCGTCGTCGGTCGAAGTCGTTACGCGAATGATTCTCACGAAGCACAACGATTACGAAAATGGCGATGGAAAATTGCGGAGAAGCTAATACCGAGGACCTAGGGTGATGAACAAGGCTCGGATATGGTGCGGATCAATCGTGGAAGCTTGTTCCTCGGAACGAAGATCGAGCACCCTCTGGCCATCGTTGCTCGCATCGTGCACGCTAGTCGCCGATGCCGTGGCCACAGCATGTTACCGTAACCTGCTAATTGTTAGTTACGGCGGCAATTGCATTAGGTTCCTAAGTCCGTTCTCTCCTTCCCCCGCTGGCCATCCGGTTATATCGGCGTTGCAGCGAAGCTACCGCGGTTCCGTGGCCTAACGACGTGCCAGGATATGGATTAGAGAGCCGTAATTGAGCCAACAACAGGTGGGAACGGAATCGATGGCTGTCCGCCTCAAGATTGGATGTTTATTGGCTTATCTCGCGCCGTGGAACGAAAGGAAATCGTTTACCGTCCAACGAACGAACGAACGAACGAACGCGCTAACGAACGATCGCGGGTAATCGGGAGGTGTTGCTGGCGGTCGGCGCGAAACGTTGCCCGAGACTTTCGTTTTCGTTGCATCGTGATCGGCTGAGTTTACGGCTACCGTGGCCTGGTTGCTCAACGACGTGTCGCGACACCGAGCCAACCGCGTAATCGCGGCAACAACAGGTGGATATTAAATTGCCAGACTTCCGGTGGCATAAATTGCCAATTTGTTCGGCTGTCCTTCCACGCCGGTGAAAGCGCGCTCGAATCGACGCCCGGCCGCGACGGATCCGATCGAAGGATGAACGGTGCCGGCTCGCTTAACGATCATCGACAAACTCCTGTCGCCGGTAGCTGGGTCCTCGAAGAACGTGAACGAACTTGGAAGAATGCGAACGACTGCGACAACCTCTGCTCTGTCCGCGGCGGTGAAATTCCGCATCGGCCGCAGGTGCGGAAACGTGTCGGAGCAATTAAATGACGTTCCAAGGAGAGACGAACGTTTTGGTCCGATTAGCGAAATCAGAGACCTCTGGCACGTGAAATTGCATGGCGAGCGATGGTAACGCGGTGCGATGCTAACCTTTTGCGACTTTTCTCTCATACACTCTCTGTTTCAGTCCTTCCTCTCGCTTTCTCTTTCTCTCTCTCTCTCTATCTCTCTCTCTCTCTCTGTCTCTCCCTTTCTCATTCTCTCGTAGATCCGAGAACCGAAGAACCGGACGTGCATTCTCTATATTGGTTGAGAAAAAGTTTGAACACAGAAGTGGTTATTCCGCGTCCACGTGTGCATTGTTTTTCGGGATGCGATTGGCCCGCGCGCGTCCGATGTCCCTTCCGTTCGACTCTATCCAGACCCGTAACCCTCTGTCCGTCGACCGTGCGCCACGCTTCGAGATTCTATTATCGATTTTTCGCTCGCCGCGTTCGTTGTTTTCTCCCCGCCGGCCACCCGATCAGGCTTGCTTCTTTTTATCGTTTAATCCGCGGTTTCCCTCCGCTACCCGTCGCGCTCTTCCGATCGGTTGTTCAACGATTCCGTCTGCGAAGGATGCGAAGGATGGGATTGTGGACCGGGTCAATAACCACTCCTCGTCAAATTTTTCATTAAAGTAATTTTATTTTCTCAAACTTCTCTCCACCTCCCTCTCTGCGCTTCCAATGTACACAAGACTAACGTTTGCCTCTCTTTCTGTCGCGTGCTCGTCGCTCTCGCCTCTAGTCTCTCCTCTCTCGTCGCGCGCTTCCTTCGACCCGACCGGAATAATATTTACAAGACACAGGTGCGCCGTACCGGCAACGGCAAGAGACACAGTAACGACAATAAATAATAATAATAATTAATCTGCGCGTTAAATCGTAATAATTCTCGTGACGATAATCTCTCGGGCGTCTACACAAAATCCTTCGGGAACTGAAGTCCGGCAACGTTACCGTTTTCACTCGGGTGCACAGCTACTCTCTGACTTTGTTTAATACTTTTTTTCTTTTATATTAATATAGATATACGATTCTCCCTCTCTCTCTCTCTCTTTCTCTCATTCTCACCTTCTCTCTCTCTCTCTCTCTTTCTTTCTCTCGCTTTGCCATTTTCTCTCTCTCTTTTGCTCTGTTAATTTTTCTCTCTTTCTCTCTCTCTCTTTCTCTCCCTTTCTCTCTCGCTGTCTTGCATCCTGGTCTCACTCTACGTATATTATTTACAATCTGTTGCGAGTCTATTCTATTTACAACCATGGAGTGCATCTAACTCTCGCCGTGCTCGCACAACCGAAAGTAATAAGGCCCCGCTCGCCCTCGTCCTCCCGTCCACCCCCGATTTCGCGATCCGGCCACTCTATCCACCGTCCGTCCGAATCGCTCGTGAACGCGCGAGATTGTGCAAGCACGGCCGCGTAACAAAATAAATACTGACTAGTCCGCGCTAGTGTCTTCGGCTGCGTCGCCGATCGCGAACAAAAAAGAATAAAGAAAAACTGAACAGGAACGAGCAAGGGTGATAAGTATGAAAAAAAAATAAAGAACACTGGAAAAGAACGGTAAGTAAAATCTGACTTCGGACCAACGAGAGCGTACGCGATCGTCGGAGACCGTATCTGGTTTACGGTCGTGGAATGCAACGTAAAGATTACCATATCCCGCGTACTTGCATGTGTGTGCGTGCGTGTATGCTCGGTGAAATCGAACCCCGAGGACGACACCGCGTAGGAAGAATGAACACAGAGCCGAGGGACCGGCGGCTCCGTTTTGCTCGCCGACTAACCGGGAAAGACACTAGACTCTCTACCCTACGACCATATACGACGGAACGTAGCCTACGACGACGAAACGTTTACAGCGAAACGCGAAGGGGGCCACACGCCGAGGGCCGTCGGCTCGAACGGCCGCGGAACGATCGTGGCCGCGACGATATCACGGGATATGCGATAGAACCGTCTCTGTACCGGGTCCTGGCTGCCGGACACTCCCGGCGCCGGCCAGGACCGGCGGTGATCCGAGACAGGGGCCAGTCTCTATAAGAATATATCGGCGGCGAGTGGCGTGTGTCACGTATTCCGCGCGTTCAGATACACGTCCTCCGGCTTGCTGAGGAGGCTGTGTATCTGCTGCATCGTGCAGAGCGGACACACCTCCTCCTCGGTGCCCTCGGCCACGATCCTCCTAGCCGTGCCCGGCGCTTTCCTGTAGCCGGGGTCCACGATGTACGAGTAACCGTCCGAGTCGACCGAGCCCAACCTGACGAAGCACGAGCGGAACTGCCTGAGCGACGCGACTCTCGCGGCCGTGATCTCCGGTTGACGGTTGCTCGGGTCGTACCTCGTGGACTCGAGATCCGTGTCCTTAAAGTCGATGTACGAGTAGCCCTCGGAATCGACCGAGGGTCGCCTGCCGCCGTTCGAAGGCAACTCGTCCCGCGACAAGACCCTCTGCACGGGCTGCTGACCGGGGAAAGGGGCGTTCACGGAACAATTCTGAGACCTGTTCGAGGCCGCCTGGACTCGGGGTCGATGGGTCGGGGTGATCGGGAGTCGAGAGTCTATCGGCTGGCCGGAAACGCAGCTGTCCCCCAGATATTTGGTCTCGCTGGCCAGGGCGACGTCCACGTCCGGACAGCTCGGTATACAAGGAACGGCCGATGGCGACGGAGTCGGGGTCAGGGCAGGGGTTGGCGGCAAGGGTTGTTGACTCGTGATCAACGCGTTCTGACTGGCCAACAGCAAGTGACTGTTCCGTAGAACGTTAC
This sequence comes from Nomia melanderi, assembly GCF_051020985.1. Taxonomy (NCBI): domain Eukaryota; kingdom Metazoa; phylum Arthropoda; class Insecta; order Hymenoptera; family Halictidae; genus Nomia; species Nomia melanderi. Next base: position 15,566,193 of record NC_135006.1, on the reverse strand, counting down.
CGCCGTTCCGCAGCAGCAGCGGGCTGGTCACGGCGTTGCATCGGGACGGCGTGTGGGTGGTTATCGAGAGCGGGACACCCTGGGACTTGGCGAGCAGGGCACGCGGCGTTCGATAACCGCCCAAGACCGCCCTGGAGGGCTTGTCCTGGACGCGCAGTATCGCCCTCGGGTCCCGGTAGTCGAGATAGTCGAGATGATGAGGCGCGGGGGCTCGCACACGCTGCGGCTGCTGCTGCGGCTGTCTGTCCCGTAGGCTGTGTCGCTGATCGGGATTTCGTACCTCGATCGTCGGCGCCTGGCCAGGGTGATGGCTCGGCAGATGATTGTGCAGCTGCGAGTGCGTCACCGCTTCCGGCAGGTCCTCGTAAAGCACCGCGCCGCCCGCGCTCCCGGTGCCCGTGTGCGATTGTCCGTCGGCCAGCACCCGACCACGGCCGCCGGCGGCCGCCGCCGCCGCAGCCGCCGCGGCGCCGGCTGCGCTCTTGCACGGTAACAGGTTCTGTACTTTCCTTTTGTGCCTGCAACAGAAAATCACCGGAGATCCTGTTAAACAACCGATCGCAATGAAGCGGCGAGCATCGCCGGATGCGAGCTTCTCGCTGGGAGAATCGGGTCGACGCGAACCTCTGAAACTGTGCCGAACAAACAGAAAGAAATTGGAACGCGTGGTCGCGCGCCGCGATTTCGCCCCGGTCTCGTTCCCAGGGACCAGCGACGGTTCAACTTCGGGAAGCTGTGTTGATATTCGACATTGCGTCGCGTTTCGACTTCCAACTATCCCCGTTCTCGACTCCCTTTGCTCTCTCTCTCTCTCTCTCTCTCTCTCTCTCTCTCTCTCACTCTCCGCGTCTCCCTCTTTCCCGCCCGTTCCACTGGCCGGCGTCGGCACACCAGATTAGTTCGGAGCTCGCTGCAATTGTTTGTTCAGACAGGCTCCGCTGGTAGCTGCGCCCGGGGTGGGAGCTTTTCTCAATGTAAACTTTAATGAATCGAGACCCGCCTTTGCCTGTCGTTTCGGCGCCGCCGGTTCTACCGCTCATATTTATTCGCACTTTTCTCGCTGACGCGAGTCTGCTCCGAGAATTCCCCGTAACGAAACTCGGATCGCGAGCGTACAACGAAGCAACACGAATTCGTCGATCTGCATCGGTGCCTGATGTCCTACCACCGGAAAGGCAGCGTGCCGAGCGACCGCGCGACGTCTCGCCGATGATAAAACGTCTCGGGCGAATGATAAAGAACCCTTCGGCGACGCGATAATTCAACGGAAGCATCGTGATGGGGGACGCTGGGGGGGAGCAAATTTTCCGAGCCAGTAAAAAGACAAGGCTGCAGGAATTTCTCGTTAAGAGTACCGCTATTACAATGGGAACAGGTAGATATCCTGGTTTCATCCGCGTGCGCACGGAAAGTTCCCGGCGGAAGGTAGAGGAACGAATGGCAGAGCCACGATTCGCGGTGCGCCGTCAATCTCGCCTTCCATCTTTCGAGGTGTATCCGTAACACGAACGGAGAATCGTGGCTCTCTGTCGCACCATTCCTCTCCCATCGACGACGAACCGCACGAACGAACCAACTCGACGTTTCCGTCGGTGCGGCGCCACCGCCGCGCAGTGAAGTAGTTTACCCTTCAAGTTTTAATTATCTAATTAACTCCGTCAGTTCGATAATATTTGCCTGTGTAATTAAACCGCCGACTAAGGTTAACAACTTGCGGCGCACTACCAATAGTAGGTCGTCGAGGTGAATAGCTCAAGGGAACAAGCGAGTCGTGGCATCGGTCGGGTGCGGGGCACGAGAACGGGCCATGGATACGCATCGCCGATCGAACTAATTGCTGCGATCGGCGACGACCTCCACCACGATGCTCCGCGACAAATCGGAACTTATCCGGTGGCGTTGCTCCCGTCGAGTTTCGTAAGGCTTCCGTTTGAAACAGTGAACGTTCGAATGTAATCGAACGCTAAGATGACGGAGAAACGACATTAATTCGAGAGACGGTCGGGGATCTCTAAAAGACGACGCGAAGCTCGAGCGAACAGCCGGTTGGATCGCGAAACTGGAGACGGAGGTTGAAACGAGGGACCCGGAAGTACGACCTTTGGGTTCCACGGAACTGGCCGGCGACCCGGTTGCCCCCCGCGGAGCCGTTCACGGCTCGGCGTTCCAGGATTTCACGGTCCACGGTCCGACGGGGCTGGGACCACCGCGGCAGATTGACGCCGAGCCGACCCCGGGGCAGAGAGGCGAACCTAAACTAGCCATCCGCATCTTCTACCGGCAAGATTTCAATTTGCCTAATGCCGTCGACTGACAGCCACGGCACGGCCACACTTAGCGGTACTCTTAACGCGCGACGCGCGCCGAACACGGTCCACGGACTCTCCTCTCCTCCGGCTGAAACACGGGCTCGTGTGCTCGTCGGGTTCGCCATCCGGAGAGTGCAGCGTACCGGATGCGCGCGTGGCGCAAGCCGGTTCTCAGTCCGAGCCTCTTCCTTCCTTCGTCCCGCGTCAAGCCGCCGGATTTCACTTTTGCGTTTGATTTATCGCGACAATGGGAAAGAATATCGCTTGTCTCCTTTGTTTTCGTTCGCCCGTTGCGTTCAATTCTCCGGGTGCATCGTCTCGTATAAATCCTCGAGATTTATCCCCGTTTTCCGGCGACGCAAAACAATCGTCAACGGCATCGCGCGCGGTCGCCGCGCGTAACCGGCAGCAGTTCAAAGGGACGCGCAAACGAACAGTACGCGCGTAGCGGCCCGTCACGGGACCGGACCTCGTAAAAGCGCGTCTGTCGCATGAGAAACACTGGCGGGCTGAATGCACCTGGAACAGGCGAGTCGTGTTCGTGATCGCGCACCCGTGCTGAACACGGTATCGCGAGCTTGCGGTCGTATAACGGACCATAAAGCGCTTTGTGGACCGGCGACCCTTCGAGCACGCCGGCACACGCGTTCGACGAAGGGCTTCTCCGACCCCTTGCCCGTGGCACCGACTCGGCGAGCCGAGGTTCGTTGTTTTTCATGGCCTCCGTCGGGAAACCACCGAGTACGAGAAACAGAGGTCCGTTTCCGAGCCGATAAGTCAATAAATCCCGAGGATTAACGAACAGAAAGTTGTGGTCCCGTCATTGTTCGCCGACCCTGTCTCTCACCCTACCGGCGCGGACGGATCATCCCCCGGAAACGATTCGATCGTCTCGGGACTCGCGAACTCGTGGGATTCACCGGAGTTGGATTAGCTCCAGATTCTACTGGTCGCATTCAAGGACCCACGCAATCCACGGCGTCCGTTATGGTATGCGATCCGCTGATGGAAATTCACGATGGCGTAGCAATTAGTAGTCGGGATTGAATATCAGGACGTCGGGCTATACAAGACGGGCCAAGTTCCCGACGGATCTCGCCCGACCGAGCTTTCGGAAGCGTCGAAAACCCGCACGGGATTGCTCGTGATGGATTTCGACCAGCCATTGCCCACTGCGTAACAGCCTCCGCGGAAACAGATGGAAACTTCCGACTGCTTCTAATCAAACCCACCCGCCGACCATCTAGACACCCGCCCGCCGGCGTGGCTTTCGTACTCCTTTCGTCCCATACTCTCTAATCGATATCGTAATAGTTTTTCGTGGACCTTCGACGCTCACCCCTTTTGCTATCGTTTCGTCGGTTAAGTTTCAATAAATTTCGTCTGGCAGTTCTTCCCAATTTACCTTCACCGGAGGTGAAAACGATTGCAGCCAACTGTGCGATTCACCGCAACCTTTCGGATGACTCGTCAGATTCCGAAGAAAAGAGACGTTTTCTCGTGGATACGTGTCGGCTGTATCGATACGGGGAACATATTAACAACGTTGCTACGTTATTAGTACGATTTCGCCGTACATTGTGCAACGGGGATGACTGATCCTCTCGCGAGCTGTTCCTTCGGAAAGCAACTTGTCGGCAGCGAGGCAAGGCGAAACGAGACGGGGCAGATTCGCTGTTGCTAAGCGCTGAATAGGTCATTTAAGCGGAGCTTTTAACTCGAGCTAATTAACCACCCTTTCTATCCGGTAGCGGCGCGTACAGCTACCCCTAGGTCTTTTGCTCGGTTCGCATTCACGGAGCGAATGTTCGCCGCGTGCGTCCCCTTGACGCGTGACCGTCACCCCGTGAGCCGCGGCGCCTCAGTCACCTGCAGACTAGCCCGCGAATCGTCGCGGCACAAGTTCAAAGAGATCCCGAGAAAAGTGTGTTGAAGACCAACGCCGAGATTTATAGGTTCTAGGTCTAGCGTCGATTTCTGGGACGTCGAGTGCATCGTTCAACCCCGGCGCGCCCCTCTCCCGCGCTGAAACTCCCTCTCCCTCGAGAGCGTAAAAGGGAAGAAGAGATCGAGGAGCGTTCTCGACGGTGACCCACATCGGTTTAAAACGCTTCGAAATGGCCGCGTCGCGTTCAGGAATCGCATCAACGGTATTTCACCGGCGGCACGGGCAACTTCGCGTACGCGGAACCCGACACCGGAAGCACGAACCGGTTAAAGCCGCCCCTCCGTCCCGGTTATATACCGCCCGCGCGCCCCGACAAGCGCATCGGATTTTGAAGTTTACTTGCCGCCGGAGTTTCTGGTAAGCTTCTCGAAACTACAAATTTTGCATATCAATGCGCGTGGGTACACCCAGCCTGTCGACTCGATAAACGACTTTCCACCCCTTGCCGCCCTTTCCTTGCCCACCGCCGTTCTCCCACGCTTCCGTTACCCGTTACCCGTTGGGATCGCGCTATTCTATCAGCCTGGTCGGTAATATCGTCGCATCTCCATCCTTGTATCCGCGGCTACGCGTCCCGGCCCTCCCAACGAGTCGCGTATTTGTTCGAATCGGGCTCGACAGGAAAGACGTAATTTCCTTAGAGGAAGAATCGCACCGGAAAGATCCAGCGCCGGAGCGTTCGCGATTCTTTACGTTATCAATCCCACGATATCCTACAGCGTCCCGTACGATCAAGGTTTCCGGTGTCCACGGGGAACACGGATCCCGGTCATTTATCACGTAGAAAGAGAGAGAGAGAGAGAGAGCGGTTACGTGTGCCCCGCCCATCCGCCGTCGAGCAAAACCAAATTCATCCCCCATGTCCAGGTCATACAAGCAGGGATATTGTTTCGCCGTTATCGGGGCGGCCGTAGATGGGTACACGCTTATCAGGAAGTGTTAGCACGGTGGAAGCATTATTCCTATCCGGTCAAGTGGCCTCCCGCCTCTCGCGCGAGCTCGGTTATCGGTGACAAACTGATCCGGGCCTTCCTCCGCTTCGCTCTCGTTTCGCCCGCACTGCCCGTGCAGGCTCGACCCCGCGTAGATACAGGATATACTCGTGCAACGACCCGACACTGACAGAATCAAGCTGCCGACGTTTTCTTTCGCGAGCCTCGGCGAACGTTAAGGAATTGAGCGTCGCCGGGAAATCGGAAGTTACCCCGCGGAACACGCGGAGGGAGGGTTCGAGGAATGTATTCTAATTAAAGGTCGCGAAATATTTGCCTGCGAAGGGTCGCGAATTTCCGAAACAATTCGCGCAAGTTCCAACGAAGGGGCGGTACGCGACGCTGCTTAATATTTAACGGCTTAACGCGGCGACAGGGAAACCTCTGGCCGCCGATACTTGGAGGGTCGGGGGCACCGATGAAAGTCTGAAGGGAGGAAAGTAATCTCGACCCCGCGCGTGTTTGTACGTGTGCACGCGCGTAGGTGTGCCCACGTGCCGCAACGGCACCGCTTGATTGAAACACCGCGGATATTTAAATTGCGAAACTTTGCGAATAAATTTCCTCGTGGACTCGCTTTTCTCCGTGGGCCCGCAGCTTGCCCTCCTTTTTTTCGGATTTACCTAATGAGCTGGCGGCCGCTCGAACAAACACGCCCCCCCCACGCGCGTTCCGCGGCAGGCTGAAAAACGCGGATCGTTCTTTCATCGGTTCCGCGGCCGCGCCGCCGGGAAGGCGGTCGATAGGCGACCGCCGCTCAGCGATTTCAATTTCGCACGGCGACGATGGCCACCGTCGTGATCGGGATATTAATCTCCCGGCGGAGATAAGAGCGAATAATCGGAGGACGGAGCTGCGGCGGCGGGTGAGAGAGGCGAGTTTATTCGACCGACCGAAATTAGTGCGCCGACCCCGGTTCTCGTTCCCGGCTCGGATATCCGCGACCGGTTCCTTGTCCCCCGGGCTAATCTGTTTTATCGGCGATTCAATCAGCGGGGGAACACCTAATCTCTGACTGGCGCGAGCAAGAAACCTAGTCGCCTGTGACTAATCCGATACCGGCCGGATCCGTGGCCGCCTGGGCTCGAGGACCGTCGAAGACGCGACACTCTGCGGACAAGTCGGCGGACGAATCGCGGCGGAGTTTCGGGACTGGAGTAGGACGACGGGGGGGGGGGGGGGGGACGGGCGGCGAGAGAGCTCGTGGTTCGTAAGTGAAACGGAGCTTGATTAACCAGCCGTCGTCCGACTGAGTCCTCGCCTCTAGTGAACTTCGAAACACGATGAAAGCGAGCAACGTAACGACCTCAAAGGTGGCTGGATTCGCGTTGAAGATGTGTGCAGTCACGTCGGGGCGTGATCTCGCGGAGTTGGTACAATGTCGCTCGAGTGGCCGCCACTCGGAGACAACGGGCCGCGTTACCGGAAGATGGACGCGTACACCGAGCCGCGCAGCCTTTGACGGGGGACGTTAACGACGTTCGGAGTGACTTTGAACTTCATCGGGCAGCCGTTACTTCGTCAGGCTGGATCGAGGGTCGTCTTGCATTTTCCTTCTGACAAATCGTCCGCGGAAGAAAGTGTTTTTACCTTGATCGATACAAACGACTCGACGCTGACGGTATGAAAAAGTAACGTTACATCAATAGTGCAGCGGAAGCTAAACGTCTCAGACGGAACGGTGTTCGAAAGAGAACTTATTCATCCTGTCTCGTGTGTGTAAACGTTCGTTTGATCGCGTCCCCCGCTATCGTCCTCGTAATTTCGTTCAGCCGGCAACGATATAGATAACGATCGCTAGACGACTCGGATCGGATCGTCCGGCTTATTCTCACCGGCGAGAGACGCGAGCGTTCCCCGCGGTCGGAGGATAATCGAAGAGCGCGGAGCAAGAGGTCACTGTTTGTCGCGGCTAAAAGCATCGCCAATATTATGTGGACGCGGTATCGGATGTCGTTGCGTCTGGCTTGTGTGTCGTGCGGTGTCCGATTACCGTTTACGTCCCGAAGGAGCATCATCCTCCGATTTCGAAGGATAACGCGGCTCTCGCGTTGCCGGGAACGGAGATTACGGTCGGATGAGTGGACCGTTTCCTTTTTGGCTTTCCCTGCCGCCCACCAGAACCGCTGCTCTCGTCGCCGACGTCTCGTCGATCCGCGCGTCCCGTTCCACGGGAGAGATCCCGGTCGCAAATAGGAGGATTTCGCTGGAATAGCTGCAATTTCAAGGGCAGGTTCCGCGACAGGGCCGCCCGTAGGGGTGGACGGAAATAACGATCGTTCCCAGTTTCCCCGATCGCGTCGGATTTTTCTCCGATCGTCCCGTAACTTTCGGGACACGCGAATTTATTCGACGCGACGGGAGAATTAGCGGAAATTCAGACATCGCCGCGCGTCGAGCGCTCGTCGAACGTCCGTCGATTTTTATCCGGAGGACCTCCCGTCGGATTCGCTCCGGGGAACGATTCAATCTACGCGTCTGCGCGAATATGGGTCAAGGGTCGACCGGTTGGCTGGCTGGAAGGGAATTCGCATTTCAGGAGCATCACGTTGACGTCCCGGCAGACTTTAATAGCATCTGCAGCGTACATTCGGCGGCCTGTCACTCGTCAGGCTCGAGCCTCGAATTCGATTTGCACGGCTCTCGATCTCTCTCTTTCTCTCTCTCTCCCTCCCACTGTCTCCCACTCTCCGTCTGTTTTCCTCTCTTCTCCTGGCCATCCGGGGCCGCCGTTCGCGGTCCTTCCCCACCCGCTTCGCGTCCCCGCTGAATATTCAGAAGGCGTTCGTTCGATGGATGGCTTAGCGAGCCGATAAAAGCGGGCACGGGGAAAAATCGGGCGGGTTCGGAGCGCGAAGAAAGCGGAGACATCCGTGGGCGAGGGTATTATGCTTGGCAAGATGAGGAAATTTGCTCCCGCCAGTTTTAATATCCGTTTTATTTTATTTCAACCGGCGACGGCTGACCGGACACCTCACCTCCCTCCCTCTCTCTCACTCTACCCGCGCGGTTTCTCTCTATCGACGGGCGAAGCATCGTCGACCGAGAAACGAAGACGGAGACGCGAATCGCGAAAGGGAGGCGCGGGAGATGATCGACCAACCAATTTCCTACGCAAGGATTATTTTCCGCGGCGAGGAAATTTAATTCTCGCACTTTCCGAACTCCCCCGAGCATTCTGCCGCGTCGTAATTCACGAGGATGGTATCGGTCGGGAGCGCGAGCGTTCCTTTTTTATCGGTCTTATCGCTTAATTAGAATTTTTCGTCGCGCGCTGTTCCTCCTCTTTCGTTGCGCCCCTCCGAAGCCCGATCCGACGTGAAAACAGTCGGGAGGGCATCGGGTTGGAAATTCACGGAGCGGAGATAGCGCGGGCAGCCTTTGCTCTTTATCCGGCGTGCAAATTCATTAAACGAATTCAACTAATAGACGTCGCGAAGGACCGGCCGGCCTGTTCTCCGGCGACGTACTTTCGCCCGTATTCCTCGGGATCGCGAAATAGACCGTCGCGACAGGAGGTGTTAGGCTCGCACCTCAAGCGGCAGCTAAATCACCGTTAAACGATCCACCCGCGCACCCCTCGTCACTCGTTCACCCTTAACTCCGGCTGACGTTCTAAATGACGATCTCCTTTGGAACGGGGTCAGGTACGCTGTCAGGCTTCTCATTATTGCTACGCGAGGGAATAATTAAGCGAGGAAGAGATTAAGAGGTTCGCGAGCATCAGCCATCAGCCGCGGGTGCGCGGCTCTTAAACCCCGACCGACGAGTTTTTACCTTTGCGCCTTTCCTCGAGGATCGCGAAACAGGTCTTTCGAGACGCCTCGGCTTAGAGGACTCTCGTATTATCTCGGGCGGACGTTTACACTTCGGGGAATCGGCGGGTTCTCGCTCCGAGTCGAGAGAACGGTGTTCGTTCTCTTCTTTCATCGAGCGATCGAATCTTCGGGATCCTCCATCTTTTTACCTTGGAGAGGCTGCGAGGGACCCGTGAAAGACAACGAACGGTGCATTAACGAGAACCAGGCGAGTCTTCTCGAGAGGGTTCAACCGAGTCTGAATTCGATTTTCCTTCCTATCTCGCCTCGGCTCCGCGAGTAGTTAGCATAATTCTGTTTATGAAACTCCGCGAACTCTCCGCCGCCGCCGCCGACGCCGACGTTGCGTTCACCGTTTTTTTTTCCCTTCGCCCGCTTATTCTCTTCGTTTCATCATTCCCGCTGGTTTCCACTCTTTTTTCTCTCTTGGGATAACGCGCCAGCGAGCGAGCAGGCTGTGCGCCGCAGCTTCGCCGGGGAAACTCTCGTTGCTCGTCGCGCGCGTAGTTCGTCCTCCACAAAAGACGAGGGGCAACGGTTTTAATGGTCGGTTCGATGCGCGAACAACGCGACCGACACCGACTATTCCCATTCCGCAATCACCGGCAATGAGCTGTAATTATCGGTGTAATCGAATTCTATTCGGAGCCGGCCTCGGGCATTAATTCAACCGGTAACTCGCCAAAGAACTACTCCCGTCAAATTTCCATTTGTCGCGTTGCTGCGGTGGCTGCAAATACGCGCGCGACTAATGGAAATTTACGAAGGCTTTTGGCTGCTGTAATTACTGCTAACCGACCGTCCCTCGCGCCGACTCCGATCGAATCAACCCGACGTTTTGTTAAAGATATCCGGCCGCGTGCGGATATTCCGATCGCGACAACCTGAGACTATCTTTTCCACCTTACACTCCCGTATCGTCCCAAACACTCTCGAAGCGCGAAAGAGCTCCGTTTTATCCGTTCGATCGAAGTTCAAAGAAGATCCCCTACCACTCGAACTCCAATCAGTGCGTCGCGTGTCCAGAATCAGTGCGGTGCATCAAAGCGATACGACGATCCACGCGAGTCGCCGCGCTAACCGCGAACCAAGTCTAAGACCATTCCAGCGGGATTCCTAGCGAACCGTTGCGCCGATCATGTCGCCGGTCCAATATCCTCGGTCTCGTTCTCGTCGGCGGACAGCGTGCAGGAGTCGATAACCGGAGGAATTCGGGTTCGCCGGAAGACGGGCCGGTCGCGATGCGCCGACAGACGTTCGGCGACGACCATGAATCCGGCCGGAGCCGCAGAGAACAGAGGCCGAAATTGCCGACGATACGCCAATAATTCGCGAAATGCAATTGCGCGGCTGAGAAGCAGCCGATATGCAGCCGGTCGGCTCCTCGTCCGCAGCGTCGACTCTGCGGGCAGATCCAAGCGCTGTTCATCTCTCGGCCGCATTATTCCGTCCAGTGCGGTTCGCATGCCCGGCATAACGTAACTGGCGTAAGGCCGTTGCCGGTCCTCGCGTGCACCGACTAATCGGGGCCGCCGCCGGCTTATATTAACGCGCGAGAATCCTCCTCGACGCGTATTAACCGGCTACACGGTGCCGGGCATGCACTTCGCTCGGATATGCATACGAACGGATAGCATCGTGTCGCAGGTGCAACGATGCCCTCGCTGCAGTTCACCTCGCGAGCGACCGGCATACACCGACGATCGCGACCGTCGGCTCCGCGTATGAATATGGATCAGCCGGCAGGCTGATCGAGGCGGACGAATCCGAGCGGTTGTATCTTCGGGAGCGTTGCTCGTGTTCGCACCCAACGCGAAGAGCAACGCGCTGGTACACGGTGTTAATTAATTCGCGCGGCGTAACTGAGATACGAGATCACGCGAATGGAATCGTTTTACCCGCCGGCGCCACCGATTCCATTCCCTTTTGTCGAGCACCCGCCGGGATTTCAACGGACGATAATGCACGGCGATCCGCGAACGCCGGGAAAACTTCACTTTCGGATTACCAACGGAAACATGAACCCATTTCGGTGGGATCGGCGTAACAGGGATATCCGTTGCTCGTTGCGAAACGCCGTGACACCGTCCCGTTCCTTCCATAATTCTCGCGAGCCGGCTGGGAACATCGTTCCCGGTTGTTTTTCCTTCTTCCGCCTCTTTTTTCCTGTTATTCCGATGCTCGGATCCGCGAATCTGGGTCGCGAGGCAACTTTCTCGGGCGAACAGTGCCTCCCCTCGGTCTGCCTTCCCTCTCGCGGCTCCGGCTCTCGACGTTTTTCCCCGAGTTGTGTCTCCCGCGCGCGCACGGACGTCCACAATTTTCTTTCCCAATTACCAGCCGTGAAAGCCGGGCACAAAGAGCCTAGAGCGCGGGTGAACGACCGTCGGCGACGCGCGAATCCGCCGGGTACGACGCCAATGAAAACGTAACGAGACGCGCGCCGCGGTTGAACCAGACCGCGTCCGAGAGCGCCGCGGCGATCGCAGGTGCGCGGGACAAAGGAGGAGATCGCCGAGTTACCGGCTGAACGGAAGTTCGCTTCGAGGTTGAGCGGACGTCGAGAGGTTGTTCGATCTTCGAAGGATTCGCTCGATTATCGCTCGTCGTTGCGTGAATTTCGAAAACGCACTCGAAGTTTCTCTACCGAACGAGAGCCAACGAACGAGAAAGAATGTCGCGAGTGTCGTCTCGACAGCAACGAACGCTGTACAGCCGAGTACAACGCGGAGAGGACAATCCCGCGGTGCCCCTCGAAGACCAGACGCGAAATCGAAAGATAAAGGTTCGGCGATGCGTGCAGAGGGTTGCAACCGGCAAGGGTTGCCTCTGTAGCATTCAGCGGAGATGCATGCGAGGAGACAATGACGATGACGTAATTATAGGCAGTTACGGTAATATTCCCGGCTGCGAAGCTGCAATGGAATGGGATTAGAATGACGGTGGAGATTGGGGCGCTCCGGCGCATCAGGGGTTCTCGGCTGCGCCCTCGATCCTCTTCGATTCGCCGGATACTTTTCGTCGCACACGGTGACATCCCGAAGCCTTCGCGAGGGAACTGGTCGCGAGAGAGAGCGTCGTACGACGGGCAATTCGAATTACAGTTCGTTCCGCTGGTTTCGAAAGGCGACGGTCGAGCGGAAACACAGTTCCGCGTGGCTGAGAACCGCTGGCCGTTCCCGCGGCTCGCATTCACGGATATATCACAGCGAGAACGGAATTATGTCTACGCGCGGAACCACCGTGGAGGAGCATCCGAGTGGTAGGACAGGGCTACAGTTACAGAGGGAGCCGGGAATGGCACGGTGCACCGAGGCTCGAGCAGCTGGTATAAGGTGCGTCATTCCGGGAACAGGATCCGGTGCCGTGGTGCACCGTCATAGGTGGCCCGCAAAACCAGCTTTGCGCGAATTAGGCCGACACTGTTGTAATTGAATCGAACCGCACCACTTCCACCGGGCTGCTCCGGGCTGTCCCCTTGATTCACGGGAAACTGTCGGAGTCCGTCCCGGAGTGGACAGTCTGATTCTCCGGATGCCATCCGGCCCGACGCGAACTTGCGAATTCAACGGTCCTGTTCTCGTAACGCGATTCCGCTCCGACGATGAATCAATGAGCCGCGTCCTCGGCGAAACAGTCGCGGAACGGTGGTACCGGAGGCCTCGGGATCATCGATCTAGGGTCAGGACACTGCGACGAGGAGCAGAATCCTAGGCCCATTGAAGAAACCTCGAAAAGGAGTCTTCCCGAGGCGACGCGACCGATTATATTCGGAGCAGCTAGAGACTGACAAGCCATTCAAGGATCGCAACTTTCCACGTCAGCCGTCTGAATCGGCGTCAGCCCCACCCGGGCGCTGAGAAATCTGGCGGGTGTCTCCGGCGTCTGGGGACGGTGCCCGTCGGAGCGGAGCTCGATCCTGGAGAGCGACACTCTCGCCGTGTTGAATGCTGCCTCTCCTGACGGCCTGTCATCACCAATTATAACCCATTCAGGACTGCCACGGGTTAAATTACCCATAGACTACCGTTTCCCCTCTCGGTATCTGCTGCTACGTATACAGAAACAACGAGCATGATTCACTGCTCCGTGTTGTACCCCTTCCTCCCATCGGCGACGGTCCAGGTCACCCATGGCTCCCACCTTCGCTGGCTCCCTAAACGCGAGCCGGCGGGAGAGGAGAGGACCCCGTCCCGAAATTATTCCCGTGATGGACGCGCGAGGTGCAACTGCACGTATGCGCTTCCGGTGCGATTGTCCGCGGTGTCTAATGGCCCCGGAGAACGGGACACAATGGGCCCTTGATTACGGCTAGGACAGGAGGGGACGGCGTTCCGAACCGAACGGCACGTAAGTGAAAAAGCCCCGAGAGTCCCGTCGGGATCGGGGCGAGCGGAGGCTGGGTACGCGCGACGTGGACGGCGGACGGTGTGTTTGAAGTGTGATCGAAACCGGACAAGAACTAATTCCCGGGTAAATACGAGAAGAAAAAAAAGAACGGCCGAGTGCTTTCGGCGCGACGAGAGCAAGTTTTTTGTCCTCCCTTAATTACCATTCGTCCTTACGGTCCGACGTTTCGGCTAGACGGGTCGGGGATCTCGGTTCGTTCGAGAACGCCTCTCGTGCAAGAGGATCCTCGCGGAGCCACCCTTGTGCGAGTGAATCGGGCCTGTTTCCTCGCTCGACTCTTCTTAACTCGAGCTCTATTTCGGATTTTAATTTCGCGGCGCCGTCGTCCGACGTTCCGATACTCCGGCTCGAGTGCGAGGCTGTTTTCACGAACGTCGTCGCGACGACGGCCGTCCGGTCGCTAATTACCGGCGAAAACTGTCGCGATCCAGGCGGCAGTTACATGGGTAATGCCCACGCAGTCGCGACAGATTTAATTCCCGTTGTTCGGGATCCTGTAACAGCATCTTCAGCGATGCTCTCCCTTCTCTCTCGCCTGCTGTGCACCTGTTTCTTACACCGGCTGCGCTCTCCGGTAATATCCGTAAGTGCATCCCGCGATTTTCTTGCACGTGCACTTCCTACCAATGTCTCCGCGGAGAAGCGGGCCACGCAGAATGTCTCTCTGTCTCTCTCTCTCTCTGTCTCTCTCTCTGCTCCTGTTTCTCCGATAGAAGCGAGAGGGAAAGGGAAATGGCAGGCAGAAACGACGGTACATTTCCGAGACACCCGGGACGCAGCGTTAACAAGCAATGACTGCAACGACGCCATCGTCGACGACCAAGACGACCGCGTCGACGACCAAGACGAGTGCGCGCACCGACCGAGTACACCGACTCGAGCCAGACGTCGGCCACTCTACATAATTGCTAGCTATTGTACGGTGTGTGTGCCCGTTTCCCCCGCACCCCCCGTCGACCTTTACCCCGCCACTCGTTCCACAGCTCCGGGGATTCCCCGAGGCGAATAGATTTTTTTTCCACAGCTCGAGACACCCCCGACACTGTGTCCTGGTAACCGGAGTCCTTCGAGGAACTGTTCCGAACAGATGATCGCCGCAGCGATACCCGGTGTAAAAAGGATTCGCGCGACGCTGCCTTTCGTCTATCAACGTTTCCCCGAGTAACGCAACCTGCCCCGTATTTCCTGTTCACTGGATTCGTCTCGAATAGACGTTCAACTTCTCAGAGGAGAATACACTTGAAACGAAAAGAATTGGAAGATAACGCGTATCGAATATTTCCGTCGTCGGTCGTTGATGTTTCTTGATGTTTCTTGATCTTTCCACTGCGAATGGGTAATTCAATTCCTCGCTGGGAAATATGTACGCAAGCAAACAGACACTAGGCGAACCGAATAGAACAGTTAGAACGCCGCGAACATTCTCGCCCAAAGTTCCCCGGGCGGAACAGCAGTTCCACGCGCGCCGACCAGACGCACGAGTAATCAGGTTTGAAAAGTAAGCTCAACTAGATCAGCCTAGCGACGCGAACCTCGAGCGTGGCCGGTGTCGGCGAAAGACTCGACGCGTCTCGTTATCCGGCTCGCTTCAATCTCACGAAAGAAATTCTCGCGAAATGGTCAATGAATCCACTCGCGGAATGGATTCGGTAACCGCTTGTTTGCCGTGCAAAACAACGGGAGTTTGTCAACCATCGGGTGCAATCCGAAACTGTGACGACGCCGCGGTGGGCGGCGGATCGGCGCGAGGACGCAAGAAAACGGGTGGGAAGAGTGTCCGGTCGAAGGGAAGAGGGAAATGCTCATGCAATGCAGATCGTTAAAGCATCCCCGGTTGCGCCGGTGACCCGAATGTGGCTCGCGGAGACAAAGTGCGGGCCAGAAAGATGGAGGGCGATACAAAAGCGAGAAAGGAGGAGGGAACGGACCAGCGGAGCCGACGTAGGCGACGAACGTGCCCATTCCCTCCTCCGAGAGGCAATTCCTTGCTTCCCGTTTACATCGTCCAGAATCTGTGCCGCTGCAAGCGGAATGTAAGCAATGCTATCCAACGTACAACCGGAAAATATCGTCGAACCAAGCGTTTCCGAGCGTCTTTTCCAATTTTTTGCCGGCGCGCTGTTTCGTTGCGTTTCTTCGCTATTCCTGGGAACATCCCAGTGGCGTTTATCGTTATTGCCTCGCGAACGGCTCCTCTGCCCGGTAAATTCGAAGATTCGAATTAACGGGTGGGTAGAGAAGCAGACGTCTAAAGCTTCTCGGTCCTCCGCGAATGACTCTCGTTGGAATCCCATCCCCGCGTAAGCGTGACCGCGTGGACATCGCTGTGCATAGGTAGCCTTCGTTGGGTTCTCGATCCCCAGCGGAAACGTTCCGAACGGAATTGTGACTCGAACGCGGCAGCTCCGGGCGGAGAAAAGACTTTTGCGAATAGTGCGATCGATATCACGACCGGATCGTGGGTCCGGATCGTAGGTTACCGTGACTCGCGGCGAATCGAACTGACGCGGAAGAATGGGGAAACCGTGGCTCGGTCTAACCGGAGCTTTCTCCGCGTGCTTCCGGTTCGCGCTGGTCGAGATTCGAGAGGCGCCGGGCATCGATCGCGCCTACCGGAGAGACACCGCTGACACGGTGAGGGAGGAGCGCGGACCGCGCGATATTTTCTCGCGGGGAATTCAATTTGGGCCTGTGAGCGAGGCATCGGATCAGCTTTAATGTTCCCCGATATTGAGCCCGACGGTGTTTTCATCCTCACGTTCCCAGACACGCGGGAATTCACGGTTCTCGCGCAGTTCCCCGGCTCGATTCAGCGCGCCGCCGCCGCCGCACTGGGAAAATGGGAGCAACGCGAGGGCCGCCATCGTCTAGACGCGGCGTTCGGCTATTCCGTCGGATAGTTACCACGGAGAGGGGAAAAAACCGACCGATAGCCGAGCTCCAGGTGAAACGGAGGAAAATATAGGTTAGATTAGGCGAAGAGGTATCGCCTGCAGCGGCGCGGCCGCCGACGGTTAAATAAGGGCTGCGGGATCTTTACTCTGCCCCGCCGCCACCCATACTACCCGCTGCCCGGCTCCTTTTGCTGGGAACTGCCGCGTTTCTTTCGTGTTTTAAACCTTGCGGGTCCTTTCAGCAGATAGAGGGAACTGAAAGATTCTTCCAGTCCGCGTCCTTTCACCGTTCCACTGGAACGTTCGACCGTGTAGTCGTAAGTTCAGTCCGCGTTCCGTTCACCTGGTATTCAACGATGACGAATCGGTTATCTCTCGTACGAATCTCGTTTCCCTATTTATTCGCCGAACGACACTGTTCCCCGCGAATTTCCGCCGTAGAGAAGTCAGTCTGCCGCAGCTTCCTCTCTTTAATCCGTGCATCCGTCGTATCGTTCGCCATCCGCATCGCCTGTCGCAAACGTCCTCGTCCCCGCGGAAACCACGACTTTCCGAGGCGAAGAATGTAATTACTCAGCGCGAAGATTAAACCGAGTTACTGCCGCTGCCCGTCCCACCCTGGCCGGCACTTCTATTTAATATCTTGTAAAAGTTCACCGGTACACGGCGCTCCGCAGTCCCACAGCCATAAAGAAGACGGAGCGGTCGCGGTCGTTTAATCGCCACGAGATACGGGACACGGCGGAACAACGAACGGCCGGGGGTGGTGGTTCGAGGTCTGACAAGGCAGGCCGACGGATAGCGCGGCGCGTTACGTCCGCTTACAATTTGTCTCGGTTACAGCCGGCGCGATCCCGCGGAGGAACGCGTCCGTCCCGTTCGCGTGGCCGTATCGAACGCCGGCGTCGAATTATCGCGAATCGACTGGAACACGGGGGAGGTCGCGTCGAGTACGGAAATCGCGGCGCGAAAGGGAGAAGCGGCCGAGTAGACGCGGTTCGGACAGAGCGGAAGAGAAGAGGAGAAGCGGACTGCGAGAGCGGGGCGTGGGGAAGGGGAGCGTGTATCGCGACGACGGAGCGGGGACGAGAGGGCGCGGAGAGATGGGCGAACAGGGCTGCGATTAGCATACAAACTACGCGGGCTCGTGTTGGTTCTCCGCGTTTGCCGGGGACACGAGGCGACGTCGGTTCCGCTCGCGTGTACGTGCCCGTACACGCTCGTACGGGGTGTCCAAGATCGTGATTAAAGGCGGAACGGGCCTCGATCGGGAAACTCGCTGACCAGACGCTTTCACGGTTGAAAAAACAGTCCTCTCTCCGGCTCGAGAGGATAAACGAGACGTTAAAAAGTTCCTCGCGGGACGGCCGAGCGTTGAACGTGCTCGGGGGGAATACCGATGGCATTCCGGGCGTTCCGATATTCTCGTGAAACTTCGATCGCCGATAATTGATGGTTAATCGACACCCGTTACAGCGAGAGACAAGCTTGTTCCCGCGCGTCAAGAGATTAAAGAACGGCGCGTCGGACGAGGAGAGAGGACGTCGCCCACCCACAAAGTCCGAGGCGAACAGCCGGAGGTGCCTGTTGAGACTTGAGACGTGCAGGCTTGCGGCCCGCGATAATGGCGCTGCGGGGCTATTACGATAAACCGAAAAAACCCCGTGGTACAGAAACGCTGTTGTGCAAACAGCCGGGGAGACAGGGGACGGCTTTCGGCCGGGGTTCCCCGTCGGAACGAATTATTCGTCGATCGCGAAATCTTGTCGACGAAAAGGCGGCCCGCCGGCGCATGGGACCCCGGACAGGTTCGCGTTTCACGTGCAGGAATGTTTCTCGCCCGGCGAGATATCGTGCAGGCATTACAGATTCTACGCGGGGAGGGGGAACGTCGAAGAGCCGCGAGACCCGGCGTTCAGATGTTGGCGGGAACGAACGATAATGACCGCCTATTACGATAACCGGGCGAAAAGAGGGCCGCGGACAGGGACGACGCTGTCGCGATCAGTGGATGTTCGAGGGGCTTGCCCAGATGTAAAATACGGGGGCTCTGGCTGGCGGGTCTTGAATGCGGGTCTCTGTGCGATCCAAAATCGTCTTGGCCCGTTGCCGATCGCCCAAGACAGAGTTCATCGATCGGTGGTACCATTGATAGCCGTTGTCTTCCTCGCCGGATCGCTGCAGAAACAAATGCTACCGCCGAATAATCGAAGAATCCCTGGAGGAGTCTGGTATTCCGTCAACAACGACGGCGAGAGTTACGAATAGAAAAGTTTGTTCGGCGTTGGACGCGACGGTGGGAGGCCGCGAGTACCGGCGACTCCGGAATCTTCTTTCCCGCCATTGTATTTCATTCTTTATAGCGACACCGCGGGTAAACCAGCGAGAGACAATGTCCGAATCGGGTGAACGCGGGACCACGTAAATCTTCTAGGCTGCGCGCCGCGTTGGATGCGTATTTCTTCCCGGCGGATCTCTCGCGGATCCACGAGCAACGTGCTTTCGCCGCGGGCACAAAGGCGGGAGAGAAAGACCGCTCGGCGTGGCTACCGTGTCAGTGATTATCGCTCAGGCGGCAGTCGACGCGTAACAACGCCTCGACTGCCGCTCGATTCTTCGAACGCGTATTTTTGGACAAATAGAGAAACCTGTCGAGCGAGCCGATCGCTTCTCAGAAGCTCGTTCAACCGAAACGCGGCGAACGTCAGCGTCGAGCTTGCGCTTCCGTGGGCCGCGTTTTGTACGAGTTCCTCGAACATCGCTGACCCGGGAGAAATAAAGTTCATTAGTATACCTGCGAGAAATTTATAGAGCCGGCGCGTATATATTCTGTAGGCACGGTTGAGAGGATTCCCCGGTGCCACTGTAGATTATCGCGAACGAACGAAACCCGCGATGCCTAGAGCACCGCCGGACACCGCGACAGACCGACTCTGGCTTCCGCAGTGGCCTATGTTCACGGCTAATTTAGCGCCTACTGGAATGACAATGACACCCGTTTCCTGCCCCCGTCCATGATTCTTAAGTCTCCATCGGGACGGCCGAGCCGGCGGGGGATTTCTTATAAAATTTTCACTACGCCGAGATTGCACGAGGAAGACAAGCCGGGGGGCCGAAGTAATCTCGCTAAGCAAACGGTGTCGGGAGTACCGACCCGTGGCCGACGCGAAATCGCCTATTTTTGGCTAATTCGGTGACCGCCAGAATGGCAAACCCGTGTCGTACCGGCAACCGTCCCCGGCCCTATTCGATCGCCCTTTTCTACCCGCTTCGCCGAGGGACCCTCCGCACGGACGACCACTCGAACCCTTGAAATACGGTTACAACCCGAGCGACCCTGAGTCCCGCACACCTTACGATGTCCGGTCGGAATGAAACCTAGTCTTTATTGCCGTCGGGGGTTGACGCGGTCGCCCCGACACGGTCCTGGGAACAGTATCTCGCGACGGTGCGTCAGTCGAGTGCCGCGTTGCACGATTCTATCGCGGAAACTTCGGTATCGAGGATGCTGGTACTCACTTCCAGAAGACGACGGAAACGATCGCCGCCATTAGGAGCAGCACGACCGCGCAGGTGATGATCAAGGCGGTGCTCTGCAGCGACGGGTTCGTGTGGTACGACGCATCGATCATCTGGAAAGAAACAAGGAATTCGTTAGGCCTGGTGAACGATTCGTTCGCCGGTGAACTGTATCCTCGTGGAGTTACGAGGCGCGAGAATATCAGAATGACAGAACGAAACGCAGTCTCGTTTTATTTCTCCAAGCGATTCACGGAAATCGTCGATGGAGAACGTTTCTGCGAACCGTTAATCTGCATCAACTTCCGCAATCTAGTCGTTGCACTTCTAATGGAGGCGTTCAGGACGGATGCTAATAAACGCCCGACGAATACAAATGAATAAACGGTACCGACGGGCAGCGCGCATCGACGCCGTGCCGCGTTGCCGGGATCAATCGACGCGCCGATCACCCGTTATTACCAACTGCTTCAACTGCTTCCGATGGAAGCCGAATTAACTATAACTTTGACCAATATTCCCCGCGCGGCTTAGCAGTTCCATCGCATACAGCACGCTTCCGATACGATTATAACCATGAAAGAGGATCCGGGAACAGGCAGGAAGGAAGATACGCTCGAAATTCACGTCTCGAATCCTGCATCCCCTTCTCGTCGACTCGAATCCGTCGCCAAGGGCTGGTACACGCCGGCAGCCCACGGAAAACGCTCGTCACGCGTTGCGAGGAGAATAGGGAGAGAGAGAGAGAGAGAGAGGAAGAAAGAGAGAAATAGAGACGGAGCAGGGCGTCGGCCGGCGACGTTACGTGGCGCGCCTGCGAAAAGGGAAAGTGATTTTTGTGCGAAGGATCTTCGGGATGGCGAAACTTCCTCCGGCCTCGTCGTCTCCGTCGGTTCGTGCCCATTGTCGTGTGCGCTCCGCGCGGAGATCGATCGACGACGCATTGTGAGCGCGCCGCGGCCAGACTCATTTACCTGGAGCTGCGAGAACCTCCGGGAGGTGCGCGTCTCGAAGGAGAAGGACCGACAACGGCGACGACGCGCTTTTGGGATCGGCGATTTAACGCGTACCGATAAGCCCTCGCTCCCTCTGCGAGCATTATATTCGCTCGACGGGTATTCTGTCGGCTGGCTAGGCGCCAGGAGAACCGTTCGATCAGGAGACGCGACGATCTCGCGGCTACAGCGTGATGCATTCCCGTCGGAGACTCGTTATCCGTCTCGTAGAGAGAGAGAGGGAGGAGGGGGGTGGAAGGTTAGAGCTCCTCCTAACAGTTAAATCGGGCGCATTCTTCCCGGGCGCGTAATTTTGCGTACCGCGACGCCGCGGTTGATAGCCGAGCCCCGGGAATCCCGTGGGGAACGGCGGCCGATTCGATTACATCGATAAGTCGACCGTTCTCCGGCCAGAATGGGGGGATACACGCGAGATGGAATATTGTGGCGCGCGTTGTTTGGCGACGGGCCAAGGGAACCAGCATTTATCAAAGGTTTCGCGGCCGGTTGTGCGCGCGGGAGACTCGATACGATCCCGAGAGCCGCCGGTGCGCGTCCCTGCGGAGGAGAGCGCGAGCGAGTCCCACCGGCGGCGCGGAATCATCCCCCCGTTCCACGCCGCGCACTTAGACGACGCGACTTGTCATCCTCCACCCCCGATCCTCCTCCATCTCGCCGCGGCTCATCGCTCATCATTACGGGGATATTAATGGCGTCAGCTAATGGATTCAGCCCGAGAGCTTAGCGGCACGCCGAGAGAATTCCTTTCTCCCCGGATCCTTCGACCGACTCGCGCCCGCGTTTTTCCCCGCTCGCCGCTGGAATTCGGCAAATAAAGGCGACCGCGATGATGTATGGTCCCTTTGCTCCCGGGAGATTCTGTTCGCGCGAGCGCGGATGATAAGGGACGCGACGCCCAGCCCCGCGGGCCTAAACGCTTCTCTCCGAGCCGTCGAATATCGAATGCCGCTTTAACGCGTCGCTCGGCGTGGGACGCGCGGAAAGGTCACGGACCTTTTCTTCGACCCGGCGGACACCGACCCGTCTCGCCGCGGAAAGTCCGACGCAACTCCGCAGGGAACCGAGTAACCTCTGTTCGATAAAACCGCGGGTCTGCGGCGTGCCGTCGCGTCCGACGGAACGAACGACGAGGTCTCTCTACTCGGGAAACGGAGGATCCGTGCGCCAGACGCTGGACAAGGCGAGGAGGTATCGAAGATCGCACGGGAATGAAAATCTAGTGTTCCGCGGGGCCGAAACGAATGCGACTGACCCAGATAATGCGCCCTTGGTAGGCAAAGTTATTTCGTTTTTGCGCGTGAACCCGGGATTATCCTCATCTTTATGTTTTCCTCTTCTCTAATTATCTTTGCGTTTATGTACGTTTCTCGTACAGTATCCGTTTTATTTCCTCGTGAATGTTTATTCGGGTAAATATGCTGATTTACCGTTTCAGGAGGAAAAATAATTACGAGCTCGCGTTGTTACGCCATCGACTGGACACGACGCCACTGTAGCCGATATCGAATGTAGAGAGGTAGCGTGATAGCCGCCGCGCGGGAAACCATACGTTTCAGCAAAGCCGCGCGGTACTTACGACTGCTCTGATTCAGCATCAACGGAACAGAGACTCGTAACCCGACTCCAGATCCAATTAATGGAATCCTGGAAGATAGCTGAGCACACGTGGCTCCACGAGAGCAATAACGACCGTAAATTCTGGATGGAATTGTGTGTCGCGGGGGCTGGAAGGGGCTCGGATACGCGATCGAGGGATGGGGCACGAGGGTGGTCCACGATGATCTCATCGCGTTCTCGGCTCCTTGGGAAAATGAGTCACGGTACACTCGTTTCCGATATCGTCGATTAACTTCGTTACTCTCCTCCTTCTAGCCGTGATAATGGCACGCCCGTCGGACGAAAATACGACGGTTCCGCGAATTTGGTATACCGACTCTGGAAACGCGACGGTGGTGCTTCCGATCATCGAGAACGGCACTAAAGATCGTCCTCCGTTTGACGAACGAATTATTTGCCGAATGGAAAGTCGCTCCATCAGGGGAACTCGATCTTTCGAAGGTTAGTACGCAGTTCCGGCGGTGATTCGGTCGACGCGTCTGATCGGGAACTCTCCGATACCCAATCTACCCGTTTAAGATCACGAGTAAGCTCTCGGCTCGTAAAGAGAATTGCGCAACGAAAGGTTTACGGCAGGCCGTCAAGCTCGTAACTCGGAATCAGGAAACTATACAGCAATTAATCAGAGTCCGTCGCGGCTACGGACGCGATACGCGTGGCCCCCGATTGGTGGGCCGTAGAATCCCCGCGCGGTCGTGCGACAACGAGTAAACGATACCATCGCGGTATTGTTTATGGACCGCGCAGGCCGACGTTCTGCTTTCGAAACTCCGCTCGCGTTTCGACTGACGGACCGACCGAGTCCGCGTTATCGGAACCTGCGTCCACGTCCCCGGTTTCACGTGAACCACGAACGTTCCGGGGCCTCTCGTGGAGCGGACGCTGCGCGGTCTTATCTAGGACACCGGCAAGCTTCGTTTTCCCGTCACGAAAACTCCGGCGCAGGATCGAGCCGGATTGCGACAGGGAACAACAAACTCGTCGCGTTTACGGCGCGAGATCCGGCCAACGGCGGCGGCGCGCGTACTGTTTGAGGGACGCACGTGTCCCGTGTGTCTAAATGTGTTCCGGGGCGATGCTTAAACACCGAGCCGGGCAACAAGCAGCTCGCGCGTGTAATTTGGAAGTAAAACACACCGTTAAACGGATGCCTCGCGTAGTTCGTAATTAGTTGGCTCGCGCGCGGATCTTTGAAAGGAACTTGCCCGGTCGACGGAGGGGCGGGCGGCGGCCGCGTTACGCGAACGTCTCTGCGTGCACCCCGCGACAATTACCCGGGAATTCGCGAAAGTCGGCATCCGCCGGGGCGGGGGAGAAGGCGGCGGCGCGCTTTACGGCGCCGGGTTTATGACGCCCCGAGAAGCAGCGCGGTAAAACGGGTTCGGGGCGAACGAGGTCGTTACCGCATCGTACGTTTCATTTGCGCCGCGACGCTGGCGGATTCCCCCGATCGAACATCCCGCGATGCCGTTCCGCTTGCGGATTAAAGACAAATTGATCGAAATCCGCGGCACGAACGATCCCGAGACCCGCGCGCCGACCGGCGAGCTAATTTATTCGTTTCCCCGTAAGATCGGGGTAGCCGAACGATGTTAATTGACGTAAAAGGAGAAAGAGGAGCGTGGGAGTGGCGAATCGACGGTCGGTTTGTTCCGCGCAAGCGGAATCAGAGAGTCGAAAGAATACACGGTACCGCCGGGGTCGTGGATCGCAGGTAGCATCGGCAGCTATCAGATCGCTCGGCGACGCAGGGGCGCCTCGGAGGTTTCCTTTCGATCGGCAGTTTCTGGCGGTAGCGCGAGCTATTCGGTTCCGTACGGTAGCATCTTGATCCGGCGGAGGAGCGTGTCTCGATTAATTAACGTGGCTGGGTTAATGAAGCCCGGCCGAACAACAGGCCGAAGGGCCGGGGAGAGTTACCGGAGAAAGGGAGCAGGTTCCGTCCGTCTCCGGATCCGAGCCCGCGCGGAATCGATATCGCGTAATGCGATCTCGTGGTAGCCGCGGGGATATTATATTCGCCGGGGGTTGCGGGCTCGGAGAGCCCGGTCTATTTCGGACATAAATAACCGTACGTGCAACGTATACATTTTAATGTCACCCGTGCGCGTCACGTATCCTCTCGCCGTTTAAAACGCCGCCGCCACTTCCGAGAAAGCCGCTCCTCGTTTATCATGCGAGTGATTCAGCAGCCGACCCGAATTTCACTTGATTTCGGTTATTAATGGATTCGCGTTCCCTCGTGTAACTCTCCGTTCGACGGCGCGGCGACGGAGAATCGCGGCCGGCGCGGCGTCGCGTGTCCGTTTCTCTGTTCGACGTAGGGTACGGAGAAACGACGACGACGACGCGCGCCGCGACGTCACGGTTAACCTAACCGGCTCGCGTCGAACATTGATATTTAACTTGTCCATAACTGGAGTGCCGTGCTACCTGGAATCGATCCGTTCCGATCGTTTACCGGTTCAATTTTACCATTAGAATGCCTCTAGCATGCGAGGTTCAGAGACTGACGTCCTTCGGTGTACTGCACGACGAGACAGCTAGTTCTTGAAACGAGAGCCACTTATGAGAAAGGGTATTGTTTCCGGGAGTAGCTACGAACGAACTGGATCGACGTGGATGTAGATCCGATCGGTACGTTCCTTTTCTTCGATGCTGCCCGCCGCGCTTGGAAATCGTGGCGGGCACGCGGAAGCCCCGCCGGGGCGAAATAAATATGCGCATATCGAGGGGCGTAACTTATTCCCGTCCGTCAAAGCGCGTATGAACATGCATGAGCCTTGTAAAACATTCGATTCGCCGGGGGAAGCATTAGCATGAACCGCACGTCCGCGACAATGCCGGGGGACCGGACGGACGGGACTGGTTGCGGGGGAGGATCGGTCGATCGAAAATCGTCTCGTTGATTTAACGACTCGCTCCGCGCGCCGCGTGCACCCCCGGCCGCACGGATTCCTCTTCCGCGCGACGTCGCCGGGCTGCGGAACACGTCTCCGCCTGGACGGGACACGCTAATTACGCATTTGTTCTGGAATTTGCATGCGTTACACCATCACGCAGCCCGGGGTTTACGTGTCCGCCTCGTAACGAGTCGTCACGGGGTTGATCGGCCGACGACGACCCGCGCCGTCGCTGGACCCATTCGATTCCTGTCCCGCAGGGTCACGATCGGCACGTACGTCGGTGCGTTTGCGCCCCGAAAATTGTCCCATTGAAAATCGTCTCGTTAGACCGACGATTCCGGCGAATCCGGTAACCCCGTCGAATCCTCGACGCGTCGTTTCACGTTCCGTTTCCCGTCTTTCGTGTTCCCTTCCGACGTTGGATCTCGCGTTGCGACAGGTCAGCGTTTCCTCGCTGCCAGCGATACAGCAGCTCCTAGACGCTGCGAGGGATTTTCCGGATTGTGTAGCAGCTTTCCAGTTAATGACCGACAAAGCGAAACTGTAGCCGATCAGCGAACGATCCATCGAGAGTCGCCGGTTCCCGTTGTTTCGACTCGACCGGCCGGCTATTTATCGAGTAAATATTTCCCGGTTATTTTTCCATTCCGCCTCTTCTTTATTGTTTTCCAATCACCGTTCGACATCGATCGTTCCCTTTATCCCGCGGAAAACACGCCGCGGTCGTTCCTATTGTTCGATTCGTGCCTCGCCCCCTCCAATCCTTCCCCTTCGAGCCCGCACGGATCCCTAGCTCTCCCTTCGACGAGTAATTTACAGAGAAAATTGTTTGCCCGGGACTTTTGGGCTTGTCACGGTGCAGGGAAAAATCCCGGCGAGTCTCTAGGAATCCACGGACCTCGCTCGATCGATGCTCGTCAACTGCGAGCTTCGACGTTGCTGCCCCTTTAGCGAGACGGTTTATTTATTATGGATAATATCCGAATTGGATCCGACGGGTCCCTCCTACCGTTTGCGATAGGTTGGCCGGCGGATTAGCCGGCAGAGAAGCGCGGGCGAGGCAAGAAGAAAGACGGAGAGACGAAAACGGCGAAGAAGTTGTCGGGATGATCGGAGGAAACCTCTTTTTATCCTTGGAACGAAAGGTCGAGGTCTTCGGGGCTGCTCTTGTTTATTTGCCGAGTACGGCCCTCGCAACCCCCGCTCGCTTTTTGTCTCGGCGCGGATTCGACGCGTCGAGGGAAAGCCGTTGGACGCGTAAAATCCGTGTACGCGCATTCCCCTTCCCGTTTCTTTCCTTCCCCGATGGAACAACACGCGCGTTTTATTGTCGCTGCTTTCTCGGCCGCCGACGGGGAACGGTTCATAAATATTTGATGCGTCTAATGGAAACCCGTACGAGTCCACGCGCGCGAACTCTTTCAGGAAGCTTCAGTCGCGTTCGATCGGAACCCCGATACACCGCGAATCGGGAAGCGAAAAAGGTATCTCCACGGTGAAACGCATGGAGAGGAGAGGAAAATAGAGAAGAAATTAAAAACGAACGACAGTTAAGAAGCTGAATTCCGTTAAACCATCTCGA
Source organism: Nomia melanderi (assembly GCF_051020985.1). Classification (NCBI taxonomy): domain Eukaryota; kingdom Metazoa; phylum Arthropoda; class Insecta; order Hymenoptera; family Halictidae; genus Nomia; species Nomia melanderi. Next base: position 15,539,182 of record NC_135006.1, on the reverse strand, counting down.
ATTCGAGAGAATAACCAGTTTCCCGGGCCTCGGCCCGGTTTCACAGCGAGTTCGGCGGTAGAATCGCTCGAGCTGTCGGGGGCCTAGAAACCGCGAGGATGGCAAATGACGGAGATTATGTCGGAGGAGGGTTTAATGACGCGGCATCAACATTCCGTGCGCGCTTTAATATCGGCGCGTCGATGAGTCTCGTAAATCATTCGGCCGCTAATGGAATTCGACTGGCGGAGAGAGCGCTTTTACGATCGGCGAAGTGTCGCTGCGCGATATGGCAGCGATCGGATCCTATCGCCTCTCGCCTGCGATCGAGAGGAGCCTCGCGGAGGAATCGTCGTCGTTCGCTGCACGGCAGATCGACGAAGCCTCGAAGCCGGCGCGTTCGAACATCCGGCGGGGAAGTTTTCGTCGAACGAGGGAACTTGTTGCCCCGAACTGTCGGCGGAGTCACGATTAAGATCGAGACGCGAGCGAGTCGCCGGTATCGCGCCGCCATTAGGCGGCGCATTATTGCGAGGAGCGTAATATCTGCTCCCCTCTCCGTAGGAAATCGCAATAACGCGGGGGACAAAGGCCGCGGGGTGAGAGACAGAGGGATGACGGCTGGAGAGATGTACAAGACGCGAGGATGCCGTGTACGAGTGTTTAACGACACGAAGAGTAACATTCCGGACGTGCTTTAATATCGCCCACCAGTCTCATTCGGGACGCGCTCCTTGTCGTCCCCGTCGGATATCCCGCCTAATATCCACTCACCCTATCTCGTCACCGACGCGGAACCGTCAACCCTTCTGGCTGGCCACGTGCGCCCGCGGGGCGAATCGTTTTTGATATTCGAAACGGAACGAATGCGGTCCCGCTTCGATGGACGCCTTTCGCGAAACGAGCCCACCCCTTCGTGCAACCCTTTCCAGCGAGCTTCGCCCGCCTCGCCTGCGGTCCACTGCGATCCGCGTATCGCGTTACGCTTCGTCAGCTTCGGGTGTGTTACTTTACCGAGGGTAAAACATTTTGCATCCACCGCGGTCGGGCTCGTCCTCCCCTTTTTCCTTCGGGAGAAGTTCGAGCCAGGACATCGTCCTCGGCCAGGTGAGCGTGAACTCGGAGAATGGAGAAATGAGGGCGAGTTTATCGAACGTCGGGGGACGGAGTGGACGTTTCTGAGATTGGACGCATTCTTTCCTTCGCCCCCTCGTGCGGCGTAGAAACGGGGAATTCGATAAGTTATCAGAGGCGGGTCCTCGCGGGTCCTCTCCGTCCCTTTATATCGGTTATCGCGTCCGCGTCGGATCCTCCTCCGACGAGCGCCGCCACGCTTCATAAATTTCGTACGAAGGAGAGCGAGCCGGCGGAATCGTCGAGCGCGGCGAACTCCGGCGTTCCGACGGCGAAACGGCGAATCGCGTAATAACCGTCCCATTCTTCGGACGCGTAACTCTTTCAAAGGAAGCCTCGAATGTTTTCCCCGCGAGGTTCGGTAAGGGTCGGCCGGGGGAGAATGAAACGAGAGCGAGGCGCTCGGCTCGTCGCGGGGGAAAATATTATTCGATCGAGATTCCGGGGCGGCTCGAGAAATGCCCCGAAAGATTGAATCGCGCGTCGACGGGCGCGACAGCGTAGAAGACACGGAATGAAATTTTCGTTTCCGAGGGGAGGGAAAAAGAACTCGTTATTCCGCGCGTCACGGAAAAATCAGCCTGCGGCGCATTAACATTCTCCCCTCGGTTTATTTCCGGTAATATTCGCGGCCGTGGAAACAACACCGACTGTCGGACCGCCGAAAGAATTAACTCGTTCCGCATTAGATCGCGACTGGACGCCGCCCCAGCGTCCCTCGCGCGTCCCTCCGCTGTCCGACATCGGTCCGCGAGATTCGTTGAACGGGATCGTGGTCGCGGAAAAACGAGAAATTCGCGGCGGGAATGAGCCGAACGAACTCGACGGAACGTGGCCCGCTTGCGGTCGCGTTTCGATTAGCGGTCTCGTCAAAGCCACCCCCGTCCTTCCCGTCGCGCTGCTCCGTTTCTCAAAGTTACCGGAAACGGCGATGGTAGCGTGCGTGGCTGGGTTTCCGTATCGGTGAGCCCTGTAACGAGCGGTGAGCTTCTATTCCCAGGTGCGTTGCGGGAATCGAAGACAAATGAACCTTCCCGGCGCAAAGTCTCTCTCCAGGTTCCCTATCCGCCGGTATCTGTTGTACACCTTCTCTCTTTCCCCGGGCCGGAAACGAGGTTACGCGAGTCCGGGCGCTGGAAAGAGAAGAATGCCAGTCGCGCTGTCTGCAAATTGAACCATATTATTTGCCGGGAAATGGAAATCTTCGCGGAAATTCCCGCGCCCGGCAATCCCTTCTCTTTCTCCCGGTTAATTTCTCGTTTGTCGAGGACGAGGGGAACGCCGGGGATGAGGGGCGGTCGGTGCTGACTTCGAAATTCCAGTTTCGAGCGCCGGCTCAACACGGACTGCAGCCGCTGCTCGCGAAACCTCCGTGGAAGCTTGAATATTTCGCGCGACGTCTCTCGCGCGGTCCGTGATTCTTTCTCGATCGATCTCGCGGCAACTCCTCGCCGTGATTATTTCCCTCGAAAAGGCACAAAGGACCGCCGGCAAAGGGACGGGCACGCTATTACGGGTGGTTCGGTTCCTTCGCGGAAGAGCGACGCCCACCGACGCGGCGCTCGCCGCTCGGAAAACTTCCAATTTCCCTTTTATCGGGTTTTCTATTTCATCTCTGGCAACGCGCATGATACTACCCAAGGTCGGGGGATTAAAGGGCCGAGCGGCTTTCATCCGTGCGATGATCCTGCCCGTTGAACGTGCCGGGACATCTTTGAATCCTTCGGATCCCTTCGTCTCCAAACCGTTCCGCTCGAAGATGACGTACATCCTGTAACGCGGAACGATCCGGAAGCGTGACGTTCGCGCGATAGTTCCAACGGCTCACGATCCCGCACGGTCGCTCGTGATTCGGCTCGCATACACGAGCGTCGCTCTCATCCTCGAGCGG